>NC_045030.1:132277692-132292613 GCF_008632895.1 Mastomys coucha
GAGAGAGAGAGAGAGAGAGAGGACAATAATCTTGGGCATATTTGCTCAGGCTCATTCCACCTATCTTGGTTTTGGAGACAAATTTTCTCATTGGCCTGGATCACACTGATTAGCATATCCTGGCTGGTCAGTGAGCTCTGGGGAAGCCAACTGTGTCCATGTTACCCTGCTAGCCACACCCCCCCCCACACACACACACACTGAGATTGTTAGCATGCACCACCATTGCCCAACTTTTTCACATTGCTTCTAGGGATCAAATTCAGGTTTTCATGCTTATGAAGTAAGCACTTTACTTGAAACCCCAAAGGCATAGGATTTCAACCTAAGATCTGAGGAGAACACACAGACCAAAGCAGGGACTTAGTGTCTTCCTTTATAAAAAGGTTTCACATGTTTTGAGTTACATGTGGCAAACCGTAGAAGGATATTTTTGCTTTTTCTTTACTTAAAAGTTAAATATGTATGCATTAACAACTAAGGTGACCACTTTGTCCTATGGAAACTTTGTAAGATGTTGTGCTGGTTGGTTTTGTCAGCTTGACACAAATCTTGACATATCTGAGAAGAGAAACTTTTAATTGATAAAATGCCTCTCTGGGATTGGCCTCTGCAGGGCATTTTCTTGATTAATGATTGATGTGGGAGGGCCCAGATCACTGAGGGCAGTACCACTCTTGGGCTAGTGTTTCTGGGTTACAAAAGAAAGCAGTCTGAGCCAGTCATGAGGAGCAAGCCAGTAAGCAGCACTCTTCTGTTGTCTCTGCTTCAGTTCCTGCTTCCAGGTTCCATCCCTGACTTTCTTCAGTAATGGAGTATAAGCTGTAAGATAAAGTAAGCTGTTTCCTCCCAAAGCTGCTTTTGATCACAGTGCTTCATCATATCAATAGAAATCCTAATTGAGAAAGATGTCAGTTTGGCTAAGTCCAAATAAATGTCCCAGATAGCTTCTCTGGGATGTTCCTCATTAGGATTGTTCACAACTGAAATCTTCTAAACTTCAGAAAGCAGAAGGATGATGTAGTTTTGGAGTCTTTTGTTCTCTCTGATGTTTTTCCTTTTTGTCAGTGGTCGTAGCCACCATCATGCCTCTAGCTACATGTATCCTCTATCTTCTGATTCTTTCATTTCTGTTCCAGGTTTAAGAAGTTATAACAAGACTAACACTTCTCCTGAAGGTCCCATTTAGTGTGGAATTGAATCTGTATGCCTAGAGAGGTACGAAATCCCTGTAAGACAGTTTCCATCCTGCTTTCAAGGCCCATTTTCCTTTTCATGTCTCTTTTTGTCCCATACCCTGCAAGTTGAGGCTTACACCGTGCTGTATCTAACAACAAGAAGTCAAAAAACCAGAATCATTGTACTGGTTGCCTACAGTACAGTAGTGTAGTCAATTGTCTACTGAATATCCCTTTTTCCAGAGAGGAAGTCTCTTAGTCTCCCCAGTACCTGCATAGAAAAGAAACACAAATTTCTTTAAGGAACACTGTATATGGGAAAATGCATTCTTCCAATGCCAAATTAGAGACTTCACTCTGGAGGCTTATGAAACTAATAATCAGTGCCCTCAAGCAAATATATGAGCCCAAAGAATTAGGGGCTACATAAAGCTGAAATCCAAGATCTGACATTCTTCTAAATCCAAAAAAATCCAACCTACTACTACAAGCAGAAATTTCATAATTGTGCTCATATTAAAGGTCTATGCAGGAAATGCATATAAAAAGTCATATAATAATGATTTCATTTTTAGACTTGAGTCACGTTGCCAAGATATTGCATTATGTACATAACACATTTACTTGAATCTAAAAGAACTAAAAGCCAAATTACTTTTTACCAAGCATATAGGGTAAGGGATATTTAACCTGTTGATGTATACATGTGTATACACACCAAAATGCAAAATGTGCTTCTGTGCCTGCTACCTTAAATGTTTCTCAAAGCACTCTTAAAGAGCAACTAGGGTATCAATTAAGTTGTTATTTGTAAAACTTATCTCTGGGAACAATGAACAATACACGAAAAGTCACACCAGAGATCTCATGATAAAATCAACTTTAAATCTCAGAGTGAAATTGCTGTGGTCCAGTTTTGTTGTTGATCTAGAAGTTTTCAACATTCCCTTCCATATTCAATCCAAAAAGTTAAGAGGACCACTATGTTCTATCTTAAGATGGGACGAGAAGCACAATTTAAAGCATTGCAAATCGGCACAATTTAAAGCATTGCAAATTGTTTAGAGTAATGAAAGAAATTCATTGGTATTTCTGAAATCTGATTTCTGAAGCTGTTTGTAATGGTAGAGCTTTATTTTAAAAGATAATCTGGTATATAAAACTGTTTTTTAAATAATGTGGCCTTGATTTCTCCACAATTTTAAGAAATATTTTACATCAACATTATGGCCTAATTAAGTCTTACTTTGTTTACTGAAAAACTGTTACCCTGTCACCAGGACCAGTGGCCAAGGGCAAGTGTTGAGAAAAGAAAAAAGCTTTAATGAAGATGGTAAAGACCTGAAGAGGGGGCGAAAAATAATGTGTCAGTTACTCTTTTCCAAGATATTGGGGAACTTCTAGATTTCTGTAAATGAATCAGTACATGGGCAACATGCAGAAAATCAGTATTTTTCAGATGCCTTGATTTGAAGCAGTCTGGAGTTTTATAGTGATAAAGCTGTGATAGTCCTAATGATAGTTTATTGTTCTCTTGAAGTCAAGCATTTCTGCAATGCAGAAAAACGTTCAAATTCTCAGAATGAGACAGGAAAAGAAACTATGTAACTCTGGCTTGCCTACAACTCACTATATAGGCAAGGATGGCCTGAAACTCTATCTCTACCTCCCAAGAGCTGGAATTAAAGGCCTGCATGCTGCAGGTCTTCCAGCTCTGCTTTAATTTTTTTTCTTCAACCTAGTCTAAATTCCTGTATTTCAACTTTACATGCTTTTAAAATAAATGTTTAATAACTTTAAGATAGCCCCCAAATCTTTATTTCTTTTTCTGGGAAGTTAATAAAACCACTAAGATTTAGTTTCTGTACTATTTTTTAATGCCTCTCTCCCTATTGATGTGAGTCCTTCCTAGGTCAAAATCAGGAGGCTTATCACAGTGTATCATGCCTCGAAGTACCAGCATGTTATAACACTTTACTTTATCTAGCAAAGGTGGGCCTTATTAGACAGGGCATCAATGAATCTAAAATTAGCCCAGAAACTGAAGACTCAAGAGACAGGTAGCTAAAATCCAGGTTGCTCATTGGATATAAAATATGTCAATCATGACTTCTCAGCAAATGAGCTTAAAGCACGTTAGAAAAAGTGGTGCTTTATGACACCTACGTTCTATGTATGCTAAATGCTATTGGGAATCCTTCTTGCTCATCAGAGGTCTCAAGGTCAAGTAGCAGCTGTCCTTACCACCTCTCAGAAGGTTTTGAGACCTCCGGGAGGAAGGCTTTAAGATAATTCTGTCCATCTTTAGAAAATAGCTAAACCCCAACCAAATTTCTTGACAGGTGTGTACCCTACCATGTCGGATATCAACGATCAAAACCAAGCCCCTGATTCAAGATACCAGAATAGAGTTGATCAACATATAAGCCTATATCTGGATTTAATGAAGAAGGATTGGAGCCTGAAGAATATGCATTCTTAGTCCCAGATTTCATGATACCGCTTGCAATGGAAGCAGAAGTTACAAGACCTGGTAATAGAGGAAGACGAGGATGCAATCTGGTTACGTGTAGATCAAATGGAGTGTGATGAAGAAGACTTTGTAGAACCCAAGGAAGAAAACAGTAGGGATGAGAAGGACATATATGAGGAAGATACTGATGAGGGTACTGAAATGTTTGTAGGCACTGGTGAATTACCTGCAATGGGATTTTGACACTTTAACTGAGATCTGGTATATCCTTTCATACAACATATTGTAAAGACCACATCCGACTTATGGGTCCATGTAGGATGTGTGGTGGTTGGATGCCACTGTATAAGTGAGAAATCACAGAGATTGAGGAAACAATATGCTTTACTACTTTTTAAATTCAAATGAGTGTTTTCCTTATTGGGTTTTTTGAGGTTGGATGGGGAGGACAGCAAATATCACCAGACCCAAGTGACTTTGTTCATCCTTTTGCCAAGTGTCAGAAATAAGTAGCTGTACAGGAAATGAGATCTAATGCAAAGAGAGGAGTATGTCAATGAAAACATTCAGCCACTTATAGTCCAGCCCTCAGCTAAAATCTGATGACTGTGGAAATGTAAACTAAAGGTACCCAGATATATTTCTTCCTTTGTTCCCATTGATTCTTACTTCTATACTGCTGATTTTTAAACTGAAAAAAAAATTTTTTAGAAGTTCTAGTCTTAATGTCGGTGTATTTCTTTACATATTGAAGAGAATGATCATAACTATGAATGGACTTGTGTTGCTCCCAATGAAGATGAAAGTGAGGAGAAAGCTGAGAACAATAAGAAAAATCAGAAGGAAGAAGATGACAACAACCCAAGCTCAGCTGAAAACAAAGACTAGGATCCAGGTATCTATGTGGAGTGGATAGTATTCCTGACTGTACGTATGTGTGTATATTAGATGTGTATGTTTGTGTTATGCTTAAATGTTTTCACTGTAAGAGAAATAATGAAAACTGTTTAAAAAATAATTCTTAAATTCAGCTTAAAGTTAATAATGAACACTAGGCAGCACAGACTATACCTTGTCCTTAAATACTCACTTTCTTTTTTTTGGTTTGTTTGTTTTTGAAATTGTGTGCTCTTGAGTATTTATGTGTGTGTATATGTTTGTGACTGTGGTATATACAGACATGGGAGATGCATTCACATATGGAATCAACAATCAGAAGCAGGCATTGGGTCACTTCACTTTATCACGCCCCACCTTTTTCTTTGAGGCTGCCCCTGTAAACCAGAGTTCAGTGTTTTCTGGCTATGTTAGCAAACCAGAAAGCCCTAATGATCCTGCATCTAATTCTTTCAGTACTGGAGTTAGAGATATGCACAAAGCCATTATTAGCTTGTTACATGGGTGCTAGGTTGAAAACCCAGATCCCCATGCTCATGCAGCAAACACTCTTAAGTACCAAGCCATCTGCCTAACCCAAATGGCCTTTATTTCCATTCATTCAGCTATAGATATAAGGATGAATGGGTTGGAGATTTGCTACATTGGGTAGCTGACCCCATGATATTAGCCAGAACAAATGACTAAAGTAATATTTATATATAGTAATTGAGACATCATCATGTAGGAACAGCAATAATCTCTTATTTTAAGAGGAAGAACGTGTTTGGGTTTGTGATGACTTATAGAATTATAATAACTAGAATCATTGGAATTGATATCTTAGTATTCATTTAGTTGAACTTCTATTTCATGTAACCGATAATAAAAAATGAGTCATAGGAATGAACGTATCATTAGTTTATATTTAATTATATCATTTCATTTATCTTTTTTACCAGTTTAAAATATGTGGGTTAAAAGAGTATGATTTATGAATAGAGCATATGATTATAATGTAGACCACACTGTCCTGGAACTTGTGTTATAACTCGGCTGGCCTCAAAATCAGAAGCTTCCTATCTTCACATCTCAAGTGCTGGGATTACTGATGTACAATATCATGCCCAGCTAGCAGTTTTGGTGTTGCTGCTGGTGTTGTTCCAATAGAAAACTATATTAAAATCCCAGAAAGGTCTTTCCAAACCAAATAACAACAACACAGAATTTGTCAATGCTTGAAAAAAGTGAGAAAAATGAATTGACTGCAGAAGGAAGGGGCTGAACTCAGATTCTTTAAATAGTTCATAGCCAAGGATCTAGGCTTTGATGGAGAGATGTTGTAGAAAAATCATGTTCAAACAGCACACACATGTTGAGTCGACTGCTTTCTTGGATTTGAAAAGTAGCTAGTTCATGTTACTGCTCCACAATGACTAATTATCCCTTATTACTTCCCACAGTCTGAAGGTGTCAAGATGGAACACATGAGGATCTTAACAACTGGTTTACATTTCATCATGCTTAAAAGTCAACTTTACCTATTGTTTTCCTATAACTCAAAATGTATGTTCAGTAAAACATTGTTGAAAATCTTCTGAAAGTTCAGAACATTCTTTGCATAAATAATGTTGACTCAAGTATATTGATAGGGTTTTTTTTAATCCTGGCTTAGTAGATATTAAAGGGTTTTTTTTTTTAAATCCTGGTTTAGTAGATATTAAAGGGGATCATTTTCAATTATGTTATACCCCTAACTACTACAACATTAGGGTTAAACAATTTATTTCAAGAGAGGAAGAGATCTGGCATCTATTCAAGGAGAGTAATGAATGTACTGACTTGCCTGAAAGCCAGAAAGTATCACAGGGCAGTAGCAGTGACAGCATAGGCAGTATCTATGTATTTGTTAGAAATGCAATTGCACAAGTCCACTACAGACAAGCTGAGTCTGAAATGTTCAAGCTGAATCAAAACCTGACATTTTGTAACTCTTTTAAGTGGTTCTAAAGCACATTCATACTTGAAAAACACAACATTGCAACAATAGGAGGCCAAGTTTATGCTTTAGGGGTATTAATTAATTCACTTGAGACTCTTTTAGGTAAATTGAACAGAGAAATAAAAGCAGACGATGAGACTTCAATTCCTCAGAGTTGGGACATGAGAACAATGTGGAAGCTTGAAGATTAGGTTTGCAGAAGTGGGAAAATGGGTAAGGGAGAAAGCTAGTCCTAGAAATATACCAATTTTATGATGCCATATATGCAATTTTTATAATGTATGAAAGAACCATATACTATGAGTGAGTCAAACATGTATAAGATAAAGGGTACACAGGAGAGACACATGCATGTGTAGCATGCACAAAGGTGTGTAAGACAATAATAAACACCTTAGGATGATGGCTATTTGAGAATAGAAAGGATGGATAATTCATTTGGAGAGGGTACCCTTTGATCTACAAGCCCGTGATTAAGTATTACCATAAATAGCTTAAAACAAGAGAAATTTATACATAGACAGTTCTGAAGGCCACAAGTCTGAAATTAAGTTGCTAACCCAGGAACACTCATTAGGCTTAGGAAAGAATCATTCCTTGTTTCTCTAATTTCTTATCATATTACACGTGATTTGTTTCCTCCCAAATGAATATGACCAGTGTCATCTTAAATCAGAGCATCTGTGATAATGTACACCATACACCTCCTGAGATCAGCCTTATCTTTTTCTAGTAGAAGGTTTGAATAGATACACAGAGATTATAGGGCCCAAAATCCTTCACAGATCTTCCCCAGGCTGCTCCTTTTCCCATCATTAGTATAGCAGGTAGAATGTTGGCTAGGTGTGGGACTCTGGTGGTTTAAGCTCCAAGTATGTGGCCCATGGGGATTTTTCAGAGGTTTAGCATTTTATATGCCATTCATGCAGTGGATGAGATTCTTCAGTACTATGGCTGCAGGCAACTTGTTCAGATTGCTGGCCATGAATCGCCTTTGCTCTTGTATATAACCTCAATAAACCCATTAGCTCAGCAAACTGTATTTGTATGGAATCTTTTCTTTGGTCGGTTAATGCTTTATCTATCTAAGGTAAGTAGATGTTACTTGACATCTCTTGAGAAAAACTCAAACATGGTATACTTTTTTTCTCCCTATCCTTTCTCTTAGCCAAAAACACTCATTTAATTGCAGGACAGAAATCTAGGACAATTCCATCCTGTGCTTCTTAAGTAAATTATATATATAGATAGATAGATAGATAGATAGATGATAGATAGATAGATAGATAGATAGATAGATAGATCTTCAAAGATACCATATCCAAATAAAATCACATTTATAGGTAGTAGATATTGGAATTTAACACTCCTTATTTTAGAAAATGAAATTTAGTCCATTACAAGAAACAGAAAACTTCTATTGTTCTTATATATTCAGTAGTGTTGTATACAGTAAAAATACAATTGATTTCATGTATGTGGATTCCATATCTATGACTTAAATTATAGACCAAAAATGTTTGAAAAATAATTGTCACATATAATTTCTTTTTTGTTCTTTAAATAACTTATATAGCATTATAAGTAACATAAAAATAAACAACATGTTACATACAAGTGCTACATGTGTGACTACAACTTTTTATATGACTGGAACATCATGGAGTTTTTTATCTTCAGCTAGTGCTGAAAATAATCTCTTAGAGTTACCAAAGAATTATAAGCTTCACTATAATATTGCATAAGACTTAGATATTTCTAAATGAAAAAAATAATGACAAAAATTTAGAGGAGAAATGAGAATGAGGTTAAAATCTATATGCCATTTAGGGCAAAGGAAGCCTTAATTTTTGTACAAGACTAGAGAAGTGTAAAGGTCAGGGACTTGTTGATAGAAGACCCTGTTTGTACATTTAATGAGGTTGCTTACTTACATCCTCATTAGTATTAATACATTCCTCTTCATTTTTTTTCTTGCTAAACACTTCAAATTTTACTCTTGTTAGAAAATCATTTCACATTCCTTAAAAGAAACATACATCTCACCCTTTTAAAGTCAGAATGACCACATGAAAAGTCAGTATATATTCCTATCTCTACTCTAAACATTAATTTAAAACATATGTGTTAGGAATTAGAGTGTTACTTTTTCTAAAGATGTGATGTGCATGGTTTTATGTTGTTGATAAGTGACAAGCAGAGCTGCTTACTCCCCTCAACCAGGCTAGTCTACATCAGAGAACACCATTGCTTTGGTAGGGGAGCTTATTACAGGAACAAGAAGTTGCAGAGTCCCTACCTCAACAGAAAACCCATCACACCAGCTTATATGACAAGAACTGTAAGTAAATATGCAGAAGTACACTTAACACAATGTAGTAAGAGGAGCACTTTTAGTCTATGCTAGCATATAACAGTTTTCATAGGTGCCCAGAAAGAATGATTTGTCATTAGAGCAAGTCGTGCTGCACCAAGATCATTCATAGCCCAAACGTAAACATATGATACTTTGATGTTCAAGTGGATAATCATGAATGTTCCAAGATCATATCTACTAGGTTAGCTCGAGTTTTCATCTATATAAACACTTACTCTTATTTTGGAAATAATGCTTAAAACAGACTTGGAGAGATGAAGCTTATTTTCAAACATAACTTTTTGTTAAAGAACCTCTGTCAGTTGATTTTCTACAGCAAGGTCAAATTGTAATATGGGAGATCAGCATAGTAAGCTGGTACCGGTAACTTCCTAGATAAATAATTCCAAACCAAAACCTAATTGAGGCTGAGGACTGAAGCTGACTCATGCAAACAGGAGCCATGGGTGCACAATGACTCACTGAAAATCTTCCAAGACAAAAGGCTCCAGCTTGTGGATCATTCACATTGTTGAACATGATTGCAAGAGAAGAGCCCCAAGATAAGATAGCAAACATAGACTTGCTCCAGAGTCAATCAGAGGCACCTGAACGTGGTGCTTATATGAAGAGGGGATCAAGAAACACTAGAGTAACTGAATAAAAGACATGTCCAGAGAAGGGCCAGGAGGACTGGTTATGTTATTTGGGACTCATTAATACTCTACATGAAGGAAATACTGGAGCACAGTTGGTCTTTCCAAGATGCATCTTCTATAATCATGAGCTCATGTTTCTGTAACCCTGCTAGTTTAGTGGTCTCAGAATGATCCCACTTGTTGTCTGGAAGTGGGACCTAGTGCTACATATAGTTCTGGGAAACTGAGGTAAAAAGACTTGTACAAGGAAGCCATGATAGGACCACTGCTTAAAGCCAGTACAAGGCTGTCTCCTTTTCTGCTCTGTAGCCCAGAAATACTTTCTTCAAAGCACGAAAAATTCATGAATATGATAAGTGTGGCAAATGTATTATCAGTTACTACACTTTTATGAACTTTCAGTGACTTTGCAAAAGCTATCACATTGAAGCAGGGGGATGGGGCATTCCAGTAGCTTCTCTTGCATGTACTTCCCCTACAATGGAAATTATATTCATTAAGAATCTGTGTTTAAGAAGGAGTTGCAGAGCCTAACTATGGAGCAGAGACTGAAGAAAGGACAAGCCAGCCTAATATAGCTATCTCCTGAGAGGCTCTGACAGTACTTGACTAACACAGATGTAGAGGCTCACAGCCATCCATTGAACTGAGTACAGGGTCCCCAATGAAAGAGTTAGAGAAAGGACAAAAGGAGCTGAAGGGTTTGCAGCCCCATAAGACGAACAACAATATGAACTATTACCCTCAGAGCTCCCAGGGACTCAACTACCAACCAAGGACTATACATAGTGGGACTGATTGTTTTGGCAGTATGTGTATAGTAGAGGATTGCAAAGTCAATCATCAATGGGAGGAGAGGTCCTTGGCCCTGTGAAGGTTCTGTGCCCCAGTGTAGGGGAATGCCAGGGCCAATAAGTGGGAGAGGGTGGGGTGGCAAGCACAGGGAAGGGGGAGGTAATAGGGGTTTGTTCTTGTTGTTCTTGTTTGTTTGATTGATTTTGGAGGGGAAACTGGGAAGAGTAATCATATGACATGTAAATAAAGAAAATATCTAATAAAAATATTTTTTAAAAGGCATCTGTGTATAATACCACTTAAAGTCTCTCCACTCAGCCATATCCTACAATCTTTTTTCCATGGATGAGCCCTTCTGATGCTTCCATCCCTACACCCTCCCCAATCACCCAGAAAAAATGGGTATGGTGAAGGAATCAATGTGGGGAGAGAAGGAACTCCCGAGATGGGACTAGCAGGACAGTGTAATGAATGTAGAAATGGGAAATGCAGGTAGAATCTCTTTAACTGGAAAGGGGGAGATAGGATAACACAGAGGGGTAGGGCTGGAGGAGGGATAAATAACACTAAAGATGCTTGAAAAAAGCCACATGGAATCAGGTAATGAGAATTTTGGTTTCTTTGAAAAACGCAGAAATATTATGGGAATACATTTTTTTTTTTTTGGTTTTAATCTCAGGTGTGGGGTATGGGGCAACTTCAGATTGTCCACAGCAGCTCACTATGATTGGCCTTATGCTCAAACAGGTGTATAATTTTGCCAGCTGCAGACTGTTTCTGCCATAGTGCAATATTTGGAATTCTAGGGACTTTTCAGGGGGAACATAAACGCCAGGGCCTCGAGAAGCTAGATAGACTGTTTGTTGCTTGCTGTTCATTGTGGTTGGTTAAGTAGTCATGTGCAAAGAAGAAACAAGAAGAAAAAAAAAATAGATATCCTGACAGGAAAGATCAAACTTGCCTCAAGGAACTCAATGGCCCTAATCAACAGGAAGTAGTCTAATGATAATTTCACCTTCCTTTCCCCTCTATCCTTTCCTCTCTCCAATCTAGTGTTAGAGGATTAAAGGGTGGAAAGGGGATGGAAAGGGGCAGAAAGAAAACCCATAAAGTAGCCAAAGACAAGCTATAGAATCATACTATTTTATGTTTACCTACAACTATAAAATATGTGTGTGATGTATATGCACATGTGGTCTTCTACACATACATTACACACACACACACACACACACACACACACACACACACACACTCCACCCCTAAAGATAGACTAATAACACACAAAAACCAGTTTCTATCTTTTTTTCAAGTTTTTGGTCAGGGCAGTCCAAGAGACCCTTCAAAGTAGATAGGCTACTGTTATTGCCCTCGGGGACCTCTCAGAATTATAGGTACACCACATACGCTGAAAACAGGGCTTGGAGGTAACAAGCTGCAACTGACCAGGAAGCCTCGTCCCTGAAGATTAGCTTCCCTCGTGCTAGAAGGAGGTATACAAGCTGTCAAGGGAGAAAGCAAATCAATCAATCGTCTTAGACAGCAGTAAAGCCTGTGACCCATATAATAGCCAGCAAAGCAAGCTATTCCCAAAGGTGCAGTAGCTACGTGTATATCATGGGGGGGGGGGGTGGTAATCAAGAGCCTTCTAATTGTACTTAAGAGCTGTTCAATAATAGGAAAATTGTCCCAGGTACTATAAACCTAGCAAAATATACATGGCTGGTGAGACCATGGACCCTAGAGAACCTACAGCTCTGCCTCTTTCCTAACCCAGTATAATTTCTAACTGCATTGCAAATGCTTACCTTTCTACTCATAGTTAAGTGTAGCCCCCCTCCATCAAAGATGATTGCTTTTTGCCACAAATACAAACCACTAAAGAAAGCCACAACTGGTAAAAATGCAAAGAACAACTAACCATGGGGGGGCACCTCAATTGATACACCTACAACCCAATCCCTACACCCTAGAAGTAGGAAACATTGCAGACAACGAGTCATATTGTCTGTAAGTGACAGAGAACCAAGATGGTTGCATTGAAGTTGTGTCTTCTATATAGGACAGTTGTTGCTTCCATGCATGGCTCTAAGGGCTTTGAATTGATGAGGGGAAGAGAAGGAAAAAAAAAAAAGACACACATACAGAAGACAAAACAGCGGGGATCTAGTAGACTAGATTCGACCAGAGAAACTGCAGCACCCTGAAACTCCAGCAAGTTTATAGCTGAACAGGGAGGCAGGATATTGCATACAGCTGAACAAGGAGTCAGGTCTTATCATATACAAGATCAAGGAGGCAGGTAGCTAGCTTATCTCCGTAGGAGCAGTCTCGCTAACAGCACAGCATTCGGGTCATAAATATCTGGGGTAGGAAGCTATGGTGGACATTTTCTGCATACACATTGTCAATACTCACACTTGCTTTCCTGAGAAAGGTTCACCATTTCTCTCTGAGCTTTTACCCAGACCTCCCTGGGCCTGAAGCTTTAAGGTCTGTGACACAGCCATGTTAACAACAGCACACATTTCCTGAGGACTTTACTCATTTAGTGCCTCCGACAGACAAGAAAGCTGCACACGTGAAATCTCAACAATATGTCATTTCCAACAAGATCTGAACAATCACAACAGCAGTTAACTTGCTGACATGACTGCAGGAAACCTCACAAGGCCCCACCCCTAGGCAAATAGCTGTCAGCATTCAACGCTGAGTTGGGGAGAAGGACTCTTAACAGGGTACAAGCCCCTGATTGGTTATTCAATCTCAACAGGTCAGCCCCAAACACCAAAAAAATGAACAGCACTAAATGCACTCAACAGGTTGCATTTGTATGTTTCTAAGTATGCACGTGTGCAAAAAAATAATAAAAAAGAAAAACCAGATGGCACACGAAAATGAAAAGAGAAGTAGGTAAAGGAAAGGAGGAATGGGAGTGAAAGCAGGGTATGATAATACATTTACAGTGATCAAAGTATAATATAAAGATGCATAAAATGTCCCATAATAAAATCCATCATTTTGTGGAATTAATAAATGCTAGTGAAAATGAAAAAGAAAATGACTTGCCCTGCAGGTAAGCTTATTCTCTTCTGTGTATTCAAAATCCTAAAGAGTATTTTGAACACGGGCAACCTGTAACTGACAGAACCCCAAAGAAAAGTGCCTCCTCCAACAGCCATGGACTGCCACTAGCTCCTCAGCTAGAGGCGGAGCCTTGTGATCCTCCCACCACGTTGATGTGCACATTAGTTGTTTTATGTTTGTGCGTCTACAATCCTGCCCTTTCAGACATCCCACACATTACTTGAGGCTTTAAAAACATTTCTTTGTTTTATTCTCACAGTACTACTTTTTCCATCATATTTGTTCAATTAATATGTTAAAGCAAAATGAATGAAATGCATGTAAAATACACCTTTTTCTCTCACTAGTAATGAGTATTTAAAAATGTACAACTGTATAGCATTCTTTAGTACCAAGTGAGACAGAAGGCACATGTCCCTTTATCACCATTAGTCAACTGTAAGGGCAAATAATAGAAAGCTATCCACACAATAGCTGCATTCTCTTGTCACCCTGTAGCCAAAGGCTACCATGCTCCTCCTCCATGATGAACTATATCCCCTCAAACTTTGAGCCCAAAATAAGTCTTTCATTTTTTATGTTGTTTCTTACCAAGTATTTCATCAAGGCAGTAAGAAAAATAATCAATACAGAAGCACTAAATATTTAGTCTACTTCCTCAGTGGGCCTTTGTGATTTATCTTGAGGAGTTTGTGTTGCTTCTTGCTACCCACGTGACTTGTTTAGATGAAACAAACATATATTTGTCACAACACCAATGCCCTAATCATTACTCTCCACGTGTAATTGGTTTTGTTTGTTAGAGGACTGTTGGAGTATCCATGTAGAAGCATGGCCTGAAACACTCTCATGCATATAGATGTGTCCTGTCCTTGTGAAGGATGGAAAGCAGATGGAGACAAAAGATTACAGTCTTATCTGGGGCTAAGGGGCTAGAAAAGTGATAGAGGACCTTCCCACAGTGCTAGTACAAAACGCAAAGAATTCTAAATTCAAGTTTGACCTCTCAGGTCTTTATACAGTAGATTTATTGTGTATTAAGAAATATTACTAGCGTATGGAGGTCCATGTTTTGCATGTCCAGGTTCTTGGCCTCTTATCCAAAGAGTTGAAAATATGGGCTCAGACAGATTTGCTGAAAGAGCACGATAATTTGGGGTGGGGCGACTAAGTGATGGTGTAGGTTGTAGAGGCACTCACTGGTAAGACTAACAGGCTGCCATGTGAGAGTCCTCAAGGGCCACTTGAGGCAGGCAAGCACATGAGCTGGTTTAGTTTACCCTCTTGTAATAATTTACCTGGCAGCCTTCCGTCCTCTACACATACCATATAGACACCCCTCTCCAAATAATGCATGTAGCAACTTCAGAACTCCTTCAACCTCTAACTACTATTTAACTATACTTACTTCTAAATTTGAACAATACTGTAAATTTCTCTGTCCCTGATCTGTAACAGATCAGGTAACAATCAAATTTAGACAGTTCTATTCAAG
>NC_045030.1:132293839-132309645 GCF_008632895.1 Mastomys coucha
AGGTCAAGAACCTGGAACCAATCAGCCCACAGCCAATAACCAGTAACGGATACACATTGTTTTCTTTAACGGGTAATTAGTTGACTGAAACATTTCATATAATTATGTAGATGTCATGCAGGCCTTCAATTGAAGTCTTGTTTTGAGCCTTGTAAATTTTACAAATGTTACAGGTGGGTTATGTTAAATATTTAGTCTACTTTTCCCCCCATGGACCTGTGGGGCTTCTCTTGGTGTTTTGTGCTGCTTTATACTAAACACATGAGCAGGTTAGAGAAAACAGATGTGCCTTTGCCACATTATCAGTGCCCTAATATAGTCTCTATCTTCAATTTCCCTTACTCTACGTAAATGCTACAAACATATAAAACAATGGCTATAATGGAACTGACGTGGACCATACCTAACAAATAAACTGCAAGGATTTCCTGCCTCTTTTGTGGCTACCACTGCTGTCCAGAAGGAACTGAAATTTATTTGGATTATTGTGGCTGTTGGAAAAAGAAAAGTTCTCCCATATTCTAGGTGTATTTAAACACTTGGTCTCCAGTTGGTGGAGCTGTTTACGTGGTAGGGTAGAGGAGCTAGATGGTTTAGACTTGCTAGAGAAAGTACATCACTGGAGGCTGGCTTTTTTTTCTTGAGATTAAAAAGCTCCTCACTACTTTCAGTTTACTCTTTCTGTTTCATGATTGTGGCTGAGGGTGTGAGCTATCAGCTTCCTGCTCCAGCTGCTCTGCTGTCCTACTGCCATGCCTCCCTACCATGATAAACTCAACCCACTGGAACCATAAGCCCAAAATTAACCCTTCCTTTTATAAGTTGCCCTGGGCATGGTGTCTTGTCACAACAGAAGAATAACTTACAGATCTAGGGAGGTAATGTTCCTCATTGAGTAGCAAAATCTAAACCTATAATAATAATCCTTTTGAACTAAGTTTTGCCAGAATGTTTGGTAACTGAAACACTTGATGTCAGGCAATGGCACACCACTCATGATGAAAAACTTCTATTGCTATACTAAGTAGACATGAGAATCAAGGGTTGTTTCAAAATCTGTTTTCATATTTGTGCTACTGACATTTCCAGGATAGAAGGGCCTTCTAAAGGATCTATTAGTAAGATTTCTGGAAGTAACCCTTAGGAAATGATATTCTTAATCTCTTCTCTCCAGTTTAATCTGGTAAAGTTCATTCTTTATGTGTCTGTGTGGGTGTGTGCATGATCCTGCATGTGCTGGTGCACATGTATATGATGTACATGTACATTGTTCTTCAGGAACTGTCCATCTTGGTTTTGGGTACAGGGTCTCTAACAAGGACCTGAGGTGTGGTGATTAGATCAGAGTGGCTAGCCAGACAACCCCAGGGATCATCAGTCCATCTCTCTACCCCCCCCCCCCCACCAGTACCAGAATTACAGTGTGTGAGCTTTAAAACACTTACCCTTTTACATGAGTACTAGGGGCTGAGCTCAGGAACTCATCGTTTTGGGTGAAGGCTTTTTCTGACTTAATATCTCCCAGTCTCCTAAATTATTTTTAATCCAATAATTTGAGTTCTCTAGAAGTGATATTTAGATAATACTTCATGCAAAGCAACATTTATTCAGGAAAAGCTACTGAAATTCAATAATAATCATGAGAGACTATGATATTTAAGTCAACATCCATGCCTTCTTTCTCCTTTTCTCAGGAAGATTCAACACTGTTTCAGCCAAGAAAATGGAGCTTTGTCTTCCTCTAGATCTTGAGTGATCCTTCTAGAAAGAATGGAACACTTGGAGTTGTTAAGACTGCTTCGAGCTACTTTATTTCCCAAGTCTGTTTTCCAGGTGACTGCCATGTAGATGCAGAAGGTCCTCCTTTCATGCAGCCATCACAGGATGAAGGCCCTAATGGGGTTCCAACACTGCAGAGACTAGTAGGCCCTCAGATGGGGAAAGAGATTCTTTTCTAGGAGAGTCAATCCTTGAAAATACTTTATATTTCTCTCATGCCCTTTGAGAAGCTACAGCATCTTAAACATCTGAAGTTCTTACAGCCAACCCCAGCACACCTCTCCTGATGTTTAAGAGAGCAGAAAGATCTCATCCTTGTTCTAAGATGTCTCCCTTTTGCTTGCAAATGAAAACATTCCCTTAAGATTTCATTAAAGCCTTACCTGTATTCCTGCATTCTTGCCTGGGTTCTCATTTCTATTGGCTCTTTTGCAAAGCTCCTGTCCCTAGGAATCCATTCATGAGTCCATGCCTCCTAAAGTAGAAGTGTCACTTATTAAAAACTTTACCCACTGAATGACTTTTGGAGGGAAGATATATAATTAACATCTGACCACAATCTAAAATAGTACAAACATCCCAAAGAATGTCTCACTGAAGTTAATCTTGATGGGTAAATTGAGTTTATTTGGAGCTACTGATGGAGAACTGAATGGTTACAACAGCTGTTATTTTTCTAATAAGTCAACCTATCATACCTATCACATCCACCATTATCATGTTCCTAACTTATATAGCTCTATGACTACAAGAAAATGGATACAAGCCTGAGTTCAGAGCGCTACCTAGTGTTAATACAGAGGAGGAAACAATAGGCTCAAATAACACATTTCATTAAAAAAAAAAAAGCAAATTTTGGGAGTTACAAATTTACTTGTACTCTGTCCTTTCTCTTATCAAGGACTCTGCTGGCCTTGGCAGACTCTGTCTAACCTTGGAAAGAACAGCCTGTTTTGCTGCATTTGGTTTCATAGAAAAACTAAATGGTATCTGCAGTAAGACAAACTCTGGATAGGATTTGAAGGACTACTTCTACGTTCATAACCATTTTGCCCTATCCCCTAGATCCAAATCCACATCACAAAGACTTTGAATATGGAGTAAAGCAAAGAAAGCTCTGCCCAAGGCCAAGCTTTCTGCATCTTTTCCTTTCAGAGAGCTAATCCATTTGCAGCAGAGTATGAAGTCAAATCTCATAGTCCTCTCAAAAATTAATACAGCCTGTGGCTAAAAGCAATTGAGAGGAATCAAAATCATTACAAATAAAAGCTAAAGTAATGGGCAAGCTATCTGGCCAAACAAATTGAGGCTAAAGATACTTAAGAAGACTCCCTGTTGGGGTCAGCACAGCTGAAAACACTATTTCTTCAAGGAAACCTGAATTTAGTTGGATACATCTGTTGAACAATGTATTCCCCAACCAACAATGAATAGCAAATAATGGCTGAATATGGTCAGGGAAAGAGACCATCAAAGTGAGCCATGACAAAACAACTCTCATCCCAGAGTGGCCATGGGCATACAGAGTAAGTGAATACCATCAGCACTATCATCCATAGGGAAGGAGCAGGAGACATTTTCAATGTAATCAAACCAGTCATTAAACAAAATGGCAAATAATGACAGCAGCCTCCAAAGGGGAAGAAGTAATACCCTGGGTTGCTGCAATCTATTTTCTAGAATATGGTGTTTCCCACAGAAAAAATTAAAAAAAAAAAAGACATGTAAGAAAACAGGAATATCTAACTCTTGAGCCTGATCTATTCCTATTTACAGTTTTACAGAGTTATTCCACCTGAAATAGTATGAAATTACTAGACAGCTAATACTCAGCATCAGGCAAACAGTCAAACTACACTTTTAAAATCAAACACAAAGACCTAAAAGAAACCATGGTATGGCATGCAGAGCAACATAAGCCTTGAACTCAGGGACAGCGAGTATGTGGAGGCTGCGGAGGCAGCTTCTGTAGTAAGAAGAGACAGAGCTGATTCTGATCCTTGTAGTAAGGGACAATAGGCACACAAACAGAGTAAAGGCGACCATTTGAAGCTAGCTGTTTCCCAGGTACCATTTGGGAACAGGAATATCTATCTATTCCAGAACTCTTGTCACTCACTGATGGTATGATCTGTGGCTGGTAATATCTTTTCTTTAACAACTTGCTAGGGAAGCTTCTGTGTCCTGGGACCACAGATATTAGTACATATGATCATTAAAATGCTGGCATCTGCTAACAAAGAGCATGGTTTATGGTCTGTTATTCTCTTAACAAATATATTGGCTAGTGGTTAATACACTTCTTTGATAGTCAGCAAATACTTCCTTTGAGCCCACAAGGACAGAGACCTTCTGTAATGAGAAGAAAATTCCTCTTTTACAACACAGAGATCAACAGAAATCCAAAGGTTAAAAAGAAATACGATACACCCAAAGATATGGTCAGACCACAAGAGAAAAACAACCCCCTTAATGAAATATGAGCTTAAAGCCCCAGAAGAGCCCTTGCCTTGATGCAGATGCACTCTCACTGCCAACCCTGGTCATATTCAGAGTTCGTTTCAGAATGTGCAGCTTTCCCCTTTCACCTCTCTTTCCATCCCACCTCTGACACTAGCCAGAATCGTAAGCTTTCTGAAAGCTCTTGGGTGCTAGGTACAAAGTGGATATGAAAAGTTGGGAGTAAGACATTTATTAGATGAGTGATTAATCCAACAGTCAGGCAGAAAATGGCATAGTGGAGAGTCAGGAGTTAAAGCCCCCAAATCAAAGACAGATAACAGGTCTAGGGCCCCATGGAGAATCAGGCCCAGGAAGTAGAGGTGTGTGGGGGGGTCTATTCTTATAGGTCTTTGAGGAAGTGTGGATATTTTGGGCAGCAGGGAAAGCCATGTGTCAGGGAATGTTGTCACTGGTAACTACTGGTAGCTCTCTTGTGTCTGAGTCTGGCAAACTCACTTGAAAAGTCCTGGTAAGTGATATAGGGAGTTGGCTGGAAAATTCTAGACTCATCAGACTCCCTTCCGAATGTCTGCCAGTAGATGTGAGATTGAAGAGAAGGAACTGCTGTTGTATGTCTTGTGATGTGAGCAGAAGTGTTTACTCTAACACCTGATGATGACCCTGATAGTCATTGACTCTTTTAGGCTGCCCCACCTCCATATGTCTACCTAAAGACTTCCACTTCAAGCCAAGGCTGTCTACTTTCTTTAACTTCTGATTCAGACACTATAAGACTTCTCTCCTTCTCTCTTCTCTGGGAGGCTGCCCAGATCTCAAACTTGCCTGTCCTGATGTTTCTTCTAAGGCAATAAATTCCTCACACTGCCTCCTTCTGAGTCTTTTTAAAAATCTTTAAATGTATTCTAAAGAGACATTTAGGTCCCTCAGTCTGACTACCAAAGTATTAAAAAAAAAAAATGTTCCTTTAGGGATTTTCAACTGGGAGATAGAAAGGGCCGAATCCTGGTGTCAGCCAGAGTGTGGTCTTCCTCCCAGAAAGATCTTTTGTGGAATGCTGACTTCTTGTCAGAGCACCATACTGAAGACACTGGAGCCCAGACAAAGATGGTTCAGTAATGGGCAGGACCACACCTTGACAAGCACACTCTTTGTCAGATGTATGCCTCTTTGGCCCCCTATTTATATAGTATATATTATATATCTCACTTCAGGACCCCCAAAATGGATTTTGTGGGTCAAGAAGCAGTCACTGAATCTCTTTGTTCTTTTTTCCCCACATTGTGGGAAAATGTAACCACATTGATTAAATCTCTTTCTTCTGATTTTCACTATTTTTAATTTCACTGCTTCAGATGATGTCTTGAAGCTGAGACTAGATTATTGGAGTACAGGCTATGACTCCAATCTCAGTAACAATAATTAAATTATAAATCACACAACACAAAGTTATAATTAGAAGATAATCCTTCCTCCAGTAATCGCCTAAAGGTCTACATTGCTGGAGACTGTGCCTTTTCTTATCAACTATTTTCCAACTAATAAATAACAATGAGACATTATGATCAGAGTATCTAGGACAGGCTGCGGAGGCTGAAGTGATAATAAAGCATCTTTATATGGAACAGGCAGCTGAAAATGCTACTATTGCTGCAGAATCAGTGATTAGGCACGTTCTGAAGATGAGTAGCTCAAATTAGGCTGTTGAAAGACAGCAGCTTATAAGAAATAGATGAAAGTTTTGTGACACCTCACTTATGACTCTTAATAGTTGGTGCTCATTAACTAATACAAAAGGATGCCTAGAAATAAAAAGCAATTTGGCATTTATTATTTCATCAAGCTTGTTCCATCACTGAGAGAAAACAACTAGATAGCAAAGCTGTTCTTCCATTGAAAACAAGCACAGCAGATTTCTACCTATTTTTAGAAACACTACTGTGCTGTGGTCCATCTAAATGAACTAGAAGATGTGTTGTTTCCTTTCCTAGGTCTTTACAAGGTATTATTTATCAGGTTTATGTGAGATTAAGAATATAACTCAAAGAATTCTTTAAATGAACTCCTCAGGTGTGTAATAGCCTCATTTCTACAAGGAAGACAGTGTACAAACACAAGACACAGTGTATATAAGATTCACAGATGTACCTAGCTAGGTTACTAGTCTTTCTCTAAACACTGCATCCAAGGAAACTACATATAGGACTTGGAAGAGATCTGTCATCACATTAAAAAATGGCAACTTACAATCAGGCTTTATTTATCAGCCTTCCAATGAAATCTCTATAGAAAGTCAGTTTACAGATAAAAATGTCCAAAGATTCCTGAAATTGATTTAACTTTTTGAACAACCAAGTTCAACTTGCTCTCAGAACTAGAGATGGATTTCATTTGAACAATTTGCTTTATGCAACATAAGCACAAAGGTTTGTAAAATCACTGAAGGAAAAACAAGTGCAGGGCTTTGTGAACTAACACACACAACACTTCTTCAGAGAAAGAAAGGACATGGAGTTGGGTGAACTGAATGGAGATAAGAGGAGGCTCTGGAAGGAGGCAGAAGAGGGAGAGCCTCCCTAATCAGAATATATTGTAGAAAATTTGATTGTTTTCAATAATAAATATTCTCATTCCCATTAAAATTTTAGTTTGGTATTGTCTCTTGCTTTTTTTACGTTTTGGTTTCCAATATCAACCCTTGTTTCCAGAAGTCCATTTCAGATTGCATATGTACTAGGTAAGTTAAAAGCATGTTTGTATAGGATAGTTAAAGTTTATAAATGTTATCTTTCTGCTACAATAAATTTAGTAATTGAAATAAAGATTTAAGCAGAGTTTTGTTTTCTTCTCATTTAGTATTCTACATGAATATAAATCCAAATTTCTATAACTTTGAGATGCTTATCTGAACAGATCTGGCAAGTAGAAGCTGGCTACATGGGCATCTCTTCCCCTCCTCCAACTCTCAAAGCAACCTCATAACGACCCTCTTCCCCTCCCCTTCTCTCCCCATCCAACTTTTGAATTATTTTCTTTTTCCTTCCCCATCAAGTCGAGGTTGTTTTATACAAGTACCCTTGTGAGTGAGGCCAGTCCTGGCATGTGGTTGACCTGCCAGGGGTCACCTCATTAAAGAAAACTGACTCTCTCTCTCCCAGAAGCTATCAAATGCCAATAGCTACTCAGCCAGTGCTGAGATTTTGTAGCCCTCCCCCTTTCATGCTGGGATTTTGTCTGACTTGAGCTTGTGCAGGTCTTTTATGTGCTGTCACAGTCACTGTGAGTACATATCTGCAACTGCTCCATCTGTCGTGTATGGAAAATATTGTTTCCTTGATGTTATCCACCACCTGAGGAGCTCTTATAATCTTCCTGCCCCTTCTCTTGAGAATATTCCTAAACCTTAGGAGATAAGGAGTGTGATATGTAAGTCCCATTTAGGGCTGAGTCCTCTATTTTCTTATTCTCTGAAATGAGACAAGTTGAAAGTCTCTGTTAATTATCTACTGCAAGGAGACACTTTTATGGTGAGGTCTGAGAGATGTTCTAATTTATGGCACTGGGAGTCATTTTAGTACTATGTCCATTTAGTAGAATTATAGTACTGGGGGTTCTTCTAGTGCCTATGACCTGTCTAGCTACAGTTTCTTGGCCCCTTTAATAGTGCAAGCTATGGGTTCTATCTCATGAACCAGAACTTATACCCATTTTTAAAGTAGTTGGTTATTTCCACAACATCCATGCCACTATTGCACCAGGAGTCAAAACTTGTCAGGCCATGTGTTATAATAGTTTGCAGGGAATAAAGATGGATGAGACTAACTTTTATGGCAGTATGCACTGTGAAAGCTATCCAGTAGGTATGAAACTTCTAGATCAGTACCAACTTAATTTCTTCTTCTTTAGAGATGCAAGAATGTGGTTTCTTTAGCAGTAGTATTATTAAAAAGTTCTGAAAGGTAGTGATTTACAAGGATAAAATCTCTGAACCATCTTGCCACCCCCATATAATTGCCTTTTTTTTTTTAAAGAACAATTTGTGAGGAAAACCAGATTTTTGTTATTTCAGAAATAGGCTGACTTAAGTGATAGCTCAGTGTTTAAGAGAAGTTGATGCTTTTGAGGAGGCCCAACATTTGGTTCCTAGCAACTACAACTGTACTGTAACTCTAGATCAAGGAAATCTACAACCTTATGACCTCCATGGGTGCTTACATGCATATGACGCACATTAGCCCACAAAGGCATACACAAAAACATAAATAAAAATAAATAAATCTTTAGAATTTCAAAGTGCTAAAAGAATCATGGGCTAGATAAGTAAAGGTAGTTATTATAACAATGCCTCATCAAATAGTAAATATATCTATAAAGACAGAAACTATTTTTAAAAACAAAGGACATACCCTGTAGTTGAAAACATAAAACATTAAAAATATATTAAAGGAGTGCAACAGTAAATGAGAACTATCAGATTTATTAGTGACATAATCTAAAGACAGATGATAAATCCTCATACTATCAATGAAAAGAATGAAAACAAGGGATATATATATATATATATATATATATATATATATATATATCAAGAAAACTCCAAGTTTAGAGTCTCAACTTAATAAAGCAGAAAGTAAAAGTGGGGAGCATCTGGCCTCTGAACATCTACATGTCAATGCAGCATGCACACACACACACACACACACACACACACACACACATAAATACAGTGTACATATACACATACATACACACACATTAATACAGTGTACTTATCCAATAAAATAAACACATACTAGAAAAATAAAACATTACAAAATTTATCACTAGCCTGCCTGCTATACATACAACCAAAAAAAAATACTAAATAAAGTTTTTCAGGCTGTCTTAATCATATTGATAGCAATTACACAATCTAATATTTATATAACATAGTTTGTCTATAACACATATACATATAAAATATATACATATATACCTTTTGTGATGTTATTGGCAAATATATGATATACATACATATGTTATTAGCAAATATAAACATACACATATATGTGTGTGACATCTTTGCCAATAACACCACAAAAGGTATAGGTAAGAGTGAGATTATATTTATCTAGTCAAGGATTTTGCTTCATATACTAACTTGAATTTACAGAAACAAACAAATCTAAACAACCATTATAATTAAGAAAAAAAAAGAAGATATATTAGCTTTCTTTTATTTTGACAAGCAACCTGAAATAAATCAATCATAAAAGTACATTTAGTAAACAGTGTCAGAAGTTTTTGCCCATGGGTGATTGACCCCACTCCTTTTGGACCAGTAAAGAGATAGCATACCCCCTTTATTATTTTTTTAAATTCTTCATTCATTTTTTGAGAATTTCATTTACTACATTTTGATCATTTTCACTCACACCCCAACTCTTCCCAGACCCAACACCCGCCCCTACCCACTTGTGGTAGTTTGAAGAAAAATGGCCCCCATAAGCTCATAGATTTGAATGCTTGGCCTTCAGTTGTGGAATTGTTTATAAAGAATTTAGAGGTGTGGTCTTGGAAAAAGGTTTGTCACTAGGGATAGGCTTGGAAATTTCAAAAGACCCACATCATTCCCATCTTTTTCCCTCTCTCTGCCTCTATTTGCTGGTAAGGTATAAGTCTCAGATACTGCTTGAGTGCCATGCCTGTCTGCCTGCTACCATGCACCCTATCATCATAGTCATAGACTCTAACCCTCTGAAACCATGAGCCCAAAGTTAAATGTTTCTACATTGCCTTAATCATGATGTTTTAACATAGCAAATAACCAGACAATATTCAACTTCCTGTCCTCTTCTTTTGTTTTATAAGCCCATGAAGTCCAAGTTAAATTACCCATATAATCTTGGATCTCTGATCTTCCAGTGGAATGTGGTTGAGCCCTCAGGAGCCACACCCTTAGAAAAAACTAACTTTCTCTGTTCTAGACACTATCAATTGTGAATAGCACTTCAGCTTATAGGGGAACTTCTTGTTCACCTCCCTTCTCCAAACAGGATTTTATCTAGCAGGAGCTTAGACAAGTCTACTGCATGTGTATGATGAGATAGCAAATCTTCATCAAGATCCCATAATGCAGTTAAAACTATTCATCTGAGTGTCAGGATAAAGTATATTGGGGATTTGGGCTAGTATAGCAGAAGGAAGGAAAGAAGAAATGAAAGAAAAGAAAGAAACTGAGGTTTTACAATTCCCTGTGAGAGCAAGTCCCCAGTGAATTAATTTCCTCCTCAGATCAAAATTTTCATTATCTCTGAATCCTGCTCAGAATAAGTTTTTTTTTTCACATAGGCTTTTTGGAAACATTTCAGGTTCAGGGGATAGCAGAAGGTTAATAACAAAATCTATAATTTCATATGTGTTTTTTTCTTCACCCAGATTCTTTTCCCTCCAGGAAACAAATGTAGTAATAGGTAGCAGTAACATTCTTGGTTGTTAATAGCAATGCACAGAATGTAATAAATTTTTAACAAGATATCTTCTAATATCCAACAATGAGCAAATGTCCACTCTGAGAAGCATTTCTGACATTGTAGGAGAAATGGTTTCTAGTATGTATTGCTAAAAATATACAGGCAACCAGCATAAC
This sequence comes from Mastomys coucha, assembly GCF_008632895.1. Classification (NCBI taxonomy): domain Eukaryota; kingdom Metazoa; phylum Chordata; class Mammalia; order Rodentia; family Muridae; genus Mastomys; species Mastomys coucha. The sequence goes on from NC_045030.1 coordinate 132,304,707, forward strand.
ACAAGGTAAAAATATAGGTTCTATACTAAGAATATAGAATAAAACATTGAAAACCAGATTCACCCATGAAACAGATGAAATGGTAAGATTTTAACTCAGCGATAAGAACATGATTGAGTGAGAAATTTACCAGGAATTGTGATAAAGCTAAGAGAAGGGTATTTCACTAATGCAGAAAACAAAAATGTCCCAGAGGCAAAAAAAAAAAAAAAAAAAAAAAAAAAAAGACAAAAACATCAACACACACACAAAAAACACAAATACCGAAATGAAAAGTACACAAAAAACCCGAATCTGTTTGATGTTGACCAAAACAGAAATTACTCCTGGCATGAGGCCTGCTCTGGAGTGTTCTTGATATATCTTTATAAGATATAAAATTATGTAAAGTAATATCTATAACAGCATATCATTTGTTTGTAATATATAATAGGTATTGCTACAGCATTTAATAGTACTACACACATAATAGAATGGTATGAACCTATGTTGAATAATATTTCATTATTTAATTATGCAAGCCATTATTTTGTACAACCAATATATACTACTGAAAAGAGAGAAAATGATATTTCTAGATCTAACTGAAATGTCATTGTATAAATCTGAAGCTGATTCTCAAAAATTAAGCTCATGGTACATCTTAGAGCAATTTATAAAACAATAATAAAAATAAAAATGTCAAGGTACTGATGATGCTGTGTAGTGGCTGGAGTATTTGCCTAGCCAGTACAAAGCCCTGGACTGGATCCTCAGTAATACATAAAACCTGGCTGGTGATGAAAATTTATAATTGCAGAACTCAAAAAACCCAGTCAAAAGAGCCAAAGTTCAAAGTCAGTTTTGGTTACATAGCAAGCTTAAGGAAAGTCAAGAATACATGGGAACCCACCTCAAAAAGACCTCATCAAAATATCATAGTTTGTTAGTTTAAAAAAAAGTAAAGGTTTTCTCTCATATGCCAGACCTTGATTTATATATTATACCTATGCACATGGGTAGGAATACCATGAAGATTAAAGAAACCTATGAATGGAAAGGAAGTTATCATAGATGGAAAGGGGTGGGAAAAAGAGAAACCAATGTAATACACATTATACATTAATTTGAAGGAGGGATTACTTAGAGGAAAGGAGGGAACCAGCAAGAAGTACGGAAGGGACAGTAGTGAAGAGCAGTAGGGGAAGAAGAGGAATAAGACCAAATAAAGGCAAAGAAACACTTCAGTTTGTATTCTAACCTAAAAAAGGAACAGGGGAAATGTTTGCAATAAATTAAAAAGAAAAGAAAAAGAAAAGGAAAAGGAAGGGAAGGAGAGAGGCAGACAGAGAGAGAAGAAAGGACAAAGTAGAGTGTGGATGTGATTCCTGGTTCAAAACTTGTTTTTTCTTGCCTTAGTATAGGTTGTTAGAGACGATTTTGACTTAGTTTTTAGACGTCATGGGAAAAAATGTCCCTCCTGCAGCAGCCTTGTACAAGTGGTGCATTGTCCTTGCAGAAAGGAGTTGCTGTCAGCTAGCCAAGGCCCTGACCAGCGGTGCTCTCCCACAAAGCTGCCTCAGTGGCCTCCACAGCCTCCTTGCCTGAATTTAGTAACCTCTCTCAGGTATATTTGGCAGCTTTTTTTTTCTTTTAAATGTTGTCAAGGACCTTTGCTGAAACCTTTTGTGAGAGATTGAAAATGAACGTTTTTCACATCTCTAAGTTAGCACTCCCCTGTGCACTCCAGCATTCTGTCCTGATGATTTCCATGAAGCAAACTCCATGTCTTGGTTCATCCCTCCAACCCCAAACTGGTGCTGTTCTGTGGACAAAACAAAAAAGAACACAGACGAGCCAGAACTTTCTTCATATTACCGATTTGTTCAAGCAATTAAAACCTGGACGATTCTCTTTATTTTGGCTCATTGTTTAAAACAGGTATTCTGACACCTCTTGGAGCTCAGCTCTCTCTGCTATACCATTGAAAAATGTGTGCAGTAATCTGGGTAGTCAATTAACCCCACTGTCATTTAGAAAATGCTTAAAGATCTCAGGCTCTTTGGGAAGGGTTGTAATCTGCAGAGCATCCCAAGAGGGTGCTAATGGATTTGGTTTCCATGAGCATGAGGGTTCCATAGGCCACTTTACTAGCTATGTATATAACCTTAGAAACTATTAGAGGATACTATGGGACATTCAAATGTATTACCAGATGTTTGTAGAAACATTTCCATTCCAAAATAGGCTTGGGTCTTTCTCTTTAACCTTTGACACTTGAGCCGAGATCTACTAGCCAGTTAGAGAACTTATCCACATAGTTCTACTGGCCAGTTAGAGAGAAAATCCATTGAAAATGTTCAAAAATGTTTTTAAAAAGTCAGTGACACAGTGTTACAACTCCTGTATAGGACAAAGATGGTAGGGCTAGAAACGGGGGAGGGTATGATTTCCCTCATAGACTAAGTAACTAATCTTGTGTCTGGTGCAAATAAACACATTACAATAAGCAAATGCATGGAACTTCTGGGGATGGGGGAAGTCCTGTGTACTCAAGAGCCCTGAAGAGAGGTTAGAAACTTTACTTGATCCCCTCTAATCCCTTAAGAAATAATCCTGCTAAAGTCAATCAGAGTGTGGAGGTTGCTAGCAACACCCTCTTTTATAGGGCCCTAACAGCAACCTTAGTCATGACAACAGAATGCAAAGGGTAGTGGAAGAGCAGCTGTAGCCATCTGGATGGTGCCTTCCCCTCCAGGGAAATCCAGGCTCCACTTCAACTGTTCTCTCTGCATGGAGTTGCCAGTTCCAGCCAAGAAAGAGCTGCTTGCCTCCCTCTCTTATCCTGTCTCTACAAAGGCAGCCAGTTGGCCCCACTTGGTTTCACAGATGGGCAGCACCTGTGACTGATGCAGATCTGGATCTTTGTGCCCCTCTCTGTAAGCCTTGGGACAGATTATAAGGTCCAACAAAACCTTCTAAGCCTTCTATGTGTTGTCACATAGGTGATTGTGATTCCTAAAACCCCTGTACTAAGAAAAGGGAAAATAAGAAGTAGTTTTTCCTTTAGAAGTAAAGGAAACCATCTTAAAGATCCCCACACAACCCCAATTATAAGAGATTTATTTGGGGTCTTTGCAAATCTCTATTTTCCTGAACTCTGCCATTGAAAAAGATTTTATATGTAGGCTCTGAAAAGCCACTCCTAAATTTGAATGAGAATTGGTATAGGGCTACTTTAAGTGAGACATGGAAAAACTTGTATAACTCACTAATTACTAATGTCTTGGTCATTTGACCAGGCCACTGGAATGCCTCAGCCAACAAATAAGACAAACCTGCTTGGTGGGACAATTCATGAAGATAAAAATAATTTCTGTCCCTAATAAGATACTTTGTTACCAATGGAGATGCCCACCAGAACATTTATGTTGACAGTGAAACACAGTTGATGAGCAGAATGGGCTTGACAACTAAATACAGAGGCTGGAATATTTTCTGCCCCAGAACAAATAGATGTGTGGCCATAACCCCTTTTGACTCCATGAAAGTATATCTAATAAAAATTCAGGCATCAAGCTGGGTGAGGAGGTCTTCAGCATCTTACCATAAAGTTATGGAGGGTAACCAGGAGCCATGGCAAGAGCTTGTAATGAGGATGGGGGGGGGGAGACCTCATTGGCAAACATAAGAAAAGAGGGGTAACTTACACCTAGCACGTAGCTTTTCTCATCCCTAATCAGAGAATCTTGTTTCTGAGATAGATGACAGTTAATGAAGAAACAAACAACCAGTTGACTTGCAGAGAATAAGAGACTGTGCTGTGCTCAGCTCTAAATAGGATATCTATATCACATCCACCTTCCAAAGCTCAGGAATCCTAACCACCAGAGGCAGCAGAAAGACTGTAAGACTCAGAGAGAGTGACCGTCTGCACTGAAAGGATGCTTAGCAGCTATGATAATGCAGTTACACACATGAAATCATGATGAACAGGACTGCATGTAGAAGACATACCTTTAGTCCTAGTACTTAGGAGGCAGAGGCAGGCAGATTTCTGAGTTCGAGGCCAGCCTGGTCTACAGAGTGAGTTTCAGGACAGCCGGGGCTACACAGAGAAACCCTGTCTCGACAAACAAAAAACAAAAAACAAAAACAAAACAAAACAAAACAAAAGATCCTGCCAGCCAAAATCAATGCATGGATAGAGAGAGAGGCTCATGAAGTCCTAGTTTTATCTGAAGAGCTATTGGGGCTGGGAGAGGGGGAGTTAGTGTTGGGGATGCAAGCTCTGAGAGGCCATTCATACTCCCGTAGATAGCCCCACACTTATGCACATGCAGGTAGCATTAAATGGACTTAGTTGGTATTAGATTAAAAATAGTTTTAAAAAGAGAGCATGCACATAGAGCTGGGTTGATAAGTCATCATTTCCTGCTCCCAAAGAGGACCAGTTTGCTTGCCAACACCTACATGGTAACTCACAGCTATTTGTAACCACTGATATACATATATGCATGCAGGCAAAGGCTAACACTCATGAAATAAGAATAAACAGCTAAAAATATTAAAAGAGTAAATGAGGTTGTTATGGGGTAAGTAGAGCGAACAGGAATAAGAGGGAAGGGAGTTTGGATCGATTGAATCCAAACACATTATATGAACTAATTAATGTTATATAAAATATATTTAATAGGAAAGAATAAAAAAAAGGTTTCACAAGCAAGTAAACATATTGAATGGCTTTTATTACTAAAATGATAGAAGAGTATGAAAAATATGCATTATCTCCAAAAATATGCTACCCAAGCTCTCCTTAAAACTTGTCATGGAACGGGGCCATGGTGGCACACCCCTTTAATTCCAGCACTTGGGAGGCAGAGGCAGACGGTTTTCTGAGTTCGAGGCCAGCCTGGTCTACAGAGTGAGTTCCAGGACAGACAGGGCTACACAGAGAAAC
>NC_045030.1:132310460-132316765 GCF_008632895.1 Mastomys coucha
TATCAGTATATATATATATATATATTTACTGATAAACAATATCTGTAAAAACATTAAATGTAAATGTAGTATTTCAATCACAAGGCAGTGACATTTAAACTGAATTAAAACACATACTGTAACTGTATGTAACAGACTTTAGAATTAAAGATTCACATAGATGAGAATAACAAAATACAGATGAGTCATACAAATCGAAAATGTAACAAAATAATAAGAGCTATACTAGATTTTCAACAAAAGAAATTTCTGGAGTCAACTCCATGTTGGGAAGTCTTGTCTCCTATTATGCACACTTACTTGCTCTCTTACAGTGCCTTTATTTCTGTTGCAATAAACCTAACTTTGCTTCAAAAATGTAACTAAAAAGGAAAAGCTCATTTTAAAAAGTATAATAATGGTGAACAGATCAAAAGTACATAAAGACCTCTCTGGTCCTCAGACCCAATGCTCAGGGTTGCCCCTGCCCCTACTACTGCAACAAAACACCAGCTACAGCCTCCCATCTCCTGTTTCCAAGCTTCCTGTGGATCACACAGACCATAACCCTCCCCCCAGAGGCTCCCCTCCCTCTTATCACTGTGTCCCAGCCCCCAACTCAGACAGATGCCCCTACTCAACTCCAGGCCATACCTGCCAGAAGACCAGGTAGGCTGCCCTGGAACCTTTTCCAAACTCAGTTCCCTTAAAAGCAAACCTCAGGATTTGCCCTTAGTGCTTCAACAAACTATCTTTCCCTGGCCTCCCTTCCCCCAACCTCCAAAACCAGCAAGCATTTGAATCACAAGGCAGTGACTCTTAGACTGAATAAAAAACACCCAGCAGGTCCAGTGAGACAGGCTACACACAAACATCACACACACACACTGAAAACCCAGAGAGGAAACAGAAACCAAGACACAAAGCACACACCCAACAAAAACAAACCCAGAAATCAGCACGCAGACCTATAATCACTCCAAACCCAGATGTATATATGCCAGCATAAGAACACAATCAATAACAGCCAGAATCTATCTATCTATCCTACAGTAGGCCCTGAAGATCCCAACAGAGCTGAAGCATAAGGAAAAGACCATAAAACCAACTATATGAAGATGACAGAGTTCCTGAAGGAGGAAATGAATAAAATCCCTTAAAGAAATCCAGAGAAAACACAAACAATTGGAGGAAATTAATAAATCCATTCAAGGAAGCGAAGAAAAAAAACTTGAAGGAAACAAATAAAACTGTTCAAGACTTTAAAATGAAAATAGAAGCAATAAAAAGAACACAAACTGAGGGAATTCTGGAAATGAGATTAATTAGGAAAGCAAAGAGCTACAGAGAAAATCTTCATCAACAGAATACAAAAAACTAGAAGAGACACAGTCAGGCATTGAAGATACATTAAGAGAAAAGGGAGTATCTGTCAAATAAAATGTTAAATCTAAAAATTTCCTAACACAAAACTTCCAGGAAATCTGGGATAGTGTGAAGAAAGACAAAGACCTAAGAACAATAGGAATGGAGGAAGGAGAAGAACCCTAGCTCAGAGGCCCAGGAAATGTCTTCAACAATATCACTGAAGAAAGAAGAATGTTTCCTCAACCTAAAGAAGGAGATACTTATAAAGGTAATGTTAGCATCAGGCAGGGCACATCCATGGACAGCTAGAAAGGACTTCACAGCCATCAGGCATCTTTACAGCCAGCTTTCAGGGACCCTGCAAGGAGACACAACAGTGTCCCTCCTGCATCCATCCCACTGCACATGCACCATACCCTCCCCTCCACCAAGCACACATGTCCTCCCTGCCCCACTTCTCTTTCCCTCTATCCAAAGCCACTTCTGACTCCCTCCCAATAAACCTCCCATGTGAGACCTGCTGCCCGGTGTGATTGGTTAAAGACTGCGCTGCTTATTTTTAGTAAATACAGAAGCATATTGAACACCAAGAAGACTGGGTCAGAAAATAAAGTCCCCTCATCACATAATAATCAAAACACTAAAATTACAGAACAAAGAAATATTAAAAGCTGTAAGGGAAAAATACCAAGTAACATATAAAGGCAGACCTTTTAGAATTACACCTGATTTTCAATGGACAGTTTAAAAGCCAAAGGGACTTGGGCACATGTGCTACAGACTCTAAGAGACCACAGATGCCAGCCTTGATTATGATAGCCAGCAAAATTTTCAATCACCATAGATGGAGAAAATAAGACACTTCATAACAAAGTCAAATTTAAACAATATCTATCTACAAATCCAGCCCTACAGAAGGTACTAGAAGGAAAACTCAAAACCAAGAAGGTTAACTACACTCATGAAAACACAGGAAATAAGTAGTCTCCCATGAGCAAAATCAAAAGAAGAGAAGCACACACACACACACAAACATGCCAATAACAACAACTACTATCACCAACAACAATAATAACAGAATAACAGAAATTAGCACTCATTGATCATTGGTATCTCTCATTATCAACTGTTTCAATTCCCCCCAATGAAAAGACACAAACTAACCAAATGATTGCAAAAAGAGGATCCATCCTTCTGCTGCATACAAGAAACACAACTCACCCTGAGCAGCCTGCTATCCCAGGGGGACTTCCATTCTCCCACTGCCTCTTCTTTACCTTCATCAGACTCCTGAATCATACAGGTAAGCATCCTTCCCCCACCCATCTTCCCTGTTTTCTGAGCCCTCTGGACCAAGTTAAACTGCTCCAAACAGCCTGCCATCCCAAGGGCACATCCATTCTCCTGCCACCTCTTCACTCACATTCATTAGACTAGAGGCTCCTGAACTATACAGAACTGCAGGTCCAGAATCATACTGCCCAAGGATCCCCATCAAAGGCCTGCCACATCGGGACCATTGAGGTTCACACCCCTCCCAATACCTACTACAAAAACATCCAGAGACCCAAACCATCCAAAGGGTTAAGAGCCCTCAAAAAATCCAATCAACAACAGCCAAGGCAATGACACATCCAAAGCACTGCTACCCCACTATGGCAAGCCCTGGATATCCTAACACAACCAAAACACAACAAAATGACCTTAAATCCAATCTTATAAAAATGATAAAGTCTTTTAAAGAGGAAATGAATAATCCCTTAAAGAAATACAGGAACATACAATCAAACAGATAGAGGTCTTTAAAGAGAAAACAAATAAATCCCTTAAAGACACACAGGAAAATGCAATTAAACAGGTGAGGGAATTAAACTGTGCCAGACCTGAAAGTAGAAATAGAAGCAATAAAGAAAACACAAACTGAAGAAGTCCTGGAGATGAAAAACCTACGGAAGAGAATAAGAACAACAGATACAAGCATCAACAACAGAATACAGGAGATAGATGAAAGAATCTCAAGCATAGAATATATAATAGAATAAATTGATGCATCAGTCAAAGAAAATGTTAAAGCTGAGAAACTCCTGATACAAATCATCCAGGAAATCTGGGATACCATGAAAAGACCTAACCTAAGAATAATGGGAAAAGAAGAAGGTGAAGAGTCCCAGCTCAATGGCCTAGAAAATGTTAACAACAACAACAACAAAGATCATAGAAAACTTGTCCAGCCTAAAGAAAGAAATGCTTATAAACATACAAGAAGCTTATAGAACATCAATTGACTGGATCAGAAAAGAAAATACTGTCACATAATAACCAAAACACAAAATTTACAAAACAAAGAATATTAAAAGTGGCAAAGGAAGATTTATTTTCTCTGTGCTGACTTTCTAAGGCGGGACCAGCCATGAGGCACAGGCCTCAGTAGCAGCAGAGCAGCTGGGACAAAGTCTTTCCTGCATCCATCCTCACCAAGTAGGGACTGCTGATCCACAGCTCTCTGTGCATGGGTCTTACCAGGAGAAAGCTAATCTCCCAGGAGTGCAGACACAGGCTTACAGACGGTCCAGTCAGAGACAGCAAGAATACCTAACGCCAGAGATTAATAGATGGTGAAAGGTAAACACAAGAATCTTACAAACAGAAACCAAGACTAGTTGGCATCATCAGAACCTAGTAATCCCACCACGGCAAGTCCTGGATATTCCAACACACAGGAAAAGAAAGATTTGGATCTAAAATCATATATATGATCACATCATAATCATGATGGTGATAGAGGAATTTAAGAATGACATAAATAACTCCCTTAAGGAAATACAGGAGAACACAGATAAACAGGTACAAGCCCTTAAAGAAGAAACACAAAAGTCCCTTAAAGAATTATAGAGAAACAAACAAAACAGGTGACGGAGTTGAACAAAAGCATCCAGAATCTAAAAATGGAGTAGAAACAATTAAGAAATCACAAAGAGAGACAAATCTGGAGATAGTAAACCTAGAAAAGAAGTCAGGAGCCATTGAATACATTGAATACATCACCAACAGAATACAAGAGATAGAGAGAGAATCTCAGGTGCAGGAGATACTATAGAAAACATTAACACAACAGTCAAAGAAAACACAAAAAGCAAAAAGATCCTAACCCAAAACATCCAGGAAATCCAGGACACAATGAGAAGACCAAACCTAAGGATAATAGGTATAGAAGAGAGTTAAGACTTCCAACGTAATAAACCAGTAAATATATTCAATAAAATTATAGAAGAAAACTTCCCTAACTTAAAGAGATGCCCATGAACATACAAGAAGCCTACAGAACTCCAAATAGACTGGATCAGAAAAGAAATTCCTCCAATCACATAATAATCAAAACACCAAATGCACAAAACAAAGAAAGAATTTTAAAAGCAGTAATGGAAAAAAGGCAAGTAGCATATAAAGGCAGGCCTATCAGAATTACACCAGACTTCCAACCAGAGACTATGAAAGCTAGAAGATCCTGGGCAGATGTCATACAGACCCTACAAGAACACAAACGCCAGCCCATGCTACCATGTAAAACTCTTAATTACCATAGTTGGAGAAAACAAGATTTTCCATGACAAGACCAAATTTATACAATACCTTTCCACAAATCCAGCCCTACAAAGGATAATAGATGGAAAATGCCAACACAAGGAGAAAAACTACATCCTAGAAAAAACAGGAAACTAATCTTTCAACAAAACTAAAAGAAGATAGCCACATGAACAGAATTCCAACTCTGTTATGTTCCAAAATAACAGCTAGCTACAATTACGTTTCCTTAATATCTATTAATATCAATGGACTCAATTCCCCAATAAAAAGACATAGACTAACAGACTGGCTATGTAAACAGGACCCAACATTTTGTTGCATACAGGAAACCTACCTCACTGCCTCATACAGAAACTACCTCAGAGTAAAAGGCTGGAAAACAATTTTCCAAGCAAATGGTCCTAAGAAATAAGCTTGAGTAGCCACTCTAATATCGCAAAAAATTGACTTTCAACCTAAAATGATCAAAAAAGATAAGGAGAGACACTTCATACACATCAAAGGCAAAATCTACCAAGATGAACTCTCAATTCTGAACATCAATGCTCCAAATGCAAGGGAATCCACATTCATAAAAGAAACTTTAATAAAGCTCAAAGCACACAGTACACTGCACACAATAATAGTGGGAGACTTCAACACCCCATTCTCTGCAATGGACAGATCATGGAAACAGGAAGTAAACAGAGATACAGTGAAATTTAGAGAAGTTATGAACCAAATAAATTTAACATATCTATAGAAAATTTTTATCCTAAAACAAAAGGATATACCTTCTTCTCAGCACTTCATGGAACTTTCTCCAAAATTGACCATATAATTAGTCACAAAACATGTGTCAATAGATACAAGAAAATTGAAGTAATTCCTTGCAGCCTATCATCACCACAGACAAAGGATGGTCCTCAATAACATCATAAACAATAGAAAGCCCACATACACGAGGAAGGTTAACAACACTCTACTCAATGATAACTTGGTCAAGGAAGAAATAAAGAAAAAAATTAAAGGCCTTTTAGAGTTTAATGAAAGTGAAGCCACAACTTACCCAAACTTATGGGACAAACTGAAAGCAGTCCTAAGAGGAAAACCTCATAGCTCTGAGTGTCTCCAAAAAGAAATTGGAGAGAGCATACACCAGCAATTTGACAGCACATCTGAAAGCTCTAGAACAAAAAAGAAGCAAGTTCACCCAAGAGGAGTAGATTGTAGGAAATAATCAAACTCAGGGCTGAAATCAACAAGTGGAACCAAAAACAACTATACAAAGAATCAACCAAACCAGGAGCTGGTTCTTTGAGAATGTCAACAAAATAGATAAACTCTTAGCCAGACTAACTAGAGGGCACAGAGACAGTATCCTAATTAACAAA
>NC_045030.1:132316885-132332258 GCF_008632895.1 Mastomys coucha
ACAGTCCCATATCTGCTAAAGAAATAGAAACAGTCATTAATAGTCTCCCAACCAAAAAAGCCCAGGACTAAATGGGTTTAGTGCGGAGTTTTAGCAGACCTGCAAAGAAGACCTAATACTCCTCAAACTATTCCACAAAATAGAAACAGAGTACTTTATTCAATTCATTCTATTAAGCCACAATTACTCTGATACCTAAACCAAGCAAAGACCTAACAAAGAAAGAAAACTTCAGACCAATTTCCCTTATGAATATCAATGCAAAAATAATAAAATTCTTGCAAACTGAATCCAAGAACACATCAAAACGATCATCCATCATGATCAACTAGGGATGCAGGGATGGTTCAATATATGGAAATCCATTAACATAATCCACTATATAAACAAACAAAGAAAAAATCACATAATCATTTCATAGTAACTGGCTGGAAAAAAGTTTTCCAAGCAAACAGACCCAAGATGCAACCTGGAACAACCATTCTAATACCTAATAAAATAGACTTTTAACCAAAATTAATCAAAACAGACAGGGAAGGACATGTCATACTCATCAAAGGAAAAAAACTACCAAGATAATATCTCAATTCTGAATATCTATGCCCTAAACACAGGACACCCACATTTGTAAAAGAAACATTGCTAAAGCTCAAATTCCACATTGAACTCTACATATTTATAGTGGGAGATTTCAACATCCCACTCTCACCAATCAACAGGACATCCAGACAAAGAAAAGAACTAAACAGGGAAATAATGAAACTAACAGACATAATGAATCAAATGGACCCAACAGACATCTATAGAATATTTTACTCAAACACAAAAGTATATACCTTCTTCTCAGCACCTTAGGAATCCTTCTCCAAAATTGACCATATCGTCAGTCACAAAGCAAGCTTCAACAAGCAAAACAAAATTGCAATAATGCCTTGCATCTTATCAGACCTCCATGGATTAAAGCTGGGCTTCAACAACAACAGAAACACTGGAAAGCCTACACACTTATGGAAATTAAACAACTCTCTAAGTCAATGATCTCTGGGTCAGGGAAGAAATAAAGAAATTAAAGACCTTCCAGAATTCAATGAAAATGAACACAGAACATACCCAAGTTTGTGGGACACAGTGCACACAGTGCTAAAAGGAAATTTCATAGTACCTAGTATCTCCAAAAAGAAATTAGAACGTTCTCATATCACCAATTTAAAAGTACACCAGAAAGTTCTAGAAAAAAAAAAAGAATCAAGCATACCAAAAAAGGGAGGGACTAATCAAAATCAGGGTTGCAATCAACCAGTTAGAAACAAAGAAAACAATAGAAATAATCAAGGAAACATAGAGCAGGTTCTCTTTGAGAAAATCAACAGGATAGACAAACCTTTACAAAAACTAACCAAAAGTCAGAAAGACAGTATCCCAATAAGCAAAATCAGTAAGGAAAAGGGAGATATAACAACTAACACTGAGGAAATTCAAAGAAGCATTAGGTCTTACTTCAAAAATCCTGTACTCGACAAAATTGGAAAATCTTAATGAAATGGACATTTTTTTTAGACAGAGACCACTTACCAAAGTTAAAACAAGAACAGGTAAACTAAATAGCCCATAACTCCTACAGAAATAGAAGTCACTAAAAGTCTCCCAACAACAACAACAACAACAAAAAGCCCAGGGTCAGGTGGGTTTAGTAGAAAATTCTACCAGACTTTCAAAGAAGAGCTAATTACAATACTCACTGTTCCACAGTATAGAAACAGAAGGAACACTACCAAACTCATTCTATGAGGCCACAGTCATCCCAATACCTAAACCACACAAAGATTCAACAAAGAAAGAGAACTGCAGACCAATTTTCTCATAAACATTGATGCAAACATGCTCAATAAATTAGTCACAAACCGAATCTGCAGACACATCAAATACATTATCCATCAAGATCAAGCAAGCTTCATCCCAGAGATGCAGGGATGGTTCAATACACAAAAATCCATCAACATAATCCATCATATAAACAAACTGATAAAAATCACATGATCATCTCATTAGATGTTGAAAAAGCCTTTGATAAAATCCAATATCCCTTCATTTTAACAATATTAGAGACATCAGGAATATAAGGCACATACCTAAACATAATCAAAGTAATATACAACAAGCCAATATCAAACATCAAACTAAATGGAGAGAAACTTAAAGCATTTCCATTAAAACCAAAACAAGACAAGGCTGCCCACTCTCTCCCTATCTATTCAATATAGTACTTGAAATTCTAGCCAAAGGGATAAAACAACTAAAGGAGATTAAGGTGATACAAATTGGAAGAGAAGAAATCAAACTATCAATATTTGTGGATGATATGATAGTATACATAAGCTACCACAAAAATTATACCAAAGAAGTACAGCTGATAGACACCTTCAACAAAGTGGCTAGATACAAGAAATCAGTAGCCGTCCTTTATACAAATGATAAACAGGCCAAGAAAGAAACTACACCCTGCACAAAGGCCATGAATAATATAAAATATCTTCTTGTAACTCTAGCCAAGCAAGTGAAAGATCTGTATGACAGGAACTTCAATTCCCCAAAGAAAGAAATTGAAGAAGATATCAGAAGATAGATCTCCCATGCTCATGGATAGGTAGGATTAACATAGTAAAAATGGCCAGCTTACTGAAAGCAATCTACAGATTCAATGCAATTCCCATCAAAATTCCAACACAATTTTGTAGAGATCTTGAAAAAGAAACTCTCAACTTCACATGGAAAAACAACAACAACCAAAAAAAACCCAAACCAAAACAAACAAACAAACAAACAAAAAAACAGGATAGCCAAAACAACCCTGGAATATAAAACAACTTTTGGAGGAATCGCCATCCCTGACCTCAAGCTGTACTACAAAGCAATAGTGATTAAAAACAAAACTGCATGGGACTGGTACAGAAACAGACAGGTAGAACAATGGAATAGAAACAAAGACTCAAAAATCAATATATACATACCTATGGACACTTGATTTTTTTTTATAAAAAAGCCAAAAACATACAATGGAAAAATGAAAGCATCTTCAACAAATGGTGCTAGACTAACTGGATGTCTACATGTAGAAGAATGAAAATAGATCTATACTTATCACCTTGTATAAAACTCAAGTCCAAGTGGATCAAGGACCTCAACATAAAACCAGATACACTGAATCTCATAGAAGAAAAAGTTGGAAATACCCTTGAACACATTGGTACAGGAGACAGTTTCCTGAATAGAACACCAATGGTTCAAGCTGTAAGATCAACAATTGATAAACAGAACTTCATAATACTGCAAAGTGTAAGGCAAAGGACACTGTCAATAGGCAGATCAGCAGTGCACAGATTGGGAAAGGCTCTTTAACAACCCTACATCTGACAGGGGACTAATATCCAAAATTTACAAAGAACTCCAGAAGTTAGACACCAACAACCCAAATAACCCAATTTTTAAAAGTATGATACAGAACTAAACAGAATTCTCAACAGAAGAATCTTGAATAGCTGAGAAGCACTTAAAGAAATGTCAAAACCCCTTAGTCATCAGAGAAATGTAAATCAAACCAACTATGAGGTTCTATCTTACGCCCATCAGAATTGCTAAAATTAAAAAGTCAAGGCTGGCAAGGATATGGAGCAAGGGGAATAGTTCTTCATTGTTGGTGGGAGTGCAAACTTGTACAGTCACTTTGGAAATCAATTTGGCATTTTCTCAGAAACCTGGGAAGTGTTCTACCTCAAGACCCAGCTATACCACTCCTGGGCATAAACACAAATAATGCTCCAACATCCTACAAAGACACTTGTTCATCTATGTTTATTGCAGCTTTATTCATAATAGCCAGAAACTTGAAAAAAACTAGATGTCCCTCAACTGAAGAATGGATAGAGAAAAATGGGCACATCTACACAAAGGAATACCATTCAGCTATTAAAAGCCAAGACATCATGAATTTTGCAGCCAAATGGATGGAACTTAATAATATCATGCTGAGTGAGGTAGCACAGTCCCAAAAGGACATGTATGGTATAAACTCATAATTGGATATTAGCCATAAAACATAGGTACCATGTTACATTTCACAGACCCAAAGAAAGCTAAACAAGAGGACATGTCCAAGCTAGGAACTTGAATATTATTTAGAAGGGGGAATAAAATAGCTATAAGAGGCAGATGGAGGGAGGGTGCTGGGACGGAACGGAGATTCAGGATCAGGTGTGGAAAAGGACAGGGCATGAAAATGTCCATGAAAATGCATGGAAATCTACAATTAGTGGGGGTAAGGAAGTAGGGGGCATCTGCAGGATGAGACAGAGACCTTGGGATAAGGGAAGTGCCCAAGAATCAGTGGTGGTGACCTTAGCTGTAACTCATTACATTAAGGATATAGAACCTGAAGAGGCCACCTTTTGTATCCATACAAGAACCACAGTGGAACAATAGAGATACCAACCAAACGACAAAACTTTCAAGCCAAAATTTATCCTGTCTTCAAAAAATGCAGGCATAGGGGATGGAGCAGAAACTTAAGGAATGGCCAAACAATAACTGGCCCAGCTTGAGACCTATCCCATGAGTAAGCACCAATCCCTAACTTTATTAATGATACTGTTATGCTTGCAGACAGGATCATGTTGTCCTCTGAGATGCTCCACCCAGCAGCTGACTCAGATACAGACACCAACAGCCAACAGTGGATTCTCTTATAGAAGAATAGGAGGAAAGATTGCAGGCCCCAAAGGGGATAGGAACTCTATAGGAAAACCAGCAGAGTCAACTAACCTGGACCCTTGGCGCTCTCAGAGTCTGAACCATCAACCAAAGAGCATACTCAGGCTGGGCCTATGTCTTCCTGCTCATATGTAGCAGATGCACAGCTTAGCCTTCATGTGGGTCCCAAACAACTGGAATGAGGGACATCCCAAAAGCTGTTGCCTGAATGTGGGGTAAAGAAACAAAGAGAATAATACAAAAAAAATCAATGAAACAAAGTGTTGGTTCTTTGCAAAAATCAACAAGATAGACAGACTCTTATATGACTAACCAAAACACAGAGAGAATATTCAAATTAGTAAAATCAGAAAAGAAATGTAAGACATAACAACAGAAACTGATGAAATCACAAGAATCATTAGGACACACTTTAAAAACCTGTATCAAATTGGAAAATCTAAAATGAATGGATCATTTTCTTGATAGGTAACACCTACCAAAGTTAAACAAGAACAGATGAACAATTTAAATAGACCTATACCTCCTAGTGAATAGAGGCAGTCATTAAAATGTTCCAGCCAAAAAGAAGTTCAGAGTCATACAGTTTTAGTGCAGAAATCTTCCATACATTCAAAAAAGAGTTAATGCAAATAGTCCTCAAATAACTCCACAAAATAAAAGCAAAAGGAACTTTTCACAATTCATTTTATGAGGACACAGTAGACCCTGATACCTAAACACATAAAGACTCAACAAAGAGAATTCTATACCATTTTCCTTCGTTAACATATATAAAAATTACTCAATAAAATACTTGCAAACTGAATCCAAAAATACATGCACCAAGATCAACTAGGCTTCATTCCAGAGATGCAGGGATGGTTCAACACTGAAAAGTCACTAAACGTAACCCACCATATAAACAAACTGAAATACAAATCCACATGATTATCTCATTGGATTCAGAAAAGGCCTTTGACAAAAACTAACAGTTTTGTACCATAAAGGTCTAGGAGAGATTAGGAATACAGGGACATGCCTGAACATAATAAAGGACACTTACAGCAGGCTTTTAGCCAACATCAAATTAAGTGGAGAGAAACTCGAAGCAATTCCACTAAAATCAGGAACAAGACAAGGTTGCCCACTATCTCCATATCTATGGAATATAGTATTTGAAGTTTTAGTTAGAATAATAATGCAATTGAAGGAGATCAAGGGGCTACAAATTTGAACAAAAAGAAGTCAAGACACTATTATTTGCAGATGACATAGTAGTATACAAAAATGACCTTAAAAATTCCATCAAGAAACTTCTAGAGCTAATAAACCCTTTCAGCAAAGTGGCTTGATACAAAATAAACTCAAAACAATCAGTATCCTGCCTATATAAAGATGATAAATGGACTAAGAAAGGAATCAGGGAAATAACATCCTTCACAATAGCCTCAAATAAAATAAAATGTCTTAGGGTAACTCTAACAAAGCAAGTGAAAGGCATGTATTATAAAAATGTCAAGTCTTTGAAGAAAGAAATTGAAGATATCAGAAGATAAAAGATCTCCAGTGCTCATGTATCTGTAGAATTAACATAGTAAAAATGGCCATCTTACCAAAGCAATCTATAGGTTCAATGCAATCCCCATCAAAATTCTAACACAATTCTTCAAAGAACAAAAAAGGACAAGAATTAACTTCATATGGGGAAAAATCCAAACAAAACAAAAGAGAACAGCTAAAACAATCCTGTATAGTAAAAGAACTGTTGGAGGTACTACCATACCAGATTTCAAGATTTACTACAGCACTATAGTAATAAAAACTGTATAGTACTAGAATAAACAGAGACACATTGATTGTTGAGATTGAATTAAAAGCCCAGACATAAATCCACACACCTGTGGACACCTGTTTTTTTGATAAAGTAGCCAGAAATACACACTGGAAAAGCATCTTCAACAAATGGTGCTGTTCTAACTGGATGTCAGCATGTAGAAGAATACAAATAGATCCATATTTGTTACTCTCCAGAAACTCAAGTCCAAGTTGATCAAAGAACTCAAGAGAAAACCAAAGTACACTGCATCTGATAGAAGAGAAAGTGGGGAATAGCATGGAATGCATTGGCACAGGAGATGACTTTCTGAACAGAATACTGACAGTGCAGGCACTAAGATCAGCAATTACATGAAACTAAAAAGTTTCTGTAAAGCAAAGGATACCATTAATTGGACACAATGGCAGCCTACAGAATAGGAAGAGATTTTGTCAACTCCACATCTGACAGAGGGCATATATATCTCAAGAAATATATATAAAGAACTCAAGAAAATAGATATTAAAAACAAATAATCTAATTAAAATGGGGTATAGATCTAAACAGAAAATTTTCAATAGAGGAATCTCAAATGCCAGAGAAACAACTAAATAAATATTCAACATCCTTAGCCATCAGGAAAATACAAATCAAAACTACTTTCGGACTCCATCTTATACCCATCAGAATGGCTAAGACAAATATCAAAAGTAACAGCTCGCCGGGCAGTGGTGGCGCACGCCTTTAATCCCAGCACTTGGGAGGCAGAGGCAGGCGGATTTCTGAGTTCAAGGCCAGCCTGGTCTACAGAGTGAGTTCCAGGACAGCCAGGGATACACAGAGAAACCCTGTCTCGGAAAACCAAAAAAAAAAAAAAAAAAAAAAAAAAAAGTAACAGCTCATGCTGGCAAGGATGCAGAACAAGGAAAATATTCCTCCATTGCTGGTCGGAGTAAAAACTTATTCAGCCACTTTGGAAATCAATATGGCAGTCTTTCAGAAATCTGGGAATCGATCTACCTCAAGACCCAGCTATATCACTCCCGAGCATACCTAATGGACGCTCTGTCCTACCACAAGAACACCTGATCAACTGTGTTCATGGCAGCTTTAGGCTTTATTCATAATAGCCAGAAACTGGAAACAATCTAGATGTTCCTCAACCAAAGAATGGATAAAGAAAATGTGGTACATTTACACAATTGAGTAGTACTCAGCTGTTTAAAAAAAATGACATGAAATTTACAGGCAAATGGATGGAACTAGAAAAAAAAATCATCCTGAGTGAGGTAACTCAGACCCAGAAAGATAAATATGCTATGTATTCACTTGTTAGTAGATATTAGCTGTTAAGTAAATGATAATTAGCTACAATCCACAGACGCAGAGAGGTTAGGTCAGAGAACGGTTCTGGAGGTAGGCACATGAATCTCCCTGGGAATGGAAACTAGAAGAGATTTTGCAGGTGGACTGGGGTGGGTGGGGATGGGAGCAGGATGAGGTGCAGAGAGTGAGGATGGACAGACAATGTAGTAGAGACATCTGGAATTGGAGGTCTTTGGGGGATGATGCAGAAGCCTAGTGCAGTGCAAACTTCCTGGAATCTATGAGGATGACCTTAGTGAGGACTCCTAGTAATTATGATATTGAGTCTGAACTGGCCATCTTTTGTGGCAAGGCAAGGTCTCCAGTGGTGGGACTGAATTGGATTTGTAATTCCTATACAACCCAGGCTGATGCTTAGACAGAGAGTCACTTCCTGAAAACTGACAGTGGAGGCCCCATTACTGGAAAACAACATCCACACAGCTAGTTAAACATAGAGAGGGTAAGCTAGTGCTTACAATGGAGCCTGTTTACTCCCATGTTCTGATTTCTTTGGTGTGGGAAGGTACTCTGCAAACTATAGAAGAAAACACCTTAACACCAACCCAGCCACAAAATCATTGATGTATAATCTGCCCTGCCTGTAAGATGTCCTAGGGCAATAGTGGCACAGAACTTGTTGGAGAAAGTTTAAATTGGAGATCTCTCTTAGTCCCTTCCCCCTGGGGCTCAGGGAGCCTCACCAAAGATGGGGAGCAAAGGTTATAGGTGTCAGATGGGATGAAGAACACCAGGAGAACATGGCTCACTCAATCAACTAAGTAGAGATCTTACAGGCTTAGAGACTGAAGTGGCAAGCACAGGGCTCACAAGGGTTTGAACTGGGTCATCTGCATATATATTAGGGCTGTTAGCTTGGTGTTTTGTGGCACTTCTAACAGGGGAAGCAAGTGTGTCTCTGACTCTTTTGTCTGCTCCTGGCACTCTTTTCCTCCTATTGGGTTCCCTTGTCCAGCCTCAGCATGATAGCTTTTGCCTTGTCTTATTGTATCTTGTTTTGTTCTGAATGGCTATTGTCTCTTGGAGGCCTGCTCTTTTCTGAAGGAAAAGGGTGAGCAAGTAGATCTAGGGAAGAGAGGATGTGGGAGAGAGCTGGGAGGAGAGAGGGAGGGGAAACTGAGGTCAAGATGTATTGGATAAGAGAAGAATCTATTTTCAAGGAAAAGCAAATATATGAAGTAAATTCTGACAAAAATTAGGGGAGAAATATAAATATCAACATTAATAGTTGGGGAACTTAACATTTTAGTACTGAATGGTATAATTACTCAAATTATTGGTAAAAAGATAAATATTTAGGGAAAATGGGTGAGTCTAGAGAAATGGCTGTGGCTAATAGCACTGGGTCCAGAGAACCCAGGTTCAATTTTTACAGTAACAATGAGGAATCTCATAATCTTCTGTAATGCCAGCTTCGGGGGATCTACACCCCTTTCTTGCCTCTGTAGTAACCAGGATTGTACATGGTGTATAGATATATGCAGAAAAACATTTACACATATAATAAAATAAATAAATAAGGAAGCAGCTAGGCTGAATACATCTATAAAGCACCAAAACCATAAAGTAGTCTTATCAAGCACTTCTGGAATATTCTAAAAGATAAATCTTATGATATACTGTAATACTAAACTTAATAAAGTTACAAGAATTAAAATAAGTAACTAAGACAAGTTTTGGGAAGCCACCAATAAGTGCAAAATAAACCACACATATTTAAATTATTAAGAGTCAAGGATAAAGGTCAGAAAAGAAATTAGAAAGCATTTTAAGATACATAAAAACAAAATATAGCATGCCCAAACTTACCTATTGTAAGGGAAATGGTGCTTAAAGTTAAGTTTATAGCTATAAATAGCTATAGTAAGAGATAGACCACAAAACAATTATTGAACCTTCCACTTTATGATAATAAAAAAATTAAAGAAAGCTCAAACTAGAGCAAAAGCAATTAAACCATAATTAGTAGAGACAACATAAGGAACTAGTTCAGTCTGAGAAAGATTTTCCTTGTAAAGCATGAGGATCCAAGTTCAATCCCTAAAGAAAATACTGGATGTTATATATATATGATATATATATGTATCATATATATATATATATATATATATATGTTATATAACATATATATACATATATATATATACAAATAAATTTAACAATTCAGTATTTAAAAATAAAACAAAAATCAATATAACCAAAGACCTATTATTGGGACAAATTATCTATAAAATCAATAGAGAATGCAATAAATACAGCAATGAGAGAGATAAAGGGGAAGGGAAGGAGTGAAAGAGAGAATCATCTGATCCGTAGAGTTTTAAAAAGAGAAATGTTATAATGTTTATTCAAAAATGTAAAGAACTGTCATCAACTTTGGGAAGCAGTTTAGTAATATGTAGATAAAACCTGTTTCTGTCATTTGGTTTTGGTTGTTTATTATACTTCACTACAAACCACAATGATAATGATAACTTAGAAAGCTTACAGAGGGCAATGTAAATAATGGAGACATTATACACCATTAGACATGGTCACACTGTGTCCTAGTCACAATGGTCACTTACTCATCTGGACATGTTTGGCTATAGGTAGGTGAAGGGAAAAGTAATGGTTACCACCTTAGTTTAAATAGACTGTGTAGCTAAGATGGAGACTAGAGAGATATGGTTTATCTCATTAATGCCTTTCTAAAGTGTCATGTTAGAGTCCACTAACCTGGACTCTGCAGTCTCTCAGAGACTAAACCACCAACCTAAGAATATACATGGACTGGACCTAGGCCTCCCCACACATATGTAGCAAATGTGCAACTTGGTCTTCATGTAGGTCCTGAACAACTAGAGAAGTGGGGAGGGGAAGGTATCCCAAAAGCTGTTGCCTGTCTGTGGAATATGTTCTTCTAGCTGAATTGCTTTGTCTGGTCTCAGTGAGAGAGGATGTGCCTAACCTGGCAGAGACTTCATGTGCCAGGGTTGGGCAATAATACCCAGGGAGGCCCTATCCTCTAACAGGAGAAGGGGGCATTGGGGAAGGAGTGTAAGAGGGAAATGAATGGGAAGGGGCAATGAGTGGGATGTAAAGTAGATAATAAGAATGATAAATATAAAATAATAATAATAATTATAACAATAATAAAATATTCACTGTCCTCAGCTAACCCATAGTTGTTCTCCAATAGAAGCAAAGGTCATGTCTTCTCTTACTATTTTGATCTATGGAAGCCAAAATTTAGTCACCAGCATTGTACAGAGTATTTCTTTGAGGATTTTTCCTCTAACTGGCTTCATTTCTGCACATCCTTATTCTTTATTAACAACAACTTACAGTCCTTCATTTAGCTTATTTACAGACAAACATTTCTATATTGTAAAATTCTCATCATTGTGTTTTTAAAATATGGATCATAAGATAGTGTAGAACTGCTGGACAGTGGTGGCACATGCCTTTAATCCCAGCACTTGGGAGGCAGAGGCAAGCAGATTTCTGAGTTCAAGGCCAGCCTGGTCTACAGAGTGAGTTCTAGGACATCCAGGGCTATACAGAGAAACCCTGTCTCAAAAACAAAACAAAATGTTAGTGCAGAATCCTTCTGGTTTGAACCTGCACACAGCAGACCTGAGGTGCTGGTTCTGTACTCCTTCCTTAAACACCCAGAGGGACCCCAACTTCCAGGTGAACTGGAATACCTAGGATCACAAGTGAGACCACAACATCTTCCCCAACACTCGGAGTAACTGGGACCCACAGGATCTAAAGACACAGGAACCCCGACCCAGCCAGTGGCACTGGTTCCTTCCAGTTTGAACCTGCACCCTGAACAAGACCAGGACGCTGGCTCTACACCCACTCCTGCAACATCCAGTAAAAGCTTGACACCTAGAAGCTCTGACAGAACAGGATCTCAGGAGCTTAGTCACACCAGGATTTCAGGATCCCAGAGGCTGATTGACTCCCAGGAGTTCTGACACACCCAGGATCTCAGGATCACAGGATCCTAGAATCACAGGCTCACAAAGACAGCTAGACTCTGAGGAGTTCTGATACAACCAGAGTCACAGGCTCCAGTCAGAGACAGCAAGGGCAGTTAGCACTAGAGATGACCAAGTGGCGAGAGGCAAGTGCAAAAGCATAAATAACAGAAACCAATGCTACTTGACAACATCAGAACCCAATTCTCCCACCACATCAAGCCCTGGGCATTCTCACACACTTGCAAAGCAAGATTCAGATCTAAAATCCCATCTCATGAATATGATGGAGGAATTAAAGGACATAAATAATTTACTTAAAAAATACAGAACACAGGTAAACAAGTGGAAGCCCTTAAAGAAGAAACAAATAAATTTCTTAAGAAGAAACAAATAAATCTCTTAAAGAAATACAGGAAAACACAATCAAACAGGTAAGAATAATAGGTATAAAATAGAGTGAAGATTCCCAACTCAAAGGGCCAGCTAACATCTTCAACAAAATTATAGATGAAAACTTCCCTAACCTAAAGAAATAGATGCCCGTAAACATACAAGAACCCTACAGAACACCAAACAGATGGGATCAGAAAAGAAATTCCTTCCATCACATAATAATTAAAACACCAAATACACAGAATAAAGAACGAATATTGAAAGCAGTAAGGGAAAAGGGTCAAGTAACATAAAGGGAGATCCATCAGAATTACTTCAGACTTCTCAACAGAGATTATAAAAGCCAGAAGATCTTAGGCAGATGTCATACAGACCCTAAGAGAACAAAAATGCCAGCCCAGGCTATTATATCCAACAAAACTCTCAATTACCATAGAGGGGAAAAAACAAGGTATTCCATGACAAAACCAAATTACACAACATCTTTCCACCAATCGAGCCCTACAGAGAATCCTGGAAGGAAAACTCCAACACAAGGAAGGAAACTACACCCAGGAAAAAGCAAGAAACTAATCTTCTCACAACAAACCCAAAAGAAGATAGCTACACAACTATAATTCCTCCTGTAACAACAAAAATAACATGAAGCAACAATCATTGTCCCTTAATATCTCTCAACATCAATGGACTCAATTCCCCAATAAAATGACATAAACTAGCAGGCTGGATACAAAAACAGGACCCAAAATTTTGCTGCATACTGGAAACACATCTCCGTGACAAAGACAAACATTACCTCAAAGTAAAAGGCTGGAAAAAAATTCCAGGCAAATGGTCCCAAGAACAAGCTGGAGAACCCATTCTAATATCCAATAAAACAGACTTTCAACCAAAAGTTTTCAAAAAAGATAAGAAAAGACACTTCATACTCATCAAAGGAAAAATCCAACAAGAGAAACTATCAATTCTGAACATCTATGCCCCAAATGCAATGGCACCCATATATGTAAAAGAAACATTACTGAAGCTCAAAGCACACACTGAACATCACACATTAATATTAGGAAACTTTAACACCCCACTCTCACCAATAGACAGATCATGGAAACAGAAACTCAACAGAAACACAGTGAAACTAACAGAAATTATGAACAAAATGGACTTAAAAGATATCTACAGCACAGTATATACTGTCTTCTCAGCACCTCATGGTACCTTCTCAAAAATTCACCATACAATTGGACACAAAACAAGCCTCAACAAATGCAAAAAGATTGAGATAAACCCATGCATACTATCAAATTACCAAGGACAAAGGCTGGTCTTCTACAACAATGAAAACAACAGGAAGCCCACATATACATGGAAGCTGAACAATGATCTATTCAATGATAACTTGGTCAGGGAAGAAATAAAGAAAGAAATTAAAGACTTTTTAGAATTTAATGAAAATGAAGGCACAACAA
The DNA here is from genome assembly GCF_008632895.1 of Mastomys coucha. Classification (NCBI taxonomy): domain Eukaryota; kingdom Metazoa; phylum Chordata; class Mammalia; order Rodentia; family Muridae; genus Mastomys; species Mastomys coucha. The sequence goes on from NC_045030.1 coordinate 132,330,667, forward strand.
ACCCAAACTGATGGGACACAATGAAAGCAGTGCTAAGAGGAAAACTCATAGCTCTGAGTGCCTCCAAAAAGAAACTGGAAAGAGCGTACACCAGCAATTTGACAGCACATCTGAAAGCTCTAGAACAAAAAGAAGCAAATATACTCAAGAGGAGTAGACAGCAAGAAATAATCAAATTCAGGGCTGAAATTAACCAAGTAGAAACAAAGAGAACTATACAAAGAATCAACCAAACCAGGAGCTGGTTCTTTGAGAAGATCAACAAGATAGATAAACCCTTAGCCAGACTAACCAAAGGGTACACAGTATCCAAATTAACAAAATCAGAAAATGGATACATAACAACAGAAACTAAAGAAATTTAAAAAATTAACAGATCCTACTAATAAACCTATACTCAACAAAACTAGAAAATCTAGATGAAATGGATGATTTTCTGGACAGATACCAAGAACCAAAGTTAAATCAGGATTAGATAAACCATCAAAACAGTCCCATAACCCCTAAGGAAATAACAGCAGTCATTAAAAGTCTCCCAGTCAAAAAATCCCTAGGACTACATGGTTTCAGTACAGAATTCAAGCAGACCTTCAAAAAAGACCTAATACCAATAGTTGTCAAAGTATTTCATAAAATACAAACAGAAGGAACACTGCCTAATACATTCTATGAAGCCACAGTTATACTAATACCTACATCACACAAAGGCCCAATAAAGAGAACTTCAGACTAATTTCCCTCATGAATACTGATGTAAAAATACTTGGACAGTGGTGGTACACGCCTTCAATCCCAGCACTTGGGAGGTAGAGACTGGTGGACTTCTGAGTTCGAGGCCAGCCTGGTCTACAGAGTGAGTTCCAGGACAGCCAAGGCTACACAGAAAAACCTTGTATCAAAAAAAATAAAATAAAATAAAAAAAAAAATCAAAAAAAAAATTGTTACTAGGCAGACCTTGGGCGCAAGCTCCACACCCAGTCCAACAACACCCAGAGGAAGCTCCACTCCCAGGCACTCTGACACACCCAGGATCAGAGGTGAGGAGGAACCAATATCTGTCCCAACACTGAGAGTAACTGGGACTAGTAGGATCAGAAACAGAGGAACTCCGCCAGCCCAATGACTCGGGTTCCTTCTGGTCTGTCTGGGTTAGTGTCCTGAGCAGACCTTGGGGGCAAGCTTCACAGCCAGTCCCACAACACACAGAGAAAGCCCCACTCCCAGGTGATCTAACAAGCCCAGGATAACAGGATCCCAAAATCACAGGATCACAGAGACAGCTTGACTCTGTGGAGTTCTGACAGAATCAAGATCACAGGAAGGACAGGCTCCAGTCAGATTTATCAAGGGCAAGTAGCACTAGAGATAACCTGATGGTAGGGGGCAAGCATAAGAATGTCAGCAACACAAACCAAGGTCACTTGGCATCATCAGAACCCAATTCTCCCACCATAGCAAGTCCTGGACAAAACCATTACACCGGAAAAGCAAGATTCAGATATAAAATCACTTCTCATGATGAAGACACAGGACTTTAAGAAAGACATAAATAGCACCCTCAAAGAAATACAGGAGAACACAGGTAAACAGC
>NC_045030.1:132336942-132339405 GCF_008632895.1 Mastomys coucha
ACCCTCCAAGCAGAACCATTGTTCATTGAAACAGTTGGTGAATGATTTTATGGATAGACCATATTAATACCTACACCATTTCTTAAATGAATGTAACCTGTTCTCTGTAGGCTGAAAATAAAGTCATTCAAGTCAAATAGCTTTGACTATAGCAGGAAGTCTGTATCAAAAAAATTGAGCCTACAATTCATTTCTTGGTGCAGCAGAACTATCAATTCTCAGCTTAGCTATAATAGAGGTAAAAGAAACCAGAAGCATCACAGAAGAGCACAGAGGACCTGGAGAGATAGTCAGGGAACTTCCTGCCTTTCTAAAAACTGGAGTCCAGTTCCCAGCATCAACACATCAAACACATCACAACAGATCACATCTACCTGTTTCTCCAGCTCCTTAGGACCCATCATCCTCTTCTGGCCTGCTTGTGCAACATATAAGTGTATGTATACACACACAAACACACACACACACACACACACACACACTTTTTTAAAATTAGTCAAGAGAACTGAGGAGAATAAATGATAGACAGGTGTCCAGTGACGTCTTTCTAAGAAAGTACCCTTAAAAATGACAGGTGCAGAGAGGCCTTGGAGGAACATTAACAAATGAAGAATGTTAAAGACCATAGCAAAATGTTTCTGCCAGAGAGAACAGTCACCTATGTTTTTGGATAAGATGTGGAAATGATCTGTGGAAGACAAGGCTTACTTCCTGAGCCTGTTCTGAAAAGCAGTGTCCAGTGCTTTTCATATGCCAAGGGCTTCTTAACCCACAATACTCCGAAATATGTGGTTTCCTCTTATCATCAATACTGTCAAGCCCTGAAACCTAGTTCCCCTCCTCATATTGTTGAGTCTCTGAAAAGGTCTTGTCTGTTTAACTCTGACACCTGTGGTTCCTTCCTTGAGGATCTCAAATAAAACTCTTGTGACAAATGAAAGCAACAGAATGTCAGCATACCAGACAGACAACTACCACATGCCACTGGGTGGCACAGCAAATCACTGACCATCCACTGCTAGTCTGTGGACCAAGCAGAATGTACTGGCCCAATGAATATTTCTCAAACCAGAAGCTCTCCTTTGTATCACCTCCTTTCCTTTTTTTCTAATAGCACATTCCCCAAACTCCCACATAAGAAAAGCACACAAACCCTGAATCACGTTAGATTGGAGGTGACACTTGTATGCTATGGTTTTCCCCCTTTCAATAGAATCAATCATCAACTTGTGCTCCTACTTCATCCCTCTCAGTTTGTTCCTAAGAACCTGGAAGGGGATGACAAAGCTCTGTCTTTAGCTCTATATCTCTGAAGTGCTCTGCCAGGACTTCCCATCCAATGCAATCCTTACTCCATCTTGAGTAGCATGGACCCCAGGCTATGGGCTCACACCCTTCAAGAACATGACCAATTCAGATGCCATATTACTTGGCTATAAACAGGGGTTTCCAAGTAATCTGCTAGGTGCACAGGGCTCAGGAAAAAACAAACTCTATTTTCAGTTGATTGGATGGGACATAGTAAAGAACACAGGTGAACAGCCAATTAACCTTTCTATATTCTTTTGGATATTTGTGTGTTTTATGAAAATGCCATACTCACTTTTTGAACTGGGAGAGTATGCCAAATTGTTACTAACCCCTAAATTTTGTGGGAGTGATTGAAAAGAATGGAGGATGACACTTACCTGAAATGTGATATTTTTATATTTAAAGATATGAACTGTAAGTATAAAAAGGCATTTGATTTCTCCAAAGAATACAATTTATGCTTTATACTTTGCAATTCTTTATTCTTGTCTAACTGGAAAAGAATGAAATAGGAGGTCTTAGTTTGGTTAGTTCATCCTCATTTCTGACACAGCTTTCCTCTTTTGTGTGTACATTTGCCAGTGTGAATTAATGCTTTCAGGTTCTGTTTTAACTTTTTTTCCACTTTCAACCATTTGTTCTGTTTTTAACCATTTTAGCATTTCAACTTTTCTGTCTCCCAATTTTTGTGCCTTCCACTGCTGAATTCTGAGCTACACAATGATTGGGTTCTAAAATATTTCTAGATTTATATTTATTTTATATGTGTATACGTGCTTTTCCTTACATGACTATCTATGTATCGCATGTGTTCAGTGTCCAAAGTGAGCAGGCACACCAGATCCACTGGAACTGGAGTTATAAATGTTTGTTAACTGGGTGCTGGGAATCGAACCTGGGTCCTCTGGAAAACTAATTGGCACTCTTCTGAGCCATCTCTCTCCAGCCCCTTCTACAATTGTTTTATAACTCTGGCATAACTCATGTACAATAGAAATCAATCAGATATGCTCATCCATATTGACAAACTATCATTTCCTGACAATATTAAATTTAAAAGACATGTTTTTTGTCACCTTTAAAGGTATCCTAAGATAGTAATGCCACAATAAGAAAAAATAAAAAGATTCTGAGCTATCCCTAGAACGTAAG
>NC_045030.1:132340008-132340475 GCF_008632895.1 Mastomys coucha
TATCCTAAGATAGTAATGCCACAATAAGAAAAAATAAAAAGATTCTGAGCTATCCCTAGAACGTAAGGACCTTGATAGCTCATTGGATACAATGCATGTCAATCACCTTGTCTCAGCAAATGAGCTTACAGCTCTAGTGACGTATGAAAAGGAGCATTATTACTCCCAAGACTGCCCACTTACACTTGCTCTACACCCATTTTGTAGTCAGCCTCAGTAGGTGCTGTCTCGCCCTCCTCCTTTAGGTACTCTACACATACCAACTCCTTCAGCTCACACGTGGAAAATCTTCTCTACGGCTCTCACTGCTTTCTAGGAGGAACTAGTGACCAACATCCTCCCTCTTCTTGGTAGCAGTCGCCCTAACAACGCCCCATCCCAACCAACACCTTCAAAGCTCGAAGCTTCTGTAAAATCTTACTTGGCAGGTATTTTGTCATGTCCCCTGTTACAGAGCAGGAACCTGG
>NC_045030.1:132340485-132342634 GCF_008632895.1 Mastomys coucha
TGTACAATCTATTGGAAAAGAGGGAAATCACCCTAAAGAAAACCATGATGCAGCAGATATATGAAATTCAGAAATATATCTCCCACTGAGAAGTTGTCCAGATTGCTAGATTTTGTTTGCCTATGTCTTTAAGTGGAAGAGCATGAGAATTTTTTTTAAAAAAAATATGGTTTATTAGTGGACAGAATCTTTTTTCTAAGATTTATTTATTTATTATACGTAAGTACACTGTAACTGTCTTCAGACACTCCAGAAGAGGGCATTAGATCTCATTAGGGGTGGTTGTGAGCCACCATGTGGTTGCTGGGATTTGAACTCTGGACCTTTGGAAGAGCAGTCAGTGCTCTTAACCGCTGAGCCATCTCGCCAGCCCGTGGACAGAATCTTTTAACATCGAATAACTTATTGGTATCTTTACAAGGTTATAGGATCACCAGAAAACTAGGCCTTTATGGTATTAGAGACCCCTTCATTATCAGCTGACTGAAGACATTAGGTGATATGAGAGCATCCTGGTACACAGTATTTAAGTTACAAAAGGGAGATACTTTTGATAAGGAAACATAGGCTAGACTGATTTTCTTAAGAATTAAAAAAGTGTTCATGTTATATGTTTTACAGTTCTTATTTCTTATTCTTCCTACAGATTGGGTGTAAAGGAAGCTATAGATGAAGAACAAATCGATGAATTGGTTCCTCGTGGATTGGAGATCATCTTACATTAACACACCACAAATCAATGCTCATCATATTCTAAAATTCTTCATCTGCATCTATGCCCTGAAATCTTCCCTATCTGTTCAATCATTAAATCAAAAGTAAATTCATTTCAAATGAATGAATGTGTGAGGATTTTTTTATCAATACTAACTCAAGTTGATTAATGTATATTTATTTTGTTTTAGCCTACCAGTCATTGAAGCAGATCACTTTTAACTATTTTAAGTCCTCTTATTATACTTTCAATAAATTGCATTAGTAAGTTTTAACCCTTTATATAAACAGATATATAAACAGATATGGGGACCTAGCATAGTCTGAATTTTATACACAGAAACTGTCAAGTGACCCAGTTTGTCTGGAAGTAAGATAAGATGTTGGACACATGGAACAGCAACAGTAGAAACAGCAGCAGCAGCAGCAGCACCTGGGAATTTGTTAGCTATCTGAACTCTAGCACCATTCAAGATTTACTAAATAATAAATTCTCATATTGATCTGGCAGCTTTTTGAACACCTTTAGTCTTAATATCAATATAGTTTGAGAACTGCTGATTTAGAGTAATTCATCACTACAGTTGGAACAACATTAGATTGCTGAATTGAGAACCTTTAGAATAAATTGAATAAAACAATAAATACTGGATGTTGGATGAGGGGTGGTTGATGCAGGGAGGTACAACAGTTCTGAGAGGTCTAAGACACACAGAGAGGCCTAAAACTCAAATATTGGATGGTATAGTGGGGGAAACAAGATAATGGAAAAAGCTAATTTCTGGATACTTTATAACATACATATAAAGTTTAAAAATATGTAAAACAACAATAACTACAAGTATTATATACATATATAAATATAGATTATAAACTTTTGTATATATGCATATATATGTAAACAAAGTGAATGTGTATGATGCATGCTTATGTAGCATGCAAGAAGTCTATGAGAATGAAAATACCTATTATTACTAGATATATCTTTTTAAGAAAATAGGGTAAAAGTTAGGTAGGGGTACATCCTGGACTTCAACTGTATCCTAGTATATCTGTTAGGTTAGCTCATGGATTTATAGATGTAACTACTCACTTCACCTTTGTGTAGATTAGCAGTGTTTCTTGAAGGAAAATAAAATAAGAGTAAAATAAAAGCCTCAATATTTGGAATCATCTTAAGGAAGTAAGTATAGTTGGATGTGACTACAGTAGATGCTCTGAGGAGAAATGGCAGGATTTTGAGGGTGGAAAGCCTTGTGCTCCTGATATTTAAAGCTTCTTGGGTTTTCATTTGCTGTAATTACTTCTGGTGTATTCTATGGAAACAGATTCTCATCTTGCAACATTAAGTAGCATTATCTGCATATATATACCTCAGTCTTTCTATAGAGGTCAAGTTTCTAAATTGTTAGGACATTTTCAAAGTGTTTCTTAT
>NC_045030.1:132342645-132346022 GCF_008632895.1 Mastomys coucha
TCGAAGAATCCCAAAAAAAAAAAAAATATGGAACGCTTCACGAATTTGTGTGTCATCCTTGCACAGGGGCCATGCTAATCTTTGTATTGTCTAATTTTCGTATATGTGCTGTGGAAGCGAGCACTATCATATATCTTTTTAAATCACCTACCATTGTGTTTTCCACTTGGTAGATATGTGACAAACATTTCTTACAAAAGCAAAGTTTCTTGAAAAATTTACTTAATGCATATAGAATTGCAGTTTTGTCCCCAATATTGGCATTTAAAAACACATTATCAACAATTATATAATAATCACTAAAACATAAATAGGAAGAATTCATCATAGTGCTATATAGCACAAAGGGGTAATTATACTCTAAAAAAAATGTTCACATATTTTCAAAAACTAAAGGAGAAAAGTTTTAAGGTTCCCAACCCATACAAATTCAAATGTTTAATTTGATAGTGTGAATTACCTTGAATTTATCATGAAACATTGTATATAAATACATGTGCCAAACTATGTCACTGTACTTCATAAATAAATATAACCACACATTCATTAAATCTAAACTAAAGATAATATAATCTACATAGTACATATTATCCGGAACTCGACATATTTATGGCAGGTAAATGGCACAGAGACACACTGTAAGTCCTTTGTCACTATTCACACTAAGTGGAAAAACCGAAGCATGCATATTGAGGCTAATAAATTATTTAACATCCCCTGGTATTTGTTTTATGAAGTTGGGTGCACACAAGTTTTGTGCATATGGAATATCCTCTTGATGGAATGTTCTTTTAATCAGAATTAAGTGAGCATCTTTGATTAGCTTTGGATTTAAATCTAGCCACTATGGAAATCAGTATGGTAGTTCTTCCTGAAGCTGGTAATAAATCTACCTCTAAATCCAGTTATACAACTTTTAGACATATATGTAAAGGATTCTACATCCTGTTATAGAGACACTTGTTCATCCATGTTCATTGCTACTCTATTCATAATAGCTAGAAATTGGACACAGTCAAGATAAAATGTGATACCTATATACAAGTAAATATTACCTGACTTTTTAAAAAAATGAAATCATGAAATTTGCAGGTAAAGGTATAGAAACAAGAAAAATTATCTTAATTGAGATAATCCAGACCCAAAGAAAAAGAAAAATAATAGCATGTATTAGTTTATGTGTGGATGTTAAGAAGTCTCCAATAAGCAGGCTACTACTACCATATAACCACAGAGGTTTGTCATAAAGTAAGGGAGTAGGGGCGAAGAAAGTATCTCCCCAGGAAGGAGAAATAGAATAAATAGGTAGGGATGGATGGAGGGGCATAGAAGGGGAGGATCAAGTCAGGAAAAGAAAGGAGTATATGAGGGAATATATGGAAAGACAGACAAAGCTAATTGCCATTTCAGGCATCATAGGGAAACTCAATACAGCAGAAGCTTTTAAAAATATATACAGAGGTAAAAATAAATCTAAATTGAGTCAGTGCCAAATCATGGGAGAGACAAAGCTACAATTAGATATCTCTCACCACCAAATGAAACCTCCGGTAGGTTACATCTAATTGAGCTGTTGGTCAACATAGTACCATGGAAACTCTCAAATCATCTAGGCTATTTCTAAAGCTATAGGTTGGTCTCTACAAACTGATGGTAAAGCTCTGTTCTTAAAGACACCACCTACAAACTCATTGAACACAGAGAAGTTGAGACTACCTAGGGCCTAGTACCTACCTAGAGCCTTCATCCATACTGACTGATGTTTATAGTACTGGAAGGCACTCTAATTGATGCTAAAGAAGAAAGGTGAACACCAACCCAGCTACAAATTCTGTGATCTGCAGAGGTGAGCAGCCTGCAAGATATGTGGGTACAACAGTGGTACAAAGTTGTGGGAGTAACCAACCACTATCTGCTTGGAATTAAGGCCCATTACCTGAGATGAAATCCATGCCTAACACTGCTTGGGTAGTCATGAACATGAAACTAGATAGGCCATTGGCCTGCAGAAAACCGAATTCTATTTACTGTTCTGCTAAAGGAACCTAGCCATGAAATAACCCCTAAAAACATTCTGTTATATGCATAGATCAATGTCTTATTCACACAGCATCAGGAAAGCTCCCTCCAGGAGTAGATGGGAACAAATACAGAAACCCAAAATTCTTAAATAGGATATCTCCATCAAATCCCTCTCATCAGGAATTAGGGAACCCTGAGGAAGAAGAGGTGGAAAAATTATAAGATCTAGGAGAAATGTGACATAAATAGGGTCACAGCACTGAGAGAGAAGAGAATACAAGCCCCTTATCCTAGCCAAGAAACTATCTACAATGGATAGGCACTCACAAATAAAAAAAAAATTAGTTTTATCCAAAAGAGTCTTACTAGGTATACAAATTACACATAAGGACATGGCCCATGCCCAGAAGTAAATGGACAACACAAAACAAGCCCAGAGGTATTTGGGCGGGGGTATGTATCTCAAATGCTTGATCTTTTTATCTCACAAGTTTCTGCTTATATATTATGGTTTCTGATTTTGTGTTTTCATGGGATTTCTATGTGTGAAAATGTGTGTTTTTTGGTGTCTGTATATGATTCTTGTGCTTTTTATTTGGCTTTTTTTTCCTATTTGTTTTGTTCTATCTCTGTTAGTTTGTTATTGTTTTACCTTACATTATTTTTAGATACCTGTTTGTTTTCTAATAAGAGGAAGAACATGCACGGTTTGAGTGTGCTTAGGGTGGGGAGAGACTAGCAGGAATTGGAGAAGAATCATACTCAGAATATATTGTATAGAAAAACTAAGTTTAAGATAGTGTCTATCCTTGAAATTGAGGTACACTTTGTGAAGATAGCAAAATGATGATTCTTGTTTCTGATCCATTTAGCCAAACTGCAACTTCTCATTGGAAAATTGGGCAACTAATATTCAGAAGTATTATTGTTATTATTATTATCATTATTATTATTATTGAAAGGTATGTAATAATTTATGTCAGTTTATTGATTATGTGATAATTTCATATTCCTAGTTTGAATAACTATTGTCCTGGCTCATCTATCTTCTATCTACAGCCTGTTATAAGTGACCATTTTTCTTTTCAGACCAAAATATTCTTGATGGTAGTCTTTGTAGTAATGATTTACTGGTCATAAATTCCTTTAGTCTGTTTCTAGTATAGAAAATTTTCCCTTATCCTTCTATTCTGGTGTATAATTTTGCCAATTAACATAGTTTAGGTTGGCAACTATGTTCTTTTGAAATTGTTCAAAACTCTCCTGCTTTTATGCTTTATACTTTGGAATTCTTTATTCTTGTCTAACTGGAAAAGAATGAAATAGGAGGTCTTAGTTTGGTTAGTTCATCCTCA
>NC_045030.1:132346033-132351402 GCF_008632895.1 Mastomys coucha
CATATATCTTTTTTTAACTTTTATTGCATTATGATGAGGAAAGTTACATGATTTCAATTTATCTGAATCTGTTAACATTTAAAAACATTTTAAGTAAATAGAATTAAATCACATTCTTGTTTCCGTTTTGGACCCCAAATCCTCCCAGAGACCCCCCTTCAATACCTACAATATCTTTTTATGTCATATTCCATAAAATTTATAAAATCTTATAACAATAAAACTGAGTATTATAAAAGTTGTTTGATATAAAACAACAATCAATTTAACAGTCTTATGTAGGTGCTTGTCTACAGCAATACTGAAAATACATACGTTTTTCTCAATATAAATTTTAAATAACTCTAAACATATTAACTGTATATTTCAAAATAATATATCACTACTAGTATTTTCTTAAATGAACATATATATGTATGTATGTATGTATGTATAAAGTCTTTTTGTTTGTTTTGTATTTAGTAGAGTTTAAAATCTTGGCTCTTACTGTGGTACATGCCCAAAAAAAGAACAATTTTTAGACACTGGATTTCATTGTAATAAGGCTGTACTTCAATGACCCTCACATCACCGAAGGATTTGACCTTCATCATAGCTAAGCTGAGAGTTGACAGTTCTGCTGCATACTTGTACTTTAACAATAAAATGAGAACTTTCTTTTCTTGTCCTGTCCATTATATGTTCTGCGTGCCTACCATACCTAAAATAGCTTCTCTTTCCCTAGACTTGTGAAATTTTCTTCTCTAACTTCTCTGATGCTTTTTGCCATGTCTTGAAACTATCTTCCTTCTATATCTATTTTTCATGCATTGGGTCTTTTCATGCCACACACAATTTCCTACATAATCTGCACATGAATTTTTTAATTTATAATTTTCTTGGATGGGCAGATCCAATATAGGACTGGGGTCATATCTAAACATAAAAGACTATCTGTGATGAACCTATGGTCAATACAATTCTAAATGGAGAAAAAGTTTTTCTCACTAAAATCAGACCCACGACAGAACTGACTTCTTTTTCCATTCTCATTTAAAATAGTGCATGAAGATCTCACTAGAGAAATGAGAGAAAGAACTAAAGGGTATACAACTATGAAAAGAACAAGTCAAATAATTCAATTGTTTACCTTGTCTTTAAACCTTGGCATTCTATTTTCTACATGGTGAGGTTTTTCACGTAATGTTTATTAGACTTACTGTGTTTCCAGATACAGCTCAACTTTGTTTTCCTTCAGTACTTTCAACTCGTTATTGAATTCAATATCAATATCATGAATTGCCCTTCTATTCAACTATCTATCTATCTATCTATCTATCTATCTATCTATCTATCTATCTATCTATTGTTTTCTAGACATCCTAACTATAGTTTCCCATCCTTAAACTCCTACCAGTTCTCTCTCCTCAACATTCCCTCTTCCCTAGATCCATTCGTCCTCCACTTCCCTCCAGAAAATAGCTGGAATCCCAGGATATCAACCAAACACTGCAGAGCAAGTTACAATAAAACTAAGCACAAACCCTCATATCAAGGCTGGACAAGGTAAGGCAGTAGGAGGAAAAGGTTCCCAAGTGCAGACGACAAGAGTCAGAGACAACCCCTAATCCCACTGTTGGAAGTCCTGCAAAAACCAAGCTAACAACCCTAACATATATGCAGGGGACCTAGTACAGATCCATGCAGACTCCATGATTCCAGCTTCAGTCTCTGTGGGCCCCAATGGGCCCTGCTTAGTTGATTCTGTGGGTCTTGTTCTCCTGGTGTCCTGGATCCCTCTAATTCCTACAGTCTTTCTACCCACTCTTCCATGGGATTCCCCAAGATCCAAGGGGCAGAAGCCAAAGGAGATCTCCAATTTGGGCTTTCTTTCTCTACCTAATGTTTGGCTGTAGTGTATGGGTGTCTGCCAGTGGAAGCCTCTCTGATTTATCCTTATCTTTTTATTCAGCCATTTGATTGTGTTTTGTTGTAGTTCCATCATAAATTTATTCAATCTTTTAAAGCTCATGCAATTATTAGTGCCCTTTTTAAATTCCTTGAAAACTTGTACCTATTTTATTTATATTTTGGAGTTCTATCTATACCTTAAGTTTCTTCTTGGATTGATCTTTTTATATATATATCTGGTTCAATTCTTTTTTAAAAAAATAAAACAAATTTATATATGAAACTGAAACAAAGCAAAACACATTCAAATAGTTCAAATAAAAATTAAAAATATTGCTCTCTTACTCCTGCTTCTCTCCTTTGCCTCTTGCCCCTTTGTTCCCCCCCTCTCCACATGGTCATGGCTGGCCCCTATTTCTCTACTCTCTCCTTCTCTCTGCCTTTCTCTGCTTCTGCTACCCTCTTAATTCCCCTCCCCATGCCCTAAATAAAATCTATTATATACTAAAAAAAATTTAAAAACAACAAAAAGCAATAACAAATACAGAGTCATAATTATGTTAAACATTTTGCTTTTAAATTGGATTATTTTTGTAATTATAAAACTAGTTCAATTCTAAGCTGTCACGTGGGACATCTATAGCATCCCCACCAATGCTCAGAAATCATCAAAGAATGGAGGATAAAAATGTTAAGAGCCAAAAAAAATAAAAAATAAAAATATAAAATAAATAAATAAATAAATAAATAAATAAATAAATAAATAAATAAATGTTAAGAGCCAGAAGGATCTTGGATTGTTCTTTTTAGGGACATTTACTACAAGATTGATGCTCCTTGTGGGAAACATATATTCTTGGTTTTTCATGATGCTAATCAGAAAGCTATGTAGCCTATGGGGATGAAGGTATGATGAGGACAGTAGCTAAATGCTGAGTCCTAGTTTGGGTTTTTGCTTTTGGTTTATTTGTTCAGTTATTTGATTTTTGTTGTTTGTTTTTTGAAACAGGTTCTCATGGAGTCCAGGCTGGTCTTAAGTTCACAACATAGCTGAGGATGACCTTGAATTTCTGTCCCTACAGTCTCATATCCCTATCATATCTGGCTGAGACAGCAGTTTACTGCTTATTTCTAGAGAGAGAGATCCTTTGTATTTTGTCATGTAACAATAGGAAAGAAAATGTAGGGCTTACCAGAGAGCAGCCTTGGAGTCACCAGATATCTAGACATGTAAGGTAAACTATTGTTCAACCATTTTTGATATGTGCCTGTTAATGCAAGCCTTATGATTTTAAATTTTCTTAGCAAACTAAATAAGAAAAAAAACGTGTGCACTCAAGATTTTAATGTTTATATATTTATTGTGTATGTATGTGTGTGAGAAAGAGAGAGAGAGAGAGAGAGAGAGAGAGAGAGAGAGAGAGAGAGAGAGAGAGCACCATGGGTATAAGCTATGAAGTTTGAATGGCTTCTATAAGAAGAGGTGAGGAAGCCAGGCAGTGGTGGTGGTGCACGCCTTTAATCCCAGTACTTGGGAGGCAGAGGCAGGTGGATTTCTGAGTTCCAGGCCAGCCTGGTCTACAGAGTGAGTTCCAGGACAGCCAAGGATATACAGAGAAACCCTGTGTGGAAAAAAGCAAAAAACAAAAATCAAACAAAAAGAAGAAGAGGTGAGGATATGTGATGAGAAAGGGGCAGCAGGGTTGGAGAGATTGTTTAGCGCTTAAGAGTACGGACTGCTCTTCCAGAGAACCTAAATTCAACTCCCAGCAACCACATGGTGGCTCACAGCCATCTGTAATGGGATCTGATGCCCTCTTCTTGTGTGTCTGAAGACAGCTACAGTCTACTCATATACATTAAGATGAATAAATAAATCTTTTTAAAAAGAAAGAAATGGGCAGCAGGCAAAAGAGCATACATAATAACTTCAAAAGGAGGCTACAGGTGTGGAAGGCACAAGTGGATATTAGAGGGATATGGGGAGGCTGGGGTGGACAAATGCAAATTTTGTTTGAAACGACCATAATAACCTAATTGTAAGTGTGTGTGTGAGTGTGTGTGTGAGAGAGAGTATGTGTGTGTGTTTAATTTTTAAAAACAATTAAATGAAAACACAAATATTATAAATTGAAATCTGGTCTTTCAGGTTGAAAGTCATATTTATCATGATAATACAGGGAAGACACTTAATAGTATATGATTTTATATATCACATGTTGGCTCACAATAAACTCTTACTGGGAATCTTTCAAATATTACCCAAATTGTAGGTGGTCCCGTTTGCACATTTGGTTTATTATCCGTATGCCTTCTTCATTTCCTGTCATACTTTGCCACCTAAACACAGAAACAGCACAGTCCTTTGGTTTAGAAAGGGAATCTTCACATTGCTCTCCTAGTCCCTCTTTCTGTAGGGCATGGACCTACAGCTCTAGTGTGGGCATGGCTATAACCAACCATCCTGCTCCTCTGCCCACTCCCAACCACATCCATTCCCTCTAACACATAGCTGACATTTTGCCACCATTTTATGTAATTTCTTGGACCCAAGGCTTCTGTTCTCTTCTCACATGAAAATAGTTACATGGAGGCTACTTGTCATCAGCGGAATCAGGCATACCTATAGAGAGCCCCCTAGGATAAGCACAAACTTTCCAAATGACCTCTTGCTTCCTCTGATAAGCCTTGGACCTGAACTGTTACTACCTTATCTGCTTTCTCTCCTGTTATACATAGACTGAAATGAATTTTTCAAAAAAAAAAAAGCAATGTGGAGTTTTGCAATCTAATTTCCACAGAGAACAGAGACTAACAAAACTAGGAATTTGTCTAAATGTGCCTGCTGGTATCTAAAGACATCTTTAAGTTCTTCACCAGAAAATAAAGGAACAAATGGCAGATGCATGACTATAGTCCTAGTACTTGGGAGACTAGCAAAATTGTGAGTTCAAAGCCAGACTGATCAAGATAGTAACAGTGCCTGCTGTCAAGGCTAACCACTTAAGTTTGATCTCTGAGACTTACATGGTGGAGAAGAGAACAAATTGTCCTCTGACCTTCACATGTATGATATAGCACACAAGTGTCCCCATACATAGACATGTATAATTTTTAATATGATTTAAAACATTTAAAAACAGTATCAGCCAAAATTACTGTGGTTTCCATGAACAATTAGAAAAATTAGAAAATATAATCTGATCTGTTACTTACAGAAACTTGAAAAATGCTACATACAGTATGCTGATTCGCTCATCATTGCCAATGCCACTGAATCTGCTGGGCCACAGTCATCAAATGACCCAGCATTTTGCATGGTTGTCTGGAGCTATTATAGGGTGTTTTCTTGCTCTGGCCACATTTGAAAGTAGATGTCTTTTAGATTACTCAATAAATGTCTACATGGTGCAATCCCAAAGGCATATGTGATTCTTTCACAATAAAAAGGTGTGGGGAGCCGCAGCTGCCATCCTATA
>NC_045030.1:132351904-132354522 GCF_008632895.1 Mastomys coucha
TAAGATGTAAGAAGCAAGATTACAAGGTTCCTAATTAAACTGCATAGAGAAGAGCTCGTTGTTGCCTCCTTATTTCCATCGCTGGACGAAAAGGCAGCCGACAAAAAGGAAGTCCAGAAAGTAGGGGCAGACAAAATTTACAATTTCCTTAGGAGAAATAATTTCAACATGTTATAGACATCTGATTACCTAGAAAATGCATCAAAGATGCAAGTCCCTAAATTTTTGTGGGATTCACTTCCTACGGTGTAGCACAAACATGCCTTAGCAGGCAGTTGGTACATCCTACTTGTTGGCTCCAGTCCTCCACAACAAGCCACAAGGGATGCTGGCTAACATAGAAATGTGAGTGATGGGTGCACTTCTCCAGAAGGTCCATCTGCAGTGACTTGTATAGAGATGAGGCCATCAACGTCTGTTCAGTGTTACTTTTCACAGCCTTAAACTGAGTTCCACAACAAAGTTCTGGGCTTAACACACTGCTCTACTCCTAATGAATAGAATGCATGATATGTACAATAGGATAATAGCCAGCTATATTAAGAAGAAAATGAAATCATAGCTTCTATAGCAACATGGATGAGATTAGAAATCATTAAATAATCTAAACACAGAAAGACATGTATCACATGATCTCATTCACATCTAGACTATAAAAACATCAATTTCATAGAAAATGATGGTGGTAATCAAAGGCTGGGAAGAATAAAGCATGGGTTAGAGAGAGGTTAAACAATGAGTATAATGATGTATTTAGATGGGGATAAGAAATTATTGTGTGCCATTGCTCAGTAGGATGACTATAGATAATGATAATGTACTATAGATTTCAAAAGAGAAGAGATGATAATATTTTCACCATAAGAAATGATGTTTGAAAAGCTAGATATGTTTATCCTGACATAATAAACACTGCACAATTTGGGTATATATTGAAATACCCCATGCCCCTCATAAATGTGTTCCAAGTCTGAGTCTGTAGTTTTGTATATTTGTTAATGGGTAATATTTAAGGGCAAACACTGGGAAATATGTTAATCAAATATTACAGAAAAAGGTTTACAAATGACAAATAATCATATAAGACAAACAAGTACATATATGATATCTAAAATCATTAGTAATTAAGAAATATAAATCAGAACCACTGTATAATTCATACTGTGTACCAACTATTGGTAAAGATCTGAAGAGCTGACCCATATACCTCTAATGATGATTGAAAGTACTGTAATAACAGGGAAAATAGTTTCCCAGTTTCTTAAAATGTTACATATAAAACTACCAGATGATCCATTCGTTCTACTCCAAGGTATTTATCCTAAAGGAAGAAAAATTGTGTTCATACATCACAGACTTGCCTATGAATATTTGTAACAGCTTCATTTGTAACTCCAAAACCTGGAATCAGAACTAAAATGTGTGAAAAACTGTGGCATATTCTTTTAATGTAGTACTCAATAGTAATAAAAAAAGAATATACTATTAGCAGATATAACAACAGTAATTAATCTCAAAATTAATCTCTGAGTAAAGAATGGTGATAAAAATCGTTCACTGTACAAATGAACGTATATAAAATTTGGAAGGGGAGCATTTGTGTAGTGATAGAAAGCAAATAAATGGAGAGAAAAGACACTTCAGAAAGCTGAGGCAAACTACAAATACAGCGAAGGGTTCTCCTCTCCATACTGCAGCGAGAGAGAAGGCTCAACAGAGAGGTAAGCTCCATCCAAGGCCCAAATCCGTGCCCACCATGACCAACAAAGTGGACATGTCTTTGGACGACATCATTAAGCTCAACCAAAGCCAGCGAGGAGGTCGCAGCAGGCCAGGCTACCTGGGCGGCTACAACAGCACAGTGCAGGGCACCAGACTGGTGAATCGAGGTGGCTAACCTAGGAGGTACCGGCCCACCATCGCCCGCGGTGGCAGGAACCGCCTGCCACCATACTGCACACCGAAACAACTTCCTGCCAAGTGGCAGCAGGACCGCTTCCATGGCAGCTACCTGGGTAGAGCCAACGTGGAGACCTGTGTGAAACTCTTTCCGTCAAACCTGCACTTCCGAGTGTCAGATGACGATATTCAGAAACTCTTTGCAGAATTTGGAACCTTGAAAAAATCCGCTGTGCACTATGATCGCTCTGGACGAAGTTTGGGACAGCAGGGCTGCACTTTGAACAGAAAGCAGATGCCCTAAAGGCTATCGACGAGTACAATGGCGCCTCTTTGGATGGCCACTCTATGAAAATCCAGCTTGTCACATCACACCTTGACACACGACCAAGACCTGCACAGAGCACAAACAGAGGCGGCATGACAAGAAACCGAGGCTCTGCAGGTTTTCCTGGTGGTGGAACCAGGACAGAGACCAGTGGAGGCAACCTGGGAAGAAGCAGAGACACCAGCAGGAACTCAAAAGCAGCAGCTTTCTGCAGAGGAATTGGACGCACAGCTCGATGCTTATCAGGAAATGATGGACACCAGCTAAACAACCTAGCAAATCCGCACAAGGAACAGGACCCAGAAGCCTCCTCTAGTATGCCTAGAGGGAGGGTTGGCAGCTGGATGGTGCAGGCAATCATGGACATTCGCTTTTTCTTTCTTTGGGTTTC
>NC_045030.1:132355423-132364240 GCF_008632895.1 Mastomys coucha
AAAAAAAAAAAACAAAAAACTGGTACATGGCTGCAATCCAAGCACCCAGGAGGTAGAGGCAGGAGACTACATGAAAGCAGCCTGGCCTACATTAAGACCCTACCCCCAAACAAGCAATCAGATAAACAAAGGTTTTGCTAGACACAGTGGCACCTGCCTTTAATCCCAGCACATTGGAAGCATAGGCAGGTGGCTCTCTGAATTTGAGATCAGTCTGGACTACATAGTGATTTAGTGAGTTCTAAGACAGTCAGAGCTACATATTCCATCTCTCTCTCTCTCTCTCTCTCTGTGTGTGTGTGTGTGTGTGTGTGTGTGTGTGCGTGCTTTGTAACTCCAAAACCTAGAATCAAAACTAAAATGTATGAAAAACTGCGGCATATTCATTTAATGTAGTACTCAATAGTAATAAAAAAGAATATACTATTAGTAGATATAACAATGTAACAACAGTAATTAATCTCAAAATTAATCTCTGTTACACACCCAGAGACACAGAGAGAGAGAGAGAGAGAGAGACAGAGAGAGAGAGAGAAAGAGAGAGACAGAGAGAGAGACAGAGAGAGAGAGACAGAGAGAGAGAGAGAGAGAGAGAGAGAGAGAGAGAGAGAGAGAGAGAATAAAAGTCTTGTGTCTACTGAGGGCTTGCATCTTCAAATTGCATTCTTATATGGAAGGAGAGAAAGGGAATATAGTATTTTGGAACAACAAACTAGGTTTAAAGGTCAAGTACCTCTGTGAAACCTGTTTGTTTGTTTTTAATTTTTACTTTGGTTTGAATTCTTATTTCAATTTTATATTTTAGGTTTTTATTGTTTGAAAGTTTCATACATTTATATAACAAATATTAATTTCCTCACTCCATTTCCCTCCTCAATCCTCCTCTTACACACTGAGACCCTTTCCAGTGAGCCTTTCCCATTGTTTCTTTTTGTGTGCGACCCATTGGATTTAATTAATTTCTTACCTGAGCATGGGTAGGAGATTATTTACTAGAGCTAAGGCAGTTAACAGTGGCTACACCACTGAAGAAAATGGCACTCCTCCTCAACCAACCATTAAATATAAATAGTCACTTA
This sequence comes from Mastomys coucha, assembly GCF_008632895.1. Taxonomy (NCBI): domain Eukaryota; kingdom Metazoa; phylum Chordata; class Mammalia; order Rodentia; family Muridae; genus Mastomys; species Mastomys coucha. Next base: position 132,356,503 of record NC_045030.1, read on the forward strand.
AGGAGGAGTAAAGTGTTGACTGTCCAATCCTTCATAGGTCTTATGCCAATAGCCACAGACACAGTGAATTCATGAGTGTCATGGCCAAAAGACATCTTTTTGATGACCCTAATACCATCCTCTGGTCTTAAAGTCTTTCTCTCTCTGCTTTTTTTAAAATTTATTTTATTTTACTTTATTTTATTTGGAAGGGTGTTTTGCATGTATGTCTGTGCACCACGTGTATACACTACCCGAGGAAGCCAGAAGAGAGCAGCAGATCCCCTAGAACTGGAGTTGCGGAGTTGTGAGCAGGGAGCAGTTCAGCTGTTGGGACTAGATCCTCTGGAGAAGCTGCAAGCTCTCTTAACCTCTAGGCCTTCTCTCCAGCTCTCCAACTCTATTCTTTGATATGTTCTGAGCCTGAACCTGTCACATTTAGTGCTGAGCATTCTACCATCATTTAATCTCTGTACCTTGGCCAGTTATGGATTTCTGCATTAACTGCAGCAGGTGCAGTAATAAGCTTTTCTGATAAAGGCTATGTGTAGCACTAATATCAAATGGTAAACAGGACCTCGTTTATAAAAGCTTTTGGTAGAGAGCTTTTAATTTATTCAATTTCCAAAATGACATCTCCTCTTAATATTATCACACAGGAGTTTAAATTTAAATATACAAATTTTGTAAAAATATATACACACAATTGCAAATGGTCTATCCATACAAGGCAAAATTATATCATTGCTTTAAAAAAAGTTTATATATCTAAATTTATGTGAAAATTTGTTAAGATAGGTGCTTCATGTCAAAACAAAATCCAAGATGCAATCAATCTTATTCTACTTTTGAGGCAGATGAATGTATTTAATCAGTATATGTTAAAAAGTGTGAAAATATATTCTGCTAATTAACACATAATATCTGGGGAGATGGACAGTGATTGGGAGTAGTATAAATATGGTAAGGTACCAGTATCTGGTGTGATGCTTAGTTTTATTAGAAACCATAGTCATCAGAAAGGAAAGAACCTCAATTGAGAAAATGCCTCCAGAAGAGGCATTGTAAGCACACAAGCCTTAATTAGTGATTGTTAGTAGAGGGCTCAGCTCCTTGTGGGTGATGCCATTGCAGGCTGGTGGTCCTGGACTGGTCATCCTGGGTTCTATAAGAAAGCATGTTGAGCAAGCCGTGGAGAACAAAACAGTAAGCCGCACCCCTCCATGGCCTCTGTATCAGCTTCTGCCTCCAGGTTATTGCCCTGTTTGGGTTCCTGTGCTGACTTCCTTTCATGATTAAACATTGCTGTGGATGTGTAAGCCGAATCAACCCTTTCCTCCCTAAGTTGCTTTGGTGATGATGTTTCATCACAGAGATAGAAACCCTAATTAGAACAGTATTAGCACTTTATTACAAAATTTTTTATGTATATATTAGAGTTTTCAAGAGCAACGCACACACACACACACACACACACACACAGACAAATGCAAACAGACCACAGACATACAGACACACAGATAGAGACAAACACAGACAAATACACAGACAGAGACAAACACACAGACAAAGACAGATCAGCTCATGTAATCATGTAAAGTGGCAAGTTTCAAAATAGGCAGGGTAGAGACTCAAGTAAGAGCCTATGTGGCAATTCATGTCCAATCTCCTTTTCTAAGAATGAAGGTTTTTTTTTTCAGTTTTTTTTTTCTTTTGCTGCTTTAAATTTCCTAGGCAAGACCTACAACAATACTTTATTCAAAGTCTCCTGGTAGAAAATCTTAAGCTTACCTTCACAGAAACATTTAGAAGAATGGTTAACTGAACATCTATGTATTGTGGCCTAGCCAAGCTGACAGCAAAGTAAATCTCACAGTGTCTAGAATTTCTGCTTAATGCAAGTCTTAAATGGTAAAGCTCTGAAAGAGCTTCTTTGAGAAATTATTGTATGCAAAGTGCCTCTATTTGAAATTTCTAAATTGAGATATAAATATAGGAGACATCTTGGAAAGTGAGTAATGTAATTCTTTCAAATTTTGTAGGAGCTCACAAATAGGAGAGTGAATTGAGTCTCAAAGTAAGCTCAGACAGACTTTAGACTTCAGAATTGGGACTGGGGAAAGACTAAGAGGAGTTAAAGAAAGATTAAATACATTATGATATGAAGATGATGGGACTTTGGGAGTCAGGAGTGGATTACAATGAGGTCAAACAAACTTCGATGATTACAATGATTTCAAACTTCGGTTGTCAGTTTGAAAAGTGGTTGACTTAGGACGGTTAGTCTTGATTGTTCACCTGGGGAGATTTTAATTCACCATCAAACTCCCCTGTAAGTCTATCTCTGAGAGTGTTTCCAGAAGTTTACCTGAAAAGAAAAGGCTTACCACCTTGAATGAAAATGGGCTTGGGTCCAAGACTGAGTAAAAAAAGAAAAAAGTGAGCACCAACATTCATATTTCTTGGTTTCCTGGGAACGCAATGTGATCAGTTCCTTCCCATTAGTGCCAGGATGGCTTCCCTACCAGAATTAGCTGTGTCCTCTAGAATTAGGAGCTAAAAATAAACTCCCGTCCATCTTAAAGTTGCTTCATACCAGGGGTTTTTGTTTGTTTGTTTGTTTGTTTGTTTGTTTTTGCCTCAGCAGTTGAGAAAAGTAATTCATACTAAAGACTGTAAAGAGCCAGGGATGAGGCACTATGGTAGGTGCTCCCTGGAAGAGTTCCAAGCCAGGGAGCTGAGATACTGTTAAGAGCCGCAATACTAGTCACCATAAGGCAATGGTTCTCAACCAGCTGTGGGTTGCAACCCCTTGGGGGTGGAATGGTTATTTCACAGAGGTTGTATATCAGATATTCTGCATATCAAATATTTGTGTTACAGATTCATAACAGTAGCAAAATAGCAGTTATGAAGTAGCAGCAAAAAATAATTTTATGCTTGGAGGGGTCACCACAACATGAACTGTATTAAAGGGTCGCAGCATTAGGAAGGTCGAGAGCCACTGCCATAAGGGGTGAGGTTCTCAATATCTCAGAGCCATCTGGGAACTGTAAGCATAGCAAGCACTGCTTGCTGCTTACTGCTTCTTGTTGTTGTTGTTGTTGTTGTTGTTGCTGCTGCTGCTGCTGCTGCTCCTTGCTCACTGCTGTTAGGACCTGAGGATTAAAACTGTGGCCAAATGAATGCTACAGTTCCTGTGGTTAAAGCCCAGAGCAATAAACCTCCAACCTTCTTTGCCTAGAGCCATAAATCTCTGCCTGCTAAAATCTAGGACAACAGGCCCCTGGATCCCCTTTGCTTGGAGCTGTAAGTAATTAGGCCTTGTGTACTCCGAGGCCTGGGGCTGCCAACACTAGAAGAGCTTGTCCTCGCCTACTCATGGTTTCTATGTGAGTTGAGCAGAAGGACTCCAGCCAGCTGACTTCTAATTCCATTGTTTCTGGGGCTTTCCATTTTTTCCTCACAGTCCTCTATATTCTAAGTGACGAAGACTGTCTTGCTCAGTCTCTTGCCAACACTGTTAGATCATTTCAATGGGGGACTTATTCATTACGAGATTGGGAGTTGGCAGAAAGAGGGAAGCTATTATTTCTGATTTACCTCAATTCATCTTGCCTTGTCTTGTCTGTCTGTCTGTCTCTCCCCTCCATTCCTCTCTCCCATCAGTGACTTTTAGAACTATGGCAGCAGGGTCCCAGAAGAATTGGCTGCTCTTTATCAGAGTGTGACTTCCTCAGGAGAAGCATGATCTACTGTGTTCCTGCTCCGGAGAAAGGCACTACTAGCTGCGGTGGGAACTCATACACACTCTGGCAGCCTAGGCATCGGCATCCTCCTGACTCCCTCAGAGAAGCCACAGAAGGTCATGTTTGCATTCTTACAACTTTAGGGTACTTCTTTGCTTTGGCCCTGCGGACAGTAATATCTGTATTTCCTCACACATATGAGGGTAAATGTATATACATGTGTCTTAACATAGATTAACAGTATAAGGAATACATTAGTTTTAGAGTATTAGGGCATAACCTTCACAACTCCCTTTTATTAAAGGAGAAATCTAAGTTTGGGGTCTAGTCTGTATAATCCCATTCTTTTCTATTTACTCTCATTTGTACTGCATTCTCATTGGCCAGTCCCTTCTTTGACATACAGCATTGCTTTGTGGGTGCTTCCTTTGTGTTCTTGTCCTTACTTTAAGATCTCCAAGTAGAGCCCATTCAAAATTTCATGTTTCAGCAGCAATAGATGAGGTAATTTAAAGATGAGATCATTGAGTAGTGAATATTTACAGAAAAAAACCACACCACTTTAGGAGAGAAGAAGGAATTAAAGGTAAACCAATGATGTAAGGATTTCACCAAATTGTACAGTGAATGAAAAAAGGAAACTGAACATGACTGGTCCCAGGTTTGGGCACCAGATGAATGAAAAGAAGCAATAAAAAAGAAAGAACATGGCTGTCCCTAGGTATAGTGGAAGAAAAAGTTTATTGTGGATACAAGGGAAAGTAAAGCCAGAGGCAGGGACACATGGGAGGGTCCAGAGTCAACATGACCCCAAGCCATGTGAGGAGAGAAGGGAACCAGGTACAAAAACTAGGAGGCCCAAAAGAGGATACATAAAAAGGCCCAGTATCCAAACTGGTTGGATTATATATGGAAGGGAACTGAGGAAGGGAAACCAAGAGACTGGGCTGGAGAAGTTTATGGTAGGAGGCAGGGAATGCCAGCCAGGAGGAACCTGTAACAGATAGGAACTGAGGGATGCTGGGAGAACCTGGAAGTCAGCATCTACTTTAGTATGTTAAATAGGCATCTCAGCCATTTGTCCCAAGCCTGAAACCTAACAGACACCCCAGTGGGCCACAAATAATCTCAAACAACCCTTATTGTTTACTTATTTTATTTTATTTCCCTTTCCTCCCATCTGTGCTATGCCTTCATTTGCTAATAGCTAAGTAAGTTAATCTCATACACCCCTTTCATACGGCATTTAAGCATGACTTCATATATGGTAGTATTAGTTTTCTTACACTACCCTTGCAGAAGCTTCCTTGAAATTCATACATGACTGATTTTTACATGGACAACAGTACTGATTTAATTGCTCTATCAACTCTAACAAATAGTTATTAGGATGAGTCATATATTAAAGAAGATGAAACCAACGTCTGTAAAATTCATGAAGTGTAAGATGTCACAACTAGGATCAAGAGTGGTATGTTGTGACATCAGATCATGTGTCATACATGAAAGAAAGCATTTTATAAATATCTAAACTGAAGGCCTTGTGACTAGGGTCTTGTACATCTTCACCAGAAAATAATGACTACTTCTATTCAAATTAAATAAAGAAAATAAGTAATGTAGAATGCCTGGCCCTTGTGTTATGAGTGCTCTAGGGAATAGCATATAGCTCCTTACTTTAGAATCCCCAAATGAGCGAACATGGGATGCTATGATGTGCTTGGTCTGTTTGGTACTAACTGTGACCTCAGAGTATGGCAAGAGCTATCTATGGCTTTTGTTTGCCAATTACAAATGCACTACGATGTTGCACTTGTTAGCTCTTTTCAACAATGTTAATCACATTTAAAATAAAATCTGTGTTATCTAATAGTACCCCAGAGCAGTCTAACTCATAGAAGTACTACCTACTGGGTATGTAGTATGAGTTTTAGTATCAATGTAAGAAAAAAACAACACTACCAAACATGACAAATTCAAACTTGCATCCCAGTAAACCATGTGTTTGAGGATTCTCTTGGGAATTCATCTGTCTTCGTATGCATATTTGACTGAGATTCATTGGCCCCATTTGCCTCTGAAAGTGATACATTAACCAAGTGGATACTCTTGATTGCTTTCCTTGGTTTCTAAGAACTTAGTTGCCAACTTTTCCTTGTTCTTGAACTTAAAGTGGTTTCACATTTAGTCAGTGTGCATTCTGATGGTCCTAGTCTTTGTTTATAGCCAATGTTGGCTATTGGCCTGTAACTTAGGGTTTGTTATAACACCTGATACAATTTTGAGCTAGATAAATTTACTCCTGTCAGTGCCACAATTTATTATTTCAGCAGCCTGGGAACGCATACATGCATGCATAAACTGCAAAGATTATTCCAGAAAAGAAAATGTATTGAAATATTGAAATAGAATGACTAGAAATTTGACAACTAGGAATGCTTACATTAAAAGGTAGATTTCTGTAGTAATTAAGAAATAATCCTTTCACAAAGTCTTGAACACATAGTGTTCTTGGCAGCTGTGACTAAAGAAGATTGGGCAGTACGGTACATGCTGACTATCATAAAAACAGTGCAGTCAACTAGCAAATGTTAAGACTGGGGATAAAAAGGTTTCATCCACAAGAATGCTCTGTGATGGGAACACCTAATAGGAAAGCATGAAACAAAGTTGATAGACATTAGAGGCAGAGCCATGGTAGGGGAAGCTATTGCAGAGATGCTGAATTTCAGAGAATACAAAGCCTGCACATTCCTTAGTTTACCCACAGCTTTCTTTTGCTCTTTTTCTCTAAGAAGCATTTTAAGAAAGTTTGATTGAAGATTTAAAAATCATATGTAGCCACACACACACACATACACACACACACATCACATCACTTAGACATAGGCTTGTTTTTTATTATTATTAGAGTTATGATGTCTACTTATTCATTTTATGATTATTTCATGTTGTTCAACACCTAAAACATATTGTCAAGAGAAATTACCAAGTAGATCAATTCTGTTTTTTTGTGAGACACCAGCTAGGTCACAGTCTGACAAAGGATCCATACCCAGAATATATAAAGATCTCCTACACATGAAAAAATAGACTAGTGACTATCTGTTTAAAAAGTAAAGACAAATGGCCAATAAAGAAAGCAAGCACACTCCTATCTCTCTCATTTGTAAGCATAGAATTGCAGATTCAAACCTAGAAATGCCATTTTACACCCATTGGCTTGGCAACAGTTTTGAAGTTTGACATTCGCAAGTGTTGGGGATGTGGAACACAGGGGGGACTCTAACATAACACATGGAACTGTGAATTAGTACAACCTCTTTGAAAGCCCATTGAGTCATGGCCAGCAATACTGCTAGTTTCCATGTCCTTAATCCAACAATTCTATACCTGAGCATCCACCCTGAAATCTGCTTTCATACCAGGGCATGGGATTTATTCTTTTTGTAAAGATCTCATAGTGTCACCAATTGTGATGGATTTATTTTTCCTTTTATTGAAAATACATTTTTTTCATATAATATATCCTAATTATGGTTTCCTCTCCCTCTACTCCTCCTAGTTCCTCCTCACCTTCTCTTCCCGTGTATTCACTTGCAGCTTGTTCTTACAGCTGCTGGGCCTGTAAACCAAAACGGAAAAAACACAAACCACAAAACACAAAACACAGAACCACAAACACAGCGGCCGCACCTCAAACACACACCACACTCCTACAAACATACCTCCAAGGGGTCTTCGGGGTTCCTGGGTGTCATGTGTTTCCCGGCCAACACACCACATGAAAGACCCCTGGGGGAGACCCCCACTCAAATCTCGGGAGGACGTGCACCCAAGGAATCACGAGAGACCATCTTGATGTAATTACAAGAGGTATTTTTTACTTTCGGGGTGCTCCGGTTCGGCACCACACCTATCTCATGCAGGAGATAGTGGAGGCGACCACGAGGCTTGAAAGTTAGGGGTTTATATAGGGAAAAGGTCTGAGGGAACAAAGGGATCAGTGT
>NC_045030.1:132364251-132365519 GCF_008632895.1 Mastomys coucha
TGAATCTTGCGTTTCCGGTGTAATGGTGTGTCCAGGACTTTCTATGGTGGGAGAATTGGGTTCTGATGCTGGCAAGTGACCTTGGTTTGTGTTGTTTATTTTCTTATGCATGCCCCCCAGCATCTGGTTAACTCTAGTGCTACCTGCCCTTGCTAAATCTGACTGGAGCCTGTCCTTCCTGTGATCCCGGGAGTTGTTTCAGAACTCCTCAGAGTCAAGCACTCTCTGTGATCCTGTGATTCTGTGATCTTGGGATCCTGGGATCCTGGGCTTGTTAGATCACCTGGGAGTGGAGCTTCCTCTGGGTGTTGTGGGACTGGCTGCAGAGCTTGTGCCCAATGCCTGCTCTGGACCCCAGCCCAGACAGACTGGAAGGAACCCAAGTCACTGGGCTGGTGGAGTTCCTGTGTGCCTGGTCCCGTATAGCATATAATTCTAACATCAGGTATTGTTTTGAACATTGTTAACTGTTCGGGTATATATTAAATCTGCACATATTTTACTAATGAGTGAACTAAGGCCATGTTAGAATTAATTAAACTGTTTAAAATTGTACAAAAAGTAAATAGCAGAACTGAAAAATGTGTACTGGCTATAATAAAATATGTAAACTTCTCATAGGCTTTACTTCCAACATAAAAAAATGTCATGACCTAATAGATACTCTCCTATCAACCTAATCATCATGATTAAGTTTACTATTCCCCTGAAATTTTCTATTTAAATGTTTTCATCCATTAAAATTTACTATGTGAAAGAAAGGAAATTTTGATTCTGGATTTTGATGGGCTAATAATTGCATAATCTCTGAAGGGCTTAATCTGGTATATTGTAATATTTAGTGACATGGCCCAACTAATATTTTTTCTATAGATTTATAGGTAATTACTTGACTTTCAGACAACTTCAAGAGGGAGATATTGTCAATCTATTTGACTCTTGAGAATTATAATAAAAAGAAAATGGGGAGAGGGAAGTTTTAAGATAAAAACTTGTACACCAATGTCAGAATACAGATATCAAGTACAAAATGTAAAACATCCCACGATGACTGGTCAGAACTACAAGATTGGTGTGCCTTTCATTCGGCTCTCCCTTAGTCTCAAGTAACTAAGTTTTCTTACATTTATCTTGAATTTAACAAAGGACTCCTATGCAATAGTCTGGGAAAATCGGAATCTCAGAAACTTTGTTTATTCTGTTTTATTTCAATTCTAAGGCCCTTTTATGCCTGTTTTCCCACGATTCCAGCCCTTGTCATACAGATT
>NC_045030.1:132368128-132372062 GCF_008632895.1 Mastomys coucha
TTTTATTTCAATTCTAAGGCCCTTTTATGCCTGTTTTCCCACGATTCCAGCCCTTGTCATACAGATTGTGATAGGCACCCCAAAACCATGTAGGTGGGTAGGCAAAATAGACATGCACAGACTGAGATTGAATTATTTAAGTGTTTAAGTATGTGAGAAATGAGAATTGACTGACTCCTTGGATATAAGACATAAACTTATCATTATCTTATTGGATCTAAGACCTATAGGTCTAGACATGGCCTTTTATTAGGTATCTATACAATAACTGTCCTAATTAAACATCAGAATTTTTATGGATTCTGCTAACAAATCTCTAAGAAGTTTTTAAATGTTTCTATAGGATATAGTCATAAGTATAATTAACAGTCAAAGAATAATATTCCCTTGAAATGAAATCTTGTATATCTATTTACAAATTTTAGTGTACCTTTCTGTGTAGATGAATAAGAATGTATTTTTATCTATCCTAACAAATACAGGTGGCCACTGAAACATGTATACCAATAACTCTTTAGCTATACAAAATTAATCTAGGATCAATTAATTTTCTCTTTCTGATTCAATATTTTTTACAACATATAAAAAAGATAGGTGAATTTTAATACAATGTACCTAATTATAAAATACAGAACACAAAAAATATGTTAATGTACATTATTTATCTTTTTTTCATAAGGAGAGATTTTTATATTAATTTCTAGCCATGTGGAAACTGACAAAGATATTTTAGATGTAAGAAACACCTTGATACTTTTATGATTCTAAATTTTGGGTCTGATCAGAAGGAAGAGGATAAGAGAGACTATTAAAGAAAAGTGACTACTCAACTAATTGGAACACAGACACCATAGAGAACAGAATAGTCGTCTATGGCTGGATCACCCTTGAATGTGCCTGACCAGTTTTATCCATCAACTATGGTGACAATATGATATTGAAAATAAACAGGGCAGAATGAAGCACTAAAACAAAATTTTAACTTTTGTGAAATAAAGAATCTATTTGTATGAGTAAGCATTAAAGGATATAAATTAAATTTGGTACATTTAAATTTTAAACACGTGTAAGATGTTAAATATTTCATCCATTAAGATGAGAGAAAGGAAAAAAATATGACCTCATTATGAGAATAAATTATATTTTCTAAGATTATTTTCACTTTAATTTTATCCCTTTTAGTCTATTGGTTTTTAAAATACATTTTACATTAATTCATTATATGCATTGAAACATACAGACACATATAAACATAGACATAGTTAAGTATATGTTTAAATATACCTTTTAATTCACTTAATTTTATGTGGATGAGTGTTTTGCCTGCATGTATGTCTGTGCATCATGTGCATTCATGGAAGCCAGAAGAGAGTATCAGAACTCCTGTGATTGGAGTCACAGATGGTTGTAAGCCACCATGAGGGTACTGGGAACTGAACCCGAGTCCTCTCAAAGAACAAGTGCTCTTAAATACCAAGCCATCTCTGTGGCCCCTAAGCATAAATATTAAGCTATTATTATTCATTTAATATAGTAGAAGATAATGCACATACAATATTGATTTGATCATTTTTAACTTGAGCTTCTAAAATAAAATGCTGTTAATAAAGATGTAGGTATGATTGTTTGTATGCAACTTGATATACTAGATGCTGTTTTTATAGGTTTTTACACTCTTGGAAATTTTCTAAATACAAAAACTTTCACCTTATAGTCAAGGCTTTAAATGTAATTGAAGAACTCAGAAATTAAAGTCTGGTATTAAAAATAGAACAAGCAATAAATATGAATAATTTGAGCTTTATAATATTGCATTACTAGTGGAATAATTTTATATCTACATACCTTACTGTATTATTGGAAGTTTTTAAGAAACAAATCATTGGCCGGGCAGTGGTGGCACATGGCTTTAATCCCAGCACTTGGGAGGCAGAGGCAGGCGGATTTCTGAGTTCGAGGTCAGCCTGGTCTACAGAGTGAGTTCCAGGACAGCCAGGACTACACAGAGAAACCCTGTCTCGAATAACAAACCAAAAACAAACAAACAAACAAAAAAATCTTTGTCAAGACTTGGCATAGTGTGGTTCAATTTATCCTTACCTTAAATACCTAATGGGAAATTTTAGCCTTTCGGAACAGTGAACTTAGTAAAAAGGAAATATAGATTATTCTTTTTGTGATGATGGCCCCAAATCTTGCAAATACAGAAGACAAATGAGAAGACTTCTGTGGGCTGCAAGGCATATGCTTTCATGTGTTTACTTTACATCGCTCTAAAGAATTTCAATATTCATCCCCAAATAATTTGACCTATCAAATATATAATTCTATAAAGTAGTAATATTTTATTATATAAATTTAAACATGTATAAATTGAAGTTTATAAAACAAATAAAATGAAAATAAAATAAACTCATGTTTCTATCCTATGCTCGTTATGTGATGTTATGTACTCTCTGGAACAGCAAGAGCGTCAGTGGAGGCCAGTTCTTCTCTATAATGGACAAACGTCCTTTGGCTTCTGACATCTTTAACCTGTTTTCTATTTACCTCTCTGCTATTTAGCCTTTGGCAATGGTGTCAAAAGGGCTTCAAAATTATTAGTCACAACTTCTGTGACTCCTGTCCTCACCATTGTATGAACTTGACACTTTTTTCCTTACCAACATTTGTGTTTGCAGAATTATCTATATTGATGTTTAGTTTTTTTAAAACACGTCTAATTTAAAAGAAAAAAAAAAACAGTTTCAACAACAGCTTTAAAACAAGGCAACTCTTCAGAAAAGAACTCTTATGTTCTAAATAGTAACGTCTGTCAAGGTCTTGTGAGTTTCAAAAACAAAGTTTATCAGGTCTCTGCTCTTCCCATTCTGTCTTTGATACACATTAGGAGAACTACTTTGACACTTTCCCAGGTTCCCACAAACAGAAAGTATTTCTTAAATTTCCTTATGCTTCAATTTATTTAGGGGTCCGAGGAAAGGATGCCACTTTATGCACATGGAGGTCAGAGAATACCTTGCAGGAATCAGTCCTCTGCTTTCATGATATACCTACTGTAGCATGATGTATATTTAAAATTTACTATGTCAATGGATCTTAAGTGCCTCGCCATACACAAAATGTCAATTTATGGTTGACAAGATATTTGATAAAGGTGCTTGCTTAAAAAAATAAATCTGAGAATTGAAATGGATTTTTTTCTGATAGAGAGCATCTATGGAAAATCCATAGCTAATATTATACACACTGTGAAGCTGAAACCACAGATTACAAATCAGACGGAACCAACAAAGCAATCCAGTGGGTAGCAGTGCTTGCTGCTGAAGCCCGATGATCCCAGTTCAAGCTCTAAATTCCATAGTGGAAGGAGAAAACTAACTCTCTAAGATTGTCCTCTGAATTCCACATTAGCCATGGGCCATGGAAAGGACACACATTCATACACACAAAGAGAAAGAGAGAGAGGGAGAGAGGGAGAGACCACAGCTAAATGTTAAAAAATAATTGAAACTATTTATTATTATTTTGTGGTGCATGTACATGCCAGAGGACTATGTATGGGGTCAGATGACAACTGACATCAGTTCTCTCCCTCTGCCTTTACGTGGCTTCTTACATTGAATTATTTTTTTCTTAATGAAATGTAAACAAAGAGCTTGGGAGTACTTTTATCTGACGGTTTACATTGCAAAGCATATCTCTATTTCTTAGTGATTGTTCAATTTGGCATCTTATGGTCTTAACTATTTTTGTTTGCTCCATTGAAAGTCTCTCACTGTTTAGCCACCATGGATTTCCCTAGTGCAGTGATTGAGTCCAAAATATACACCACCATGCTTCAGGGAGCCTTATTATAGTTGATATTTTTAATTGAAAAACATCTTTTTGCCAGGCAGTGGTGGCGCACGCCTTTAGTCCCAGCACTTGGAAG
>NC_045030.1:132372138-132379778 GCF_008632895.1 Mastomys coucha
CACCCATCTCCAGGCCCTTTCTCTGAGTCCCTTTAGAGAAAAAAAAAGGCCTCCACCCTTACTGACTAGTTTATTGTTGATGCATATATTTCTTTCTAATTTCAGTATAATCAGACTGATAGATTTTTAGAAATTGCTGTACTAGGTGATGCAGTTAAGTCACCTGTAACCACACTGGTGAGATTAGGGCAGGGAGACAGTGAATTTAAGATCCGTCTACACAGCATGGAGAATCTCAAACAAAAGGAAAAAGTGAGAGAGGGAGAGAGGGAAGGAGGGAAGAAGGGGAGAGAGGGAGGAGGGAAAGAGAAACAAATAAAAAGATGACCAACAAAACAACAACAACAGCTACAAAAAACAAGGAACAGACAACCCGACCACCCCCACCCCCAGTGAGGACTGTTTTAACTACATCATTATTCGGCTGCCTCTTTATCTTTTCTTTTCCTTCAGAAGTCACTCATCTTATGGGTTTGAATGGATATTGAGGGTATGTTCGGGGCCCACACAGCACAAAGTTCTTTAAAAAAACAACTTGTCTTCTCTTGGGCTGTTCATTGGTTTTGTACTTTTTTTTTCCCTAGAGCACCAGGCGCCCTCCTGTTTTGCACCCCTCCCTCACAAAAAGGGGCGGAGCATCCGGGGATGAGGGGAAAGTGGGAACGCCCGGAGTGGGCGGGGCGAAGCGGAGCGACTCTTATATGGGCTCCCGGGGCTCAGGCGGCCACTCGCTCGCGGCTCGCTTCCCAGACTCCTGCTGCTTCGTGAGGGAGAGAAGGGAGACCCTGCCCAGCGGCCGAGTGGCTGCAGCGGCGGCGCCTGGCGCCAAAGGCTACGTCTTCAGGCCTGTCTGGAAAGGAGGTGTTTTTGCAGAATTGTAGCAGATTTCGGTGTGAAAGGTGAGAAAAGTCGGGGCTGCGGGGTGAAAGTAAGGAAAAGGGGTGTCGCTTTGTGCCGGTTGCCTCTAGGAGAGAAATGATAACTGAGCTTTGTATTCCAGATTGTTCTTTTAAAAGTCCAATGGGAGAGAGGTGGCGATCATGTTACACCTGAGGAAAAATAATTCTTCCCGAGGTCGCAAACGCTAACTTTTGAATGGAGCATTTGGTATTTTAGTCAAAAAAAAAAAAAAAAAAAAAAAGCCTTGGTGGCTGTTGTAAATGTTTTGAAAAACCTTCGCGAATTAATCTTTCTTATTTTGGAAGAAAAGTTTTGAAGTCGTAAATGAAAATTTAAAAGTCTTTGGGGTGCTGGCTTACTTTTTATGTGTTGTGTTTGCCACAGATACTAATGTTTTGGTGAATTTTGATCAAAAGTATACAGTAAAGTGTAATTTGCAGATTCAAGTGCCTCAGGGAGCTGGAAATGTGCTTATTTTTTGTCAAAGAATAGATACTCAGTGTTTTAAAAGATATCAAATTTTTAATAATATGTAAAAGATGATCTCTTTCTACATCTCTGCTTACCTATCAAGAGGATGAGTCCTGAATGGTATAAAAATATAAAAGGTAAGAGTGAAAGGCTGGCATGGGGGTGGTAAAAGCCTGGATTCCCAGTACTTGGGAGGATGGGGGCAGGGGCTGGATGATCAGCAGTTAAAAGCCAGCTTTCAGTACTTAGTAGAGGCTACACTAGGCCTTGTCTCAAAACCAAACCCTGAGAGACCATAAAAGCAATAAACATTCATTACAATAAACAGAGTAAATGGTACATCTAATAATAGAGGATTCTGCGTATTAAAGAACATCAAAGGAAGTACCCGATGTGTTTCCTTGTTTCACTGAGCATGTAGTACCTACATCAGCCTAAATTAACTGAAGAGAGAATTTAAAACCACAGGGTTTGGAAACGCTACTTGTGAACTATCTATGAGGATTGAATAAGTGTAATTTCAAAAGTCCATTCAAGTGTACATGTGATGAAATAATACAATGAAAAGTAGTAAACAACTCAGGCAGAGCATACTGAAAACGCAGGGTTTTGTTATAGGCTTTATGGACTTTTGCACTCAGATTATAGAAATGGAGGTGAAAGGAAATAATTCGTTTTGTTACAGGTGCTTGAGCAGATGCCCACATGCATTCCATTGTCTTAAGCTACAGCTGGATTTTCCTGTGGATCTGAGAAGACTGGTTATCCAATTCCCAGTGCTTGCTTAAAATTCACCTACTTATGCTATCTATAGTCCAGACTGGTTCAAACAGGAGATATTTATATACTCTTGAGACAATATTTAGAAAATGTTCAAACACATTGTTGAGCAGTATGTAGGAGATAATATTCAGGCTATCATTGAATACTAGTTAGCTGTAAAAAGAATAAAGTATGGCCAGAGGGCTCAGTGGGTAAGTACACTTGCGATGCAAGGCTGGTGACCTGAGTCTCTGGAATCCATGTAAAGTTGGAAGGAGAGAACTGACCCTGCAGAGTTCCTCTGACCTTCGCATGCTTGCAAGGCCGTGTATACCAAGCCACCCCACATACACCACCATACTCACTGGCACTTAATAAAAAAGTGATATAATAACTCTAAATGCGATGATAAGAGAATAGGTTTAAGGTTCACTCTAAAATTAAGTAACTTCCAGAAACTTCTATATAATATAATCTCAAATCATTTACAAAAAGAGTATTGTATATTAACAGAATGAGTGTAAGAGGAAAATGAACATACAAATGGTAATTTTTTTTAGAAAAATGGTAATGTAAGTAGAGTTTGGGAGAAAAAAATATTTCAACTTATATATTACATATCTTCAGTTTTAAAAAAGCATATCTGAGTTGTTTTCATTAGGAGAAAATTTAAAATCTAGAGGTATGGAAGTCTTTAAAATAGTTCACACATGATAATGTGGAAATTATTGATATGGAAATACCAACTATGTTATTGAGGGATAAACAACCTAATTTCAAAAACATTCAAATATTAGTATACAAATACATAGTAATATGTCAAGCAAACTGCCATATTTTGATCAAAACTGGATAGAAAATAAAATGCATTGGATATTTTATAGTTCAAACCCTAGAATGAGAAGTTTGTGATCCTGTTTTTTTACATAACACCAAGAGAGAGACAGAGATGGAGACAGAAAGATGGAAAGACAGAGACAAAGGGAGAGAGAGAAAGAGACAGAGAGGGGGGAGGGAAGGAGGGAGGGAGAGAGAGACAGAGAAACAGAGAGAAGAAGGGAGGGAGGGAGGGAGAGGGAGAGGAGAGAAATGTTTAAGATGAGAATGATAATTCTGGGAACTTGAGAAAACTAATAGTTGCTCCCATTGTTCCCCAACTGATTGTCTGGCACTTACAAGGTATCCTAAATGTTTTCCAGGCAATCATTTTTATAATGTGGACAAATAATAAATTCTATTTAGTCTTAGCAGACTGTGAGCATTTGCATAGGATGTGATTGAAAATATCTGTTGTATATAATTTGAAAACTCCATACAAAGAGACTGAGTGCTGTGAGAATTTATAAAATACCCAAAATGACAACAAAAGCCAAGGTAGACTGATAGAATGCAGCTGATAGAGTAAGCAAGGAGACGGTTGCTTCCCTTCTTTTATGTCTCTACCTCTTAATTTCCTGGATAGAGATTATTTTAGCATGAAAAAATACAGAGTTGTTCTGAAAACCATTGCAATGTATATGAATAAGAGGGAAAATCAGCATATCATGAGACTCCTAGGGAAGCAATTTCACTGCATTCCTGCGCCTCATGACAGCCAGTTTGATTAGGCAGTTTCTCTGCATTTTTTCATTTTATTGATTTTATTTTCTGTCTTCCTTTTGCCTAGCCCTGCCTGTGATACCACTTGTGACCAGCAAAGCAGTGCAACCATACAAGTACCCAGAAGGGTGAAGGCTCTGCTGGGCAAACAGCTGAAAGTGTGAATCAAAAGAGCTGGGCCATAGTGTCAGACTACCAAAGTGCCTGTGATAGAGGGTAAGATTCTT
Source organism: Mastomys coucha (assembly GCF_008632895.1). Classification (NCBI taxonomy): domain Eukaryota; kingdom Metazoa; phylum Chordata; class Mammalia; order Rodentia; family Muridae; genus Mastomys; species Mastomys coucha. The sequence goes on from NC_045030.1 coordinate 132,376,098, forward strand.
CCAGTTTCATCAGACTTCTTACATTTAAAAACAGTTTGAGGTCTCAAAGGTTCATTTATTTTGGATCTATAGTATTTTAAATTTAAAACTGCCTTTGTATCAGAGCTGGTTTCAGTCAAAAATTTGGGGTACAGTTTATTTGGCTTCCTGTATTGAAGCCAGGAAAAGTGGAATTAAACGTCACAGTTTTGAGAAAGCCCCTCCTGTTTTAAAGTGAAGTCATGGTAGTGACCATCCAGAGCTGGCCTGTAAACCGGAATAGCCAGTCCTCGAGAAGTGCTGTAGGTTGTTATCACCACATACCACTCAGCACAGTTACTAGGGTTTCTTAGGATCTGCTTAAAGGCCCCAAGGATTTCTCCTTAGAAGGAAATCTGTGTGCTTTCCTGCATAGTGTTCATTGTGGCTTAAGGCACTCACTTCTTTTCTGGCAACCATCACAAATCTCATCCAAAGTTTGTGCTGTGTTGTTGAAGTTGAGTCCTCTGTCTTTTGTCCATGAGATTTTCTTCAATTATCTTGAATGAACTGGGCAACAGTCACAGGTCAGAAATCATTAAAAGCTAGCATTCCCCAGCAGAATCGAGAGAAGCCCCAAAGTCTCCAGCCATCCTGGAACACAAATAATGTTCCCCACAGTGCCAAAGACCCTCCTGCTCAAGTCCCTTTCTTCTTTTACAACAGAAGAGAAAAGATAGAGATAAGGTATCCGGTTTCTGTTATCTTAGTCCTTCCGTGGTCTTGTCCATCCTGCCTTCTTCTGATTCTGTTTGCTTTTCTGACCTGTACCCTGTCTCCACTCTCATTGTTCACCCACCTTTCTACTTGCCCAAGTAAGCCTTTTATCTAGTCCCTTTTCTTTGGGGGTTATGTTTTAATCTAACCCAGTTCTCACTCATTGAAAATATTTTCTTCAAGCTACCTTGTGAATTTTCAGGGAAATGAAAAACAGGCTAGTAAGATAAGGCTTCTTGGAAAACACTCCAGGGGTCTGCAATTTTTTATTATCACATTATGAAATTGTGGTTACTGTTTGATATTGAACAACCTAGGTTTAACATTAGAGGTCCACATGACTCACTCATCTTTGTTGAACGGGCTGTCTGAGATGTGGAGATGACAACGTAAATTTGTGTGGGAAAAAAGGTAATAAAGGTTTCAAAGCCACAACTGACTTCCTATTTGAAAAATATTACCATAACGCCCCCACTGTAGCATTGTAAACCTTGACATTGGAGCCTACCAACAGAGACTACCACCTCACCCACAAACCCTAGATTCTCTTTTCAGAGTGGATACAGAATCATTTTGACATTGCCTGATCCTTCAGCTTAGCATCTCTGGAAGAAGGATGGCTTCTTTCTGTAGAGTTCCCAGTGCAAACAGTCTTTCTTTTCCTTCGTCTTCTTCCCATTTGTTTATTACAGGAAGAGCTTTGCAAGCAGTCCAGCACTGTTTCTCTATTCTTGGTTGTTAAAATGAGCAGGAGATTATTCGTGTTATCTGTTCATTCTGTTAATTACTGGGGCCTTTGAACATCTTAGAATGTTTGGTTTTAAACTTAGCCTAACATTATCTTAAGGGATGTAAACCTCAGAATTGTTATCCCCAGGCAGTGTGTGGAAGATATAGCTCCCCCTAGGAACTACCATGCCAGAGTTAAAGCTCAGCAAGAAGGGATGGCTAATCATTAATAAAGTGGAGTGGAGTGAGCCTTTCCCTGCAAAAGTTTATGGCATTCGGTGTCATTACAGGTACAGGTAGATCTAAAAGGGAACTGACCACCAAGCTTCAGCAGCAAAGAAAGATGTGCTGTAACGACTGAATGGTTAGGAGGATGCTGTAACCTTAATGTCAGTTTTGGTCAGCACAAAGCCATAGTGCACCAAAACATGCTAACAGGGAAAGAGGATGTGGATGAGTGTAGCAAATACTAAGGATGATGGCAGCTTGCCAGTATCTTCAGCACCAGGGCTGTGATGTTGAACCTCACTCAGTTTCGAATATTGTTCACTGATTTCCTCATAATCTGAGAGTAAACAACATCACCTTGCATTCTAGCAAACAGGCTGTGGATGGGATGGGGAGAGAGGGCACATTGTGTAGGCAGACAGACGTGCTTTGGCTTTAACTTTTTTTTTTTCTTGTCCCTTTCCTGGGTTTATAGCAAGACTGACTTTCTATTTCCTTGTAATCTTACCGATTGTTGATTTTATAATTTCTTTGCTGCTTTTCAGTCAAAGTGAGCTTTAAAAAGTGAAGTTTTGGTCTTAGTTACATTTGCATCTCTTCGATGACTAGAGGAAGTGGATATCTTTCTTATGGCGCTGTTTTTATTTTTGAGTGTTTGGGTTTTAAGGAGCTCCACTGAATAAACTGATAGAAAATGGAGTTGCATGGGGAAGCCAAAGTATAAGCTTGAGTACAATGGTAAATTGCAGAACACTGATCATTGTAAAGTCAAGTGAGCCTTATAACAAAGCACCAAATTTAAGTAAATACTGCCAAATAGGTTTGAGGCTTTTAGCAGTCCAAGGACAGATGTTTAGAGCTGCTCTGCAGGAACCTGCTTACAAGACAGCAGAGCGTTCCCTTAGAATTTCATAACCTATTCATGTCCTCCTGTCCTTTCCCATTTATTTTGACCCTGCTATTTATTTCTAATTAACATGTAAGAGCTACTTTAGCCTGCCTTGCCATTTGGATTGTTATTTTTCGGTGGGTTTTGTTAGTTTAGTTTTGAGGTAGGGGCTCACTCTCTAGCCCAGACTTTCAGTCTGTAGCCCAAGCTGCCCCCCTCGACCTCGAAAAGCTTCCTGCCTCAGTTTCTCCAGTACTGGGATTATAGGTGTAAGGCACTGCACCCACCTTTACAACAGAGATGTTTTTGCCTTGAAAATGTTGTGCTAAGTTTGTCAAGTTTTCCCATTATGGCATAGTGTTTTTTACTACAAGGTTTCCCTCCCTAATTTCAGTATATTCACGTACACATTTCTTTAAAGAATTTAATTAGTGTTTCATATTTAGAAATGACTAAAATGTGGGCAAGTTTTAGAAGGATGAATAAGACGATTTTATACACACAAAAGTAGTCATACACACCACACATACTCACACACACACATTCATAAACACCACACAAACATGCACGCGCGCGCGCACACACGCACTCGCACTTGCTGCGCGCCCCCCCACACTCATATGCCCACACTCATAAACACTGCACGCATTTACACACACCACACACACAAACACCACCACACACACATAAACACACCACAGCAAGTGGTGGGGGAAGCACATAATCTCAGGACCAGGAGAATTAATCTTCCAAATACTTAATTTTCCCCCAGATAAGGTATTATTAATCCACCCCAATCACAAAGAAGGGCATGGCAAATATTTTTAATACATTTTGAGCAGCTGGATCTTAATTTAGTTTGCAGAAGTAAAATGGCAGAATAGACAAAACAAAACATAAAGGTATTGCAAAAGACATTCTTATCTACGTCTTTAATGTGTGGAAAAGACACGTCTGCATTTTTTACCCCCGGGAGGGGATCATCCACCCTGGCGCTTTGAATGCAAAGTAAAGGACACATGTTGCCTTTCTGCTTTCCAGTTTAAACACACACACACACACACACACACACACACACACACACACACACACACACACAC
>NC_045030.1:132380320-132383439 GCF_008632895.1 Mastomys coucha
AACTAGACTCCTTGTGTCTCCCACTGTTTGGGTGTAGTTGGTGGTGGTAGAAGTGAAGCATAACCTTTTCTTTTTATTTTAACTGCTTTCAGCATTTTCAGAGTTGCTTTATTCCCTGATAATTTTTATAATTAGAAAAGCAAAAAGATGCTGAGACAGCAGACTATTTTATTTCAAACACACTCGTGCGCTCACTCTCTCTTACACACACACACACACACACACACACAAACACACACACACACGAACATACACAAGTCCACACAGAGATACGTGCTCTCATAACCCCTTCCTTTTGCTGAGAGAGTATTTTTTTTTCTGGATCCAGTCAAGCAAGGAGCCAAGTTGTGTAGACTACAGCCCTGCATGTATCCTGCTTGTGAGGGGCTCCTCTCTGGCCACAGATAGAGAGAGTAAAGATCCGAAAAAAACATTATTTTATTTTTTCTGTGTTATCTCAGTGTAAAAGTGAGATAGGGGACTTGGTTTAATTCTCTAGGCAGTTTTAAAAGTATTATGCAGCACGATACTTCAATCCTATGGAATGTTCCATAGCTGCCAAATAAAAGTATGAAGCTGTTGTGATTTGAAAAGCTGTCTGCAAAGTAGAAGTCAGTGGAAAAAAAAAGTAAGTTTAGAATGGCCTCCGTGTTTTAAGTTATTTAAGGAGAAAAACTATGATTAACAAAGTGTGTGTCACCAAATCAGGGGAAAAGGGTGTTGATCTTCTAATGGAATTTGTATATGATGGGGGGGGGGGCAGAAGCAGTCTTACCATCTCTGTTTTAAAGTAGCCTTGGTTTGGTTTGGTTTGGTTTGGTTTGGTTTGGTTTGGTTTGTTTGAGACAGGCTTTCCATAGAACAGGCTCCCCTGGAACTATGTAGTTCTAGGCTGGCTTTGTGACAATCCTCATGCCTCAGCCTATTGAATGATGAGAATGTAGGCATGAACAAAAACATGCTGGATTTAAAATAATTTTTAATTTTCATTTAGTCATTTTCTAATAATGAAAAAGCTGTGATTTGAAAAGCTTGGACTAACATGCTTCAAAGTTGGGGAGTGGGGGGATAGAATTTAAAACTGCATTATAATGAAGCAAACTGGCTGCCAGGTATGGTGTCTTGTATCTGTAATCCCAGCATTCAAGAGCCTAAGGCAGGAGGATTGCCTTGAGTTTTAAAGTTAGCTTGAGACTGCAAAGTGACTTGCAGATCAGCCTGGGTTGCAGGACAGCCCCCTGATTCAAAGAACCAAAGCAAACAAAAAAGCTGGCTTGTAATAGTATGGATTCATCTGTATATATATATGAATATATGAATATATAAAGTATACAGGCAATTATTAGTAGCTACTCTTTCCAAAATTATACTTTTTTATAGCTTCTCCATATTTGATATTTTCAGTAGACATGAAATTCATCTACAGTAAAGACTTTTGTAGGTACAGACATTTGGATTCCACCTTTGGTGCAATGCATAACAAAGCTCTGATTTTCAGCCTGGTATATTCTAGAAGCCTGAGAAAGCTGCTGGCTGGCTAGATGTAGTTCCCACCCTTCTCCAAGGACATGGTAGTGACAGTTCTGCTTCTGGACACAAGATGGCGCTTACCAGCTAGCCTAATTCTTTTCCAGACAAGTGTTTTTATGAAGTGAGCAAACAAAACAGTGAAACACATTTTATATTATTAAAGTATAAGGCACCATGTAGTATATATAATGGGAATTCATTTAAAAAAACTTTTTTTTTGTATAAGGAAGACAAAGCCCCATCTAATACTGATGGGAGGACTCTAAACATTTAAAATGGAGGTCATATGGTCTGGTTCACAGTAGACAGAAAGCTCTGTTATTTCCGTTCTTTTCTGTCTCTGCCTAGTAATTTTCTGGTAGCAAAATGGCATGCCTACAAGAGTTTTGATAGGGAAATTTATTTACACTTTTTTGAAACCCATTTTATTAGTTTGATTCTCTATTCCTTTTTGGTACCACCTCAGTTAATATCACATTTGCAAGTGACATGAGCAGTGTACCTGTGGTCCACCTGAGCACTAGAAAGCCAGTGCAGTGGCAGAGGTACCCAGCAGAGTCAAGGCTCTGTTGGGAAAGCAGCTGGAGGGAGAAGCAAGACAGCTGGATCACAGGGCCAAACCACCACAGTCCAGTGACAGAGGGTCAGAGCCTTCCATTTCATAAAACAGTTCATGTGAAAAAACATGACGTTGAAGAATTGGAGTAGGGTTTCTTTTGTTTCTGGTTCAGTAGCCATGGCATAGCAAATTAAAAATAACACATTGTAATGCTTGGAAAGAAATAAGTACAGGTGGTTCACCACGGCCAATGATTCGATTTATGTTTCTTCAACTTTATTATGGTTCGGAAAGCTCTGGCCCTCAGTAGAAGATATGCTTTGAATCTGTTTCTTTTCCTAGACTTGTACTGTAGTACCCATTCAACTTTCTCATCCATGCAGGGTAGCAGCAGTGAGCCACAGCTTTCAAATTGCTCAAAATGCTGTTTCCCTTTTGGCACAGCCTCAGTTAATATCACATTTGCAAGTGATGTAGGCAGAGTCCAGTGATCCATTTTGAGCCCCCCCCCCAAAAAAAAAGAACGTCAATGCAAATGCATGCAGGCGTGTCCAGCAGAGTGAAGACTCCGCTGGAACTCAGCTGGGGTGAGAATCAAGACAACTTTCAGTCATGTGGTCATGACAGGAAGCAAAGCTGTTTGGGGCAGTGCACTGTTGCCAGTGCGCTTTTTTGTTTACTTGCTCCTTTGTTTAGTTTGTGTGTATGGGGTTTGTCTGTGCTACACCTATGTGCAATAACTTTGAAGTCAAAGGAAGGTGATGATTCCCCTGGCACAGGAGTTAGAAATGGTTTGTGAACCACCATGTGGCTTCTGGGATTCAAGCCCAGGACCTCTGAAAAAAAAAAGAGCCAGTGCATTTAACCATTCCTCCAGCCCCCTGTGGTTTGTTTTTTTGAGATAAGGTCTCACTCTATAGTCCAGGCCAGCCTGATACTGGCTATGTAGACTAGATTGGCCTAGAATTTATAGCCCTCTGCCTATCTCTGCTTCCTTAGTGCTAGAATTATATGGGACCATAGCCATCTC
>NC_045030.1:132383449-132410429 GCF_008632895.1 Mastomys coucha
ACAGAACAACTCAAATGTGGTTTAACTGTGATATTTTCAAGGTCTAATGAATTCCTTTGAATATGACTATAAGTTAAGGACAATGTATGTTAAAACTCTACAATGACATTAGAAAAATGTTCACAATGACAGCTACTTTTGGAAGTCTGTCGTGTCCAAGCCAACTGTATGACTCACAAGAAAACCTTGGAAAGCATCCTGACAATTAGTAGCTATGTCAGTCATTCCAAACCTCTGACTGTGATCCTCTTAATGATAGGTTACCATGTTATCTGGGCCAGCGGAGGAGATGCAGACCCTGAATTCTCTCTGGCTGATATGGGTAGATAAAGAGCTCTGGCAATTTACCCAAGTTAAACGAACAATCCCTAGACTAAACTGTGAAAGCTGCAAGACTACAGTAATCATGGAAATGGTACCCCTGATGGACTCCCTGCTCCCCTTACCTGTCTCGTACTTGTCAGCAGCACACATCCTTACTCCCTTCATAGAGTGGCTGCAGTGAGGCCTCTGTCCTAGCACATTAGAAAAGTACCTTTGTAAAATAATTTAAATAATCTTCCTAGCAAGACATGTGCAATAATACCTCTCCAACGTGACCTTTTTAAAAATGTAGACTGAATATTGACTTATTTCTTTTATATTTTCCTTAATAACTGTGAGAATTTCATTCCCAGTATATATATCAGTTGGAAATCAGTCGTGTTAGAGACAACATAAGAAGTGAGGGCAGAAGGTGGTGTGTTATTTTATAAATGAATATAAATATTTACAGGGACTCTGAGCCCTGTGCTGCAACCTCAGTGTCAGCTCCTCAGTGCTTAGCCACCGAGTTGCCATTGATGCTACCGTGCCTGCTTGTGTGCGTCTATGTGTTCTGTGAGCAGATGTAGTTAGATTTAGTCATGATGTCTGTGAAGAACATGAGCTTAACAGAAAGACTGTGGGCATGGCTGTTCCCTTCAGAAAAGGGATGACGGTGCTACCTGTGTTCCGAGGACCTGTTAAACTATTGTTACTTGTTTTGTCTTACTTATCTCATGAATAAGCATTTGGTTCACATAAAGAAATACTTAGTCTAGAGTTCAAAATCATTTCTTAACTCGGTACTTTAATAGTATTTAACTTCTTATCAATTATATTTGACTACAAATCTGCAGTAAACAAGGTAAGTTGTGTAGTTGCTTGATTTTCATTCCCTCTTTAGGAGAAAATAGACAACTCAGAAGATGAGCCCTGAGGGGATCACTGCACTTACTGTAGGGACTTCTCTGTGTCTCTGTTAATAGTTGTGGAAGAATGATTGGCAGCGGTTCAGAGGTTGCTGCAGTACTGCCACCCACAAGTTCTCATCAAAAAGCCCTTCATGCTACCTCTTTAAGAACTCAATCCTGCCAGGCAGTGGTGGCTCACATCTTTAACCCCTGCTTGTGTGTATATTTATATACTCCTCACATTTTTTGAGGTAAGATATCTTACTGAGCATAGAGTTCCCTTGACTTGGCTAGACTGACTAGATCCAGGGATCTTCCTGTCTACCTTCCCAGAATTGAGATTGTAGGCACAAACTCAGGTCACCACATATGGCAAGCACATTACTGACTGAGATAGTTCCCTGGCCCTTTATTTAAGCTCATTGTAAGTTTTTAGAAGGACCTAGATAGGCCTCGACAATTATCGCTTCTTTGGTTAACCCAGGTAGTCAAACATAAACCACTGTGACCTCAAGATTTTTGTGGATGATTAAAAGCTCACTGAGTGACTTGTCTAAATACTAATGAGTCATGTACATATTTAGACCATCTGTGGTTCATACTGAACTTACACTTTTTTAACACCTTCTTCCTCGTCAGTGTCTACCTGGTGTTGCTCTGCTGATCTCCAAAAAGTACTGATGATGCAGAATACATTTTGATATCAAGTGATACAACTTGCCCATGCAGTCTGCTAGTATAGTTAGAACTGGGTTCCAAAACCCATGTTTTAAACATTATATCAGAGGACGTTGCCTTAACTCCTGTCTGAGAAAAATTGGTATTTAATTATTTGGTCTATCGTCTCTCTTATGGCCTCACCAAAAGATACTAGAATCAGGGTGGTAAGAATAAGTATGGTCATACCTAGATTTTCTTTCCTATAGATGTCGCAGAGAATGGCAGGTGATATGAGGAACACATTTCTATTTCTTCAAATTTCCAGAAATGAGTTCTAGACAGGTCTTTCTGTTTGTTCAGTGAAGAATAGCAGAGCCTAATAGTCTGGGCATATAAAAGAGCTTTGTTTGTATATGTGTTATGATGATGTGTTGTAAGGCCCTGGTCTTCTTGGATTTTATCCTTTAAAAAGCTTCTCATTACACAATCCACAGCCTTCACTCTCAGAGATCCTCTCTATTGGCATTCTATAGATTTCCATAGTCATGAAGGTATTCAGAACTGTTTGGTTTTTGTTCTTTTATTTTTAAAAGTTTTTGTGTCATGCTGCATACATTTGGCCAAAGATTATGGAGTTTTTTTTTTTCTCCCTGGGAATGATATTGCCATTCCTGACATTGGAATACTCTGTTATGTGTACTTCTGTTTTAAGAGTCACTGAATAGTTTGCATGTCCACTGAAGGTCTAAGATTATTTTAAGAGTGTCTTTAACAATGCCCATGGACCTCACAATGATCTTTGAGAATATTTTACTAGAAAACTCTTGTTCTTCTTATGAACCTAATGCACAAAAATACTGAGATTTATTCTGTAGCCAAGCTATCTCTTCTGTGTTATGAAGCTGCTTTTCAGTGGGAACACATGAGTTAAACCAGCTCTCCCATCTTGAGTTGTAGAATTTGACTACTCTCTTCCCCAGCCTTCTTTCTTACATATATATATCTGTATACACACACACACACACACACACACACACACACACACACACACACACACACACACATTTGACTGGCATGGGAGGCCTTCAGGATGATTAAAGCTATGCCAAAGAGAATAAATTTCATAAGATATAGGATACTAGCATCTTCAAGTATTTTGACATTTGTCTTTTGCTAACTCAGTGGAAGAATTAGCCAGCAAAGACATGAACTCTTAGAAAAAGAGTTACGGAATCATATCAAAAGATACATGTCTTGGAAGCCCCCAGATGCTTTATAAATTAACACAGTAATAAATTATTATAGGGAATTAAAATAATTTAATAGACAATATGTTTTGTTCTGGATTTAAAAGGATATATTAATTCATACTTTTGGTATACACAACCTTCTTTGGTAGTCAATTAATCCAAAGAAAAACTCTGTGTATTCCCATTACTATCAGAGTAAAATAGAAATTTTTATGGGTTATATTCTAGTTGGTTGGTGTTCTCTTTTTTATGAAGACTCAAATTTATTGAAGCATATTTGCATAGAGTTAAATTCACTCTTTTTTTAACTGTACATATTGGTGAGCATTGACAAACTTAGTCACAAAACAATACAATTGGGTAATGGAATGTTTTATTAATTCCAAAATATGACATTCAGACCTCATTGTATTCTATATACTGTCTCTATCCCACTTCCTGACAATCAGCAAGTTTATTTCTGTTTCTATGGATTTTCTTTTCCTGGGGTGTCATGTACATGGAATCATAAAGTAATCTTTTGAATCTAGCAATTTCATTATATTGATCAACAGATAGATATTCTACTTATACATACAGAAAATAATGCATGTATAAGTAGTAGTGTCTTAATACAGATGAGAAGTGTTGTATGATATGGATATTTTATTATTTGTGGAACCATTCATCAAGAGATTTACAAGTTTTTTTGTTTTGGGGGGTTTTTGTTTGTTTGTTTGTTTTGTTTTTCTAGACAGGGTTTCTCTGTGTAGCCCTGGCTGTCCTGGAACTCACTCTGTAGACCAGGCTGGCCTCGAACTCAGAAATCCACCTTCCTCTGCCTCCCAAGTGCTGGGACTAAAGGCGTGCGCCACCACTGCCCGGCTGAGATTTACAAGTTTTAATGATTATGATTAAAGTAGTTGAAGAATTCAAAGCAGACCCTTGCAGAGGGTAGGGGTATTCTTCTCTTGAGTAAATACCTCAGAGTGGAATTATTGGCTTTGAAGGATTTAAGAATGCTTAACTACACTAACAACTTCTGTGCTGTTTCTAAAGTTATGTTTGATATTTTTGCAATATGTAAGTTATTCTGCATCATTTTCTGAAATCTCTCCTGTCAATTGTTTTTTTCTCTTTGATACCAGCTGTTATTATAAAGGTGTTAAGGATGCCTCATTATCTTTTCCTTGTATATATTTACTAATTATGATGAACATATTTTCATGTATTTAACTGCAAATTGTGTATCTATTTTAATTGAGATGTTAGTCTTACTAAATTCTAAGAATATTTTATATATCCTGGATATGAGCTCTGTAAGAGGTATATGTTGTGCATATATTTTCTCCAACTCTGAATTTTTTTATTTTAGTTTTGTAAAAAAAATTCAATCTAAATTTTGCTAATGTTTTTGTGGTTTGTGATTTTTTTCTGGCTTTGTATTTTAATAAATTGTTGGCTCATCCAAGATATCAAAGACATTCTCCTAATATTTTATAAATTTGGCTTTATAGAAATTTGATTTTATAGAACTTGCCCATGACATTTTGAATGATTTTTGTTTATAGTCTTAGCTAAGTGGTTGTTATAAAAAAAAATGTTTTCCTTAAAATGTTCCACTACCATTTATTGAAAAGAACTTTTCAAAAATTGGTAGACAATATTTACTAGTTTATTTGTGATCTGTTGACCTATATATGCCAATCTTACATCAATAATATATAATCTTGATTATCATAGTCTTGAAATCAGATAATGTGAGTCTTCCACCTTTTCTAATTTCTTTTCAGTATCATTCTGGTTCCTCTACTTCTCCAAACATATTTTAGAGTTATTCTTTTAACTTCCACAAAAGCCTGCTGGAATTTATTATTTACGTTATAGTGACAATAGATATGTATGTAGAGTTTTACAAACTAGTATTTCTGTCAATTCACATGGTATATATTCTTGTTTATTTATATACTTAATTCTTTGCATCAGCATATTAAAGTTTCTTACACTTAGGTTCTTTCTTTCTTTATTTTATTTTTATTTATTTTTTTTTTTGGAGTCTCTCTTTGACCTGAAACTTGCCAAGTGGGTAAGCGTGGCCAGCCGGCAAGCTCTGGAGAATCCATTTGTCTCTGCCATCCAAGTACTGGATTACAAACACAAACCACAACACCTGGCTTTTAAAATATGGGTCAAAGGGATCCATTTCAGATATTAGTGCTCGCAAATGCAAACATTTCATGAACAAAATTGTCTTCCAACCACACTTCTTGTATTTTTAAAATAAAATTATACATGGAGTTTTAAAACTTAAGCTTTAAATCTTTGTTGTATAGAAATACAGTCAACTCTAGATTGGTTTATTCATTACAATTCTCTTTATAGTTCATTCATGTTATCTAAAATGCAGTTTTACTTTTATCTTTCCAAGACATACACACTTAATTGTTTGTTCAGGTCTTACTCTATTTACTGGGGCCTCTAATCTAATGTCAATTAAAAATAGTAAAATCAAATATTCTTACTGTGTTCCTGGTTTTAGCAAAGATATTCCATGTTAAGTATTATGTTAACTGTAGGACTTTTGTAGATGTTGGTGATCTGATTGAGGAAGATTCATTTGTTTTATAATGGGCTCGGTTTTTCTATCCTGAACATCTGTGAGATGTTGGTAGATGCTCTGCCTGCCTCAGTTACTATGATTTTTCATCATTTTCAGTCCTCTAATGTGGTAAGTTGAATGTGGTGGATTTGGGAATGTTGAACAATCCTTACATTCCCAACTATGAATTTCATTTGATCATGATATATCTCTTATCTTTGTCATTGCTTTGAGCAATAGCATTTAATGAGGATTTCTGCATCTGTGTTTTTAAGAGATAGTAGTAGTCTGTGGTTTTCTGTACTAATTTTTATTGTGTTATTGGTATCAGGTAAATGTCAGTGTCATAAAAATATATTTTATGTTATTCCTTGTATTTTAATCACCTATTCTTACTGGCTTGCATTACTGGGTTTTAAAGTAGAGGCTGGTGCACTCCACGATTTTTTTCTCTACAATTCTTGACCATAAAATTTCATCAGTCCCTTTATACTTGTACTACCACAAGGGAGATTGTCTATTTTCATGCCCTTCCCATTTTGCAGCTGTTAGTACTAAGTACTAGTTTCACGATAAAGCAGAAAGTATTGCCCAGAGTACTCTCAATGTTTGGAGGCACCTTTGGACCTGAACCTTGAAAGTAGAGCTTTCTCAGCAGCCTTTCCTTTACTCCATGGTAGATAGCCTCTAATTTGAATCTCTGAGTGACATATACCATAAGGCACACACACTTGTACAAGCACACACAGAGACAAAGAGGAGAGAGAACCTCAAAACCTGTCCCCATTGAAATACTTCCTCCAACAAGGCCACACCTCCTAATCCTTCCCAAACAGTTCCACTCCTGGTTAACCAACCCCACAATCTAAAGACTATTGCATCACATGATTTTCTTGTACTATCATTTTATAGCTACACCCTCTCTTCTGGAATATCAACAATGTTAATCTTTTCACTATTACCCTTCTATTATTTTGAAAGTATCATAAATATTAAATCCTATAGTGTTATGGTGTCCAGGTTCTAAGTGACCCCTCCATTGTGAAGCATCTTTCCCTTGTGTGCAGGCTATACATTGCTTACAATTAGCATAATTTGGCAAAGATGATGAATTGTCACTTACTACCTTGATTATATGAGATGGTCTCAGCTAAATAGAGAAGTAGGAGAGGGTAGGAGAGGGGAAAAGAAGGAGGCAGGCTAGATGCAGAATCAGGTACAATAATTTGCTTTTAAGTTCAGTGAGTCTCAGCACATAATGCTTTTAAGATTCATTATTATATTGCTCAGCTGTTCATCCCACACACAGGTATAGAACTTTTTTTTTTTTACAATGAAGGATTTGTATCTTAGTGATTCCAAACATCAACTCTGGAGTCAGAGTACCTAGGTCCAAATGCTGTGTGCCAAATACACTAGGAACATTCTTGTAAACATTTCTTAATCTCTCTAATGCCTCATTTACAAAATGAGAATGCCAAAAAATGCTCACTGCTTTAGTCTATCTGTGCTATTATAACAGGGTACTTGAGACCAAGAAATTTCTCCACAATGGGCAGATATTTAGCTCACAGTTCTACAGGCTGAGACATCCAAGAACTGAGGGGGCGTATCAGCAAGGAGCCTTATTATTATATCACAAGGTCACAAAGAGTAGCATATACTGAAAGAACAAACAAGAGAGAAAGTGAGAAGGGACAAAGTTCATCACCTTTTCTACTGCAACCCATTTCCACAATGACTAAACCACTCCTGCAATCTGGTATTAATAGATTTGCTGGAGGTTTAATCAACTTATAAAGGTCTCTCCTCTCTCAACACTTATGCACTGAGGATTTAAATTTCCAAAACATGAACTTTGAGGGATATGTAGAACATTGCTAACAAGACTTCCTGGCGTGTGGTAAGAAGTCACTGACATGTATCCTTAATATCAATCCTAGTAATGTTTATGTAAATGCAATGAGTTATTATCTGGTTAATGGTAAATTACCAGGCATGTAAAAATGATAGGTATTATATATTATTTTACATCATCTACTTCATAATAATAGCACCAGTATAATTTTAGCATTTATCATGAGTAGTTATCACTCTTCTTATCCTTCTGAAAAACAGTAAAGTTTATAAAAAGTCCACGGAATTGGTATAAGATTGGCTAACTTGTGCATGCTATGGAAAATAGACTGGAAAGTATAGTTTTGAAGTATAATAACTATATTTTATGTGCACTTGGGCATTCAAATGAGTAGGTAAAATATTACAAAGTATATAATCAAATAATTCTCTCCACTTAAATAAAGTCATTTATAATACATCAGCCCAGGAATCCTCTTTAGATTAAATAATAATTAGTATTCTATAGGAATGATTCAATTTTTGTTATTAGAAAATCAACTATTTTTTGTGCTGTTATTCTAAAGACAGACTGGGAAATACAGGGACATAGCTAAGATATAAATTGTTGCATAAGTTCATATCAGAATGCGGTAGTCCAATTAGGGGCTCGATCATCCATTTCTAGTGAGTAACATCATTTTTCTAGTTCACTTCTTAGTTCATAATAGTTTTCCAAACCATCGATTTATTGTGGGCAATTTCTAGTGAACATGAAAAATAGTGAAAGTGAGGCACTGAGCCCAGGCTAGCAGTTTATCTAGTTTTGGTGCTGTTGCCTTTAGAAGCTTCACGGATATGCAGTTAAACAAATAAAAGAAAAAGACCTTGCAGCAGCAGAGAGTGCTGCACCAAACTTCATTTTCCTTCTGAATCACAAGGAGACTATATCGCCTAAGCTCTATTGTATTTTGCACTCCACACCTGAGTTCTGGTTAGAGGACCGAGGACAGTGGTGGCATTTGTCACAAATAGCCATTAAAACTCTCCACAAGACTGTCCATCCTCCCTCTTTCTTAGATATCTAGCCAGAGGAAAATTATGTACCAAAGAATTGCCAGGCCCAAGAAGATGGTAAAGCCATAAGATGGAAGAAGTTTGGGTCCCTTAGTGACTGCCTGATACAGGACACCCTTCTCTTTCTGGTGACTTGATGACCTCCTTTAAAAATGTTTGGAAAGTGAACGTGTGAGACTTGTGAATACCACAAACATTGTGTAATTTATTTATTAGTGCTACTAACAAAATCCCAATCTAGGGATGACTTTTATTAGTCTATTAGTATTTGTTATATAAATGTGATTTAAAAAAAAACATACATTTAAAACGAATACCCTATGAATGATGTCATATAATGTGTTATAGTGAGGCAAACAAACTACCTCACTTCTCAAGTTATCAACTGTAATTTAAGTATAATTATACTTAAACTGGCTTTCTAATTTAAAATTACCATAGAGATATTTTGAGGAACAAATCACATGTCAATTAAAAACAAATTCTCTCTGCATTGAATTTCCCAAAAGTGTGAAACACAACAGCAAGTACTAGAAAAAGCAACTTCCTGTTATAGTCTAGGAGACACAAAAATGGCTAAGCTTCATTCCAAAGAATTTTTTCACCTTCTAGTCAGAAATAAACATGTGTATGAGCAATCTCTGAGGCTTTCCTGAAGAATGTAAGAAAAGAACTGAGTCCAAGTAGAGATGTACGATGTTTTGGACACAGAAAAGAAAAACATCTTACTGAAAATAATGTCAAGTTGTGCAATCCTAATCAATATCTTTCTCATTCTACTTTAAAAGGAATTGACAAGCATGGATTTCCATGCACCTATAAATATATTTGGTTTGCAAGGGTTTTGTTTTGTTTTGTTCTTTTTAGAAATTTTGCATGTCTTCATTTGGGAATTTGGTATATGCTTTTCTTCTTTTGTTGTGTTCTTATCCTAAATGGAGCGTGAGGCGTGTGGGTATGTTGTGTGTGCAAGTGTGAGGGGGGGAATGTGGTTGGAAAGAGGAAAGGGGTTAGACCGGGCAGTGGGAACGAGGTAGGGCAATGGGGGATAAATAAGAGCAAAGCACATGATATGTGCATAAAAACGTTCAGAATGAAGCCCATCATTTAGCAATAAAGACATACTAGTAAAAAGAAAAGAATCACCTGTAGACATAGGATGGCAAAGAAGGTGAGTTAAAATACGTAAGAAATATTCAAACTGGGGGTTTCTTACTATGAGATAAAGTGTTCTGAAACCTCCTCAAGAAATCATCCAGCCCCAGAGTTTGAATGGGGATTACACAGACCCTTGCTGCTATGACACCGTAAAGTTCTTTAAAGGGGAACATTTGCCCTTCTCAACACTTCAGCGGTTTTTCTTGGCAATTGTCTCTCCTGTAATTCAGGGAGAGACCTTCAGCTCTGCGTCACCGCGGGGGCGGAGCCTTCTCTGAGTAGTGCCTGTGAGTTCTGTCCTGCCAGCCTTGGGGGAGGAGCTGCATTTTACCAGGCTGCAGCTGACAAGACGCTTCAAGGTAATGTCTGACTTAAATTGATTTTCTAGTACTTCTTGGAGCTCGGGGATAAAAAAATGAGGAAAGAGGATGGATGATCATCCTTGGGGTGGAAGGAACGGTTTGTGATGTTTAGAGAATTGCTAGCATTCTGAGGACATTCATCCTCTGAAACTTTTGTATCTCCTAAGGTTTTTTAAGTCCACAGAGGGGAAAGGGTGATCAGATTACAGCCTCTAAATTAAGGCTTCAGGGCAGCATGGCTGTTCATGCTAATTTCCTAACTTGGCAGACCTTGTTAGTATTATGAGGTGTTCTGTTATTCTATGAAGTTTCAAACATTTATTCCTCTACACAGAAATAAAACTGACAGAAGTATTTAACAACAATGTATTCATACATCTGCTAATTGGAATACACAGAAAAGTACGGCTATGTTATATACATATGAGTACAGGAAGGGGCTCAAAAGTGCAATTGAGCAAAGACATGGACACATATGCATGTATATATGTGTGGTTGGAAAAATGTGACAGAAACCTCTATGTTGGCATTCAGCATTTTGGGGTAATCAAGCTGCTATTTTTAATGTTTAACTTATTTCAATATCATAAGAATAGCTTGCCTTCTGATTATTTGTGTAACCATGAAAGAAATTAAGCTCAAACAGCTACCCATTTTCTGTAAACACAAACATTCAAAAACACACATATATTCTTTCACAACCATACTTAATTTTTTCCAGTAGTGGAAACTTTCCTAGATCTGGTCAAATAAGTAGTATGGTTGCAGTTCTAATTATAAATCTGTGTGAGTCCTCCTTGCAATTCATATTTCAGGTCATGTGTAGAGCCCTAGTTGTCAAAAATCATTTTCTGCATCAACTAAGTGTACAGATAAAACAACGTGTTTGGTTTATCCCTGTAAGCTGTTTAAAGAATATTATACGATATGATACATGCATGCTCTGTAGTATTATGTATCTGATAAATTGAAAATATTAGTCTCCACATGACGTAATTTGAAAGTTTCTGAGGAAAAGTTCATGGTAAAGAGAGCAAATTATTGAACAATAATTATATATACTCTCAATATATGTATGTTGCTATAATGTATGCAACTAAATCTGAAAAATACATGTCTAACAAAAATACACATGATCTGTATAGTTAGATAATCAGAGATGGCTTTACCAGTCTGTATTTTTAAAGTAATAATTCATTTCTATTGTTTTTTACATCTTCAGGGAAATATACAGATAAAATATTACACACTTGGAGCAAGCCTCATTTAATAAGTTATGCAAATTCATGTGGAAAACACTTATTTATATAGAATTATGTTCAAATCATATTCTAGAGTGGGGTTCATGAACCTGGTTTGAAACGGGCATTCATTCGTCTATCTATGTAAGCAAAATTCTAGACAGAATATTAATGGTAGACATGTGTTTCAAGTTGTACTTAACTTTTATATGTATATTTATTTTGTATCATTTTAATTTAATAAGCTTCTGGATCAACAGAAATATTTTGGTGAAAACATCACCCTACTTCTACCCTGTACTACAAACCCTTAAATGTATTTTATTTAATGTTCTTAAATCTTATTTGGTACTGGGAATCAAACCCAGGATCTTAAATGTGCGAGGCAAATACTCTAACACTGAGCCACATTCCTAGCTCTAAGCACTTATATTTAGCATAAAGAATTCTCAAACCTCAAAAATACTCCTGAATTTCTAGTGCAGTTTCTCTCCTCCCCTAAAAAGTATCTCGTGTTAAGGCCCTGCATATGTATCACCAACAGGGTGCAATTCCGGTACTGGTCACAAGATGGCAGAAGCACCAGAAAGCCTGAATTTCCTTCAGGGAAGCATTTTTTTATGAAGCAGGCAAACCAAACAGTGATACTGTTTTGTTTTGTTTTGTTTTTTAATTAATAAGACTATGAGACACAGTGTGCCACATAACTCATTCCATTGAAAACAACTGCATGTTTAAATAAGGGATCCATATGATGATTAATGGGAAGATTCTATCAGAAAATCTATATTGTGATTCATAGGAAACACAAGCTAATTTGTTAACATTCCTTCTCTTCATGCCTTACCTCCCACTTCTCTAGAGTGAGATCCATTTCAGCATAAAAGAATATTTCATCTTGAAAGAACATAGGAGAAAACAAATATGGCATCTTCATTAATGACTGTGTCTCATCTCATCCCTGTGTTGCACAAAGGCATGCCCATTCTTTTAGGTAGGCAGGGTTTGTTTGTCTGGTTTTTAACACTTCTTCCCTTTATTGATTGGATTTTCTGTTTTCCTTTTGTACAGCCTGAGTTAATAGCAGAGGTGCATGTGATTGGACTTGAGCCCAGAAAGGCAGTATAACTCCATCGTGCTCCATAGGGTGAAAGGCCTGCTTGGAAGTCAGCTGGTGTGAGGATCAAGATAGTTGGCTATCACACTGCAAGACTACACACCAGTCCACCCAACAGAGGGTAAGTAAGACTTCCCATTTCAGGAAATGCTGTACGTTTGAAAACAGGCTGAGGTCTTAAAGAATACTTGATTTTGCTTCCTGCTTTGCATCTGTAGCATTTGAATTTCAAAGCAACTTTTGTATTAACATAATTCAGTTAAGAGTTTGAGGTAAAGCCATATGCTCAACTCATGCATTGCCTTTTAGTTTTATGGAAACATCAGAAGTATTTGAGAACTTAGTAGGATTACATTTCTTTTAGCTTATTCTGGAACTTCTGAATAAGACTTTGAGAATGGAACTGAACATTGAATGAGCCCCCCCCTCCCCATATGATCCCATGGATCATAAATTTGAAGATTCACTACCACAGGTGAAATACTAGGAATGTGAGAGTATCCAATGACATAAATAAATTCCCTAGCACACAACTACAATTTTTTTACTGATTCATATTCTTCAGCAACAATATAAGAGTTCTCTAATTGGGATTATTGTGCAAGTTTATTTCCTGGTATTATTACCTCCCTATCCATTAAGCTGCAAGGAGACACCTCTCGGGTCTCTCATTGAACACAGTTGTTTTCAGTTTGCTTGCATTTGCTTGACTTGTACTTCAGCAAGCTATTTTTATTTGTTAATAGTGTTCTCCCTATTTCAGTATCTTCCAGAGTTCTCTTATTCAAACAACATGTTCAAGAATCTTGGGGACATATTCGTGGAAGAAAACCGCGCACATAAGCCATAAACTCTTTGTGGTTCCAAATCAAAAAGAAACTTTAATAAGACTGGTATTTTGATAGCACTTGTATTTGCAGTCACAAGGCTAGCCAATCTCTTTGTCTGTAATACTAAATACTTGGCACGCTAATCTAAATCATCATGGCTGGCGAATATGTCCTGTGTATTTGGAAAGACCAGTTATGGCCAGGAAAAGTTTTAGATAGGTCTGAAAGTCCATCAGACAGTGAGAGGAAAAGCACATCGTCCCTAGAAGTTGAAATACTTTCACTGGATGAGAAAATTACCGTGGAAAGCAAAGACACAGAGGTCCTAACCAAATCTGCTGTTGAGGCCATTATGTCATCTCTAGCAGTGCAGTCAGAGGTCAATGTCGCACCTAGAGAGGAGACAGCCTATGAAAGGTCACTGAAAATGGCACTGGAAATTGTGAAAGAAAGAACAAATCCGAGGCAGGAAAGCATGTCAGAAGGACATACAGCTACAACATCTGAAAATGTACCGGAACAGCCGTCTGACTCGCCTCCTCTTAAAAGGTGCCGGAAACTCGAAAGCAACCTCCAGGAAGACTCGGCTGCCATGTTACTATGCTCAGAGAGTGATGATTCCATGACCGACGATAAGTTGCAGTTGCACACAACCAGTGAGGGCACGCCGAGTGAAATGGAAACGAAGCCATCAGACAACTTTGGCTGTTGCCAAACGTACCCTTCATTTTCAGATGATGATGATAAAAAAGAAGAGAAGAAGAAGATTGACATCTCAGCAATCATGTCTGTGAATTTATCACTCAAAGAAGAAAGCGAATATATTAAAGAAGAAAAATTCGTCCCCTCATCAGAAGATCTCGCTGTACCCAAAGAGGAGTCCCAAGACGTCCTTCCAGAAGCCCCGGCTCTTTCCTCTGAATGCACTACTACTGTCTCAGAGAATAACATGGAAGATCCTGGAGAGGGCCCATCAAATCAGAATCCAGGCTCCTATGCCAGCCAAAATCAGTCTGCTGTGGAGTCAGATGTCGGTGCTGAGACATCCACTGCAGGGTGCTCAGGGGACTATCAGGTTTCCCTTCCTGCCCGTGATACAGTCAACAGTGATCTGCTAATTCAGAGACTGGATTTAGAAGATCTTGAGGAAGAAGCCCGAGCTTCTGGCAAGCTTTTGTCTCTAAATCCTGCCTGTGCAGCTGCGTTAGAAAATGATGATGAGGATGATGATGAAGACCTTCCACGGTTCATTCTCCGTTATGAGACACGTGCATTTGAAACCGGAATGATAGTGTGGTTTAAACATCAAAAATACCCATTTTGGCCAGCAGTGATCAAAAGCATTAGGCGCAAAGAGAGAAAAGCGAGTGTGCTTTTGGTTGAGGCAGACATGAATCCTCAAAAAAGAGGCGTTAGAGTATCTTTGAGAAGGCTGAAAAAATATGACTGTAAGGAGAAACAGGCACTAGTGGAGAAAGCTAGGGAGGAGTACCGGGAGAGTATCGATTGGTGCGTGTCACTGATTTGTGACTACCGAGTTAGACTAGGTTGTGGCTCTTTTACTGGCTCGTTCTTTGAGTATTACGCTGCTGACATCAGTTATCCAGTCAGGAAAATCATCAAACAAGATACCTTCAGAAATATATTTCCAAAGCTATACAATGAAGACGCTGGAGAGCAGCTGCCTGTGGCATCCCATGCCAAGAGAGTATCTTTCCAGAAAATTCTCCCTGACCGGATGAAGCCTGCTCGAGACCGAGCAAACAAGAACCTGGTAGATTTCATTGTCAATGCAAAAGGAACAGAGGACCACCTCTTGGGCATTTTAAAGGGCACAAAAAAATCCAAGTGGCTGAAATCATTTCTGAATGCAAAGAGTTTCATGCCCTGCATTGAAACCTACTTTGAAGATGAAGATCAACTGGATGAGGTAGTGAAATATCTACAAGAAATTTATAATCAAATTGACCAGAAGATGCTGACTCTGATAAAAGATGACAAAATTAAGTTTGTCTTGGAAGTTCTTCTACCAGAAGCAATTATTTGCTCGATTTCTGCAGTTGATGGCTTAGATTATGAGGCGGCTGAGGCAAAGTATCTAAAGGGACCATCCCTTGGCTGTAGGGAGAGAGAATTATATGATTCCAAAATCCTATTTGAGAAGAGACGGAGGTCATTACCAAGTGAAGGCCATTAATTATGCCAAGAGTTTAAACCAAAATGGAAGCTAAATAAAGCTTTGGAAAAGTAATCTTCTAAAAGTTCCAATGCCTAAGTATTTGCTGAAAATGAAGGGAGGGTCTTTGAATTCTAAGTTCTTTTATTTTTTGAAGATCTGTGATCTGCAGATACCAATACATTCACCTTTATTTTCTTGTGCTTCTTCAGATTCAGCTTCATCCATATATTTTTAGCAGTTCGACTTTCTAATATATTTTGGAATGCGTAATTCTTAGGCAACTTTAGGGGAAACTGTTATTTTGTTTTATATTTTTGTGTCTTTGCTGTATAGGTAAATACATTATGCACATTCAGTTCAATAAAACTACGCTGGTGTTAGATTTAAAGCAAGAGAATTAGAAAAGATGTCTAAAACAAACACCAGTTATATATTTTTGGTCAATTTTTTTTTATAAAGTACTGACTTTTCTCTTAAGATAGCCAATTTATTTTTTCCTGCCATGCCTATTTATTTTTGGGAAAAATATCTCTAAATCATAGAACCAAAGATAGATTAAAATTTGCCATATATATAACTAACCACAATTGCTTTTGCAAGAAAACAATCTAAAATTAAAAAGTAAATGCGTTATCCACATGTAATCTATCTGTGTGTGTGTATGTGTATAACATCTCAGCATGCAGAAAATGATTGTTCATTCTACACTTCTGTGAAATTCCAGTTTGGGGAGTATCTGTCTTTCAGTGCTGAATAACTTCCTAAAACAGATAAGCTTCTGGCTATCTTCATTATCGTGAGTAGATCTTAATCTAGCAATTTGAGTACATGTAGAAGACAGTTAAAATCAGCAACAGTCTAGCCACTCTACAGTCCAGGGTTGCTGCTTCAAATCCATCTAAGTTTGATATAAACTAAGAAAAGCAAGTACTGT
This sequence comes from Mastomys coucha, assembly GCF_008632895.1. NCBI lineage: Eukaryota > Metazoa > Chordata > Mammalia > Rodentia > Muridae > Mastomys > Mastomys coucha. The sequence goes on from NC_045030.1 coordinate 132,399,886, forward strand.
GTTCAGAGTCCTTTCTCCAAATATAAAATCATTTGTCTCCAACCAAGCAAGCTTTAGCACCTGGCTTATTTCTAGAACAGTTTCAATTGGTTTCAATAACATAAATGCCAACTGGTAAATCATTCCAACCTACTAGATGGACCAGAAACTGGAAAAATGGAAAACCGGTACAGCAAAGCTTCTTTACTTGCTCCATGTGGCAGTTATTCTGTATATGGTTATGATGTATACAAAATTAGTCGTTCTTGTTACTTGAAACAAGATTTTTTATAAGACTAAATCTTAGAAAAGCTAGTATATTAAAAAAAACTTGATGTGAAAAGATGTACTAAGGGCTTAACACAAACCTATCTCCATTCTTACCTCAAAGAGTGAGACAAGTTTCACTCTTGGGCTCTTTTGTGTTCATCTCACACAGCTCTATGTTTATGTACAATTTGCAGGATTTGGGTATTTGATTTATAATAAAACTATCATATCCTTCAATTTAGATGTTCATTTCACTTTAGTTATATAGAAATATTGTGGTGTTTGTATAAATTAATATATGTACAAGCATATATATCTACATGTACACACAATTCATTTAAAACTTGTAAGTGTTGCCATCATTTAACTCTTGTTATAAGTTGTCATTCTAAATAAAATGCCCACTTCCATGATTGATTTTGTATTATTTTAAAAGAAAATCTTCTTGATCATTTATGCTTTATATCTAACAAAACTATTTTTGGACCCTGCCTAAAATTTCCCAGCATTCCTTTTATATGCATAATCTATCAACCCCCATAATTTCCATATAGCTTTGAAGAGTGTATTGTGACACACCATACCATACAGTATGTCAACTCTATGATCTGGGAAAATACATTATATTTACACTATAATACTGTGTCACTCAGGTTCCAACATATTGCCCCTTCAGTATTCCTAGGAAGCTATTTTTGTATCCTAATCTAAACCTAAATCTGTGTTCTAATACATTTCTTGTAGTTGTGTTTAGTGACAGTTTCTCTGTGTTGTCCTGGCTGTCCTGGAACTCACTCTATAGACCAGAGAGATCTGCCTGCTTCTACCTCCCGATTGCTAGGATTAAAGATGTATGCCACAACCACCCAAAGACTCTCATACACTTTTATCTCTTAGTATTAGGCTTATAGGTTGCCTGTATTTGAAAATGAGAGCCTCACATTTCCTCACATTAGCTAATGGCTGGGTCCTCTGTTTGATGTAAAGACTGGGGCATCTGATCCCTTTAAGACTGTCATTTATCTTTTGCCATATGCTGATCTGAGACATCTCTGCCCTTTGAATAGGTCATCAAATGGTTTTTGGTCTGTGGAAAACAATGAACTTAGCTTCTTCACATTGCTTCCAGACTATGTGGCTGTTAAAGGCTCTTATGGCTCTTAAGGCAGGCTGTAAATTTGTCCCAAGCTGGGTCCTTAGCATAAGATTTTAATCTGTGGGAAATGCCTGTTTTGTCATCTTCCCTAGCCATTGTGTAAAGGTGACCTTCATCTCCAGTTAAAAGAAGACTGCTCAATTTCAAAACTAGATTTTACTTAGAGGGTCTGTGAAACTGCATGGAGATCATGTACAGTATTCAAAGGGATATACATCTGTGTATCTGTATCCAAACAAGGAAAGAATGGAATGCTGAGACATAGAATTTCATAAAGATTGACATGATAAACTTTCTGAGACATGATTTCATGTAGCCCACACTGACCTGGAACTCAAAATGTATCTAAGGCTCACTGTGAACTTCTAATCCCACTGTTGTTCTTCCCCTTTGGGAGTGCTGCAAATACATGTATGCACCATCTTGCCCAGCAGATATGAGAACCTTAAATACCTAAAATCATTTGAGCCTTCAGCTGGACAATAGCAGTAATTTCAAACTGCTGAAAGTAGATGTTTAAGCATCTGGGAATTTAGCAATGAGTCAGAGAAATAGTCTCCTTTAGGCTAAATAAGAATGTGTATGGTTAAATATAGAAAATGCAAAGTTAAAATCCAAAGCCAGTGAATTGGTAATCCTAAATTGATGTGAGCTTTTATAAAAATAAATGTTAGCAAAGCTAATGCTCATATTAAAAAAAAAAATCAATGCTTAGACCTAACCACATTTTAGCATTCGTGAAGTTCATCTGAACCTCATTTGTGATACTATACATATTCAGTGTAATGACTATCAGCTCAATGTTTGTCTTCTACTGAGAAAAGGGACTAGTTTTCTTTCCCATGGCCTTCACCTTACAAAAAGGTCCCTTTAATGAAAATTAAGTTGTATTTCTAATTAAATGAGTGTCTCTCCATTTTCCTTTTATTTAATAAACTTGTTTGGAGGGTGACAGAATCAGCCAGTAAAAAGGACTTTTGTCACCCTTGAGCACAGGGTCCCCAATGAAGGAGTTAGAGAAAGGACCCAAGGAGCTGAAAGAGGTTTACATCCCCATAGAAGGAACAACAATATGAACTAACCAGTACCCCCAGAGCTCCCCGAGACTAAACCACCAACCAAGAGTACACATGGTGGGACTCATGACTCCAGCTGCATATGTAGCAGAGGATAGACTAGTCGGTCATCAATGTGAGGCCCTTGGTCCTGTGAAGACTCGATGCCTGAGTGTAGGGGAGTGCCAGGACAGGGAAGTAGTAATGGGTGGGTTGGTAAGCAGGGAGAGGGGGAGGGAATAAGGGGTATTTCGGATGGGAATCCAGGAAAGGGGAAAACATTTGAAATGTAAATAAAGAAAATAATAAAAAAAGGGAAAAAGGACATTAATTAATATAATACATTATACACATTTATGATGTCGATTTTCAGGAATAAAGTAGATGAAATGTTTGAGTATGCTCTCTGAAGTTTGACTAAGGAACCCCAATGAAGCGGCAATTCACTGAAGCAACAAACATGGTGGAAAAGAATTTTCAAAGTTAATTCTTTGAGGAATACTGGGTCTAGTGAAAAAAAATACAGTTCAACCAAGATGTTTTTATGGATTTTAAAACTGTGATATATCAATCATTTAACAATGGAGATATGCTCTTGAAAATATGTTATCAGGTACATTCATCATTTTGAAAATGACAGCACAGGCTTACAGAAACTCAGATGCTCTAGCTCTGCTACACAACCAAGGTTGCAGGATGTATTCTATAGCTCTCAGGTCATAAATTTCTACAGCATGCTACTTTACTGAGTACAATGGGAAATGTAATACAATAGCACATATTCATGTACCTGAACATAGAAAAGATAGAGCAAAACCACAAGGTGGATGGCTAAATAAAAGGTGTGTCTGTAAATAATACCAAGAATGAAGCTTTTAGGACTCGAAATGACCCTGGATGAGGGAATGTGAAGGCCTCAAATATTATAGTGCACTTCTGTAATATTTTTAAACACACTGTATGCTTAAGCTAGATGACATTCATATAACCTGTTTTCTTGCCTTAAAAATAACTAATGCTGCCGGGTGGTGGTGGCGCACGCCTTTAATCCCCAGCACTTGGGAGGCAGAGGCAGGTGGATTTTTGAGTTCAAGGCCAGCCTGGTCTATAGAGTGAGTTCCAGGACAGCCAGGGCTATACAGAGAAACTCTGTCTCGGAAAAAAAAACAAAAAACAAAAAAAACAAACAAAAAAAAAAAAACAAAAAAAAAAAACAAAACTAATGCTAACATAACTTTACTTTTAAATTTCAGTTCTTTAAATTTTGTGACCTTTGTAATGATACTTACCTAGCTATCTCTAATCTCTTAGTACCCACCCCAACAATTATTCATGGCTGACTATCATTTAGTATACTGGCACTAAATCAAAATGCAGAGTAGAATGATTGTAAGAGCTGCAGGTAGTGGACATAGGCTGTGAAAAACTATTTGCTGGTTATGATAGCACAATTGCACACACAAACTCTCAGTGGTGGTGGCTGCATGCACGAGCCCTGCACAAGATCAAACCAGTCACCCTAGCTGTCCCTAAAGTTCCAGTCTGGCTGAGAAGCTACTGAGATGGATGGCTACTTGGGGAGAAAGAATGAGTCTTCTTCACGGATACTGCTCCTGAGAGCTTATTCATACCCTTATAGGTGGTTCTGCATCGATGTCCAGACAGGCAGTATTAAGTCAAGTTAGTGAATTAAAAATAAGAGCACATGAAATTCAGAGAGAAAGTGGTGAGGACGATGGGGGAGGGAATTTGATCAATACACATTGCATGCTTGTATGAAACTCTGGAACAAAAGTGTACATGGCTGGAGAGCTAGCCACTGTGTAACAGCACTTGCTCCTCCTGTAGAAGACCTGAGTTTGGTTCCCATCATTCACATTGGGAAGCTCTCAACTGGCTGCAATACCACAATCCAGGGTGTGTGATACCTCTGTCCTCCGCAAGCACTTGTCCTCATGTCCACATACCTAGAAGCAGACATACAACCCTACATATAATTGAAAGTAATAAAAATAAATTTAAAATAAATAAAGTTTAAAGAAACCCATCAGCATCTTTATCACACTTGCTCTTCGCCCCAAGGCTCTGAGATCATCTCAAAAGAAGAGGAGAAAAGACTGTAAGAGATAGAAGTGACAAATGACTATATGAAAACAGTGTTTTCCAGACACATAAGAGATGTTTTACACACACACACACACACACACAAACAAATACATGTATTATGGTAGTGTGCACAAGTCACAAACACAAAATCCCATTACAGGATTCAAGTGGTTAGGCATGAATTTTCACCTCTAGTGAAGGAACTATTGTCATCTAATCATTGCTAGGAAGAGGAAAATCAGGGTTTGGTTTGGTTTGGTTGTTTGGTTTGGTTTGGTTTGGTTTGGTTTGGTTGTTTGGTTTGGTTTGGTTTGGTTGTTTGGTTTGGTTTGGTTTGGTAGTTTGGTTTGGTTTTTTTGAGGGTTTGACCTCTGATAGGTCAACCACACTCCAGAGCCAGCCCCATACCCAAGAGTATTCGGATACCACAATTTTTTTTTTTTTTTGGACTCAAGAAATTAACAAATAAAAAACAAAGTAACCTCCCCCTCAAAATAGGAAGTTGGATGAGTAAGGAGGTAGTGGGGAGGTCAGAGAGGAGTTGGATATGGTTATGACTAAAATACATTGCATGAAATTCTGAAAGTAATAATAAAGATATTTAAAACTAGAAATAAAACACTCACAGTTTTTAAAGGTAACACTTTACATTTCACAATTACTCACATAATGATAAACAATATAATTAAAAGACTCAACAGTGCCAGGCAGTGGTGGCGCATGCCTTTAATCCCAGCACTTGGGAGGCAGAGGCAGGTGGATTTCTGAGTTCGAGGCCAGCCTGGTCTACAGAGTGAGTTCCAGGACAAAAAACCAAAAAAAAAAGTAGGTTTTTACTATTGTTGTGTCAGTCCTGACCATGTTATTTACAGGAATTTGAAACACTAGAGTCCTGTAGAGTAGAAAAGGGGTTACCCCTACTAAAAAATTACTAATAGCGTCAGCTTTCTGTCTCTAATTCTATACCTCTTAAATTGATCTTATCTAGGGGATCCAAATAACTATGTGCCCACAGATTCTCATAGTCCACCTCCCTATGTTAAGTCAGAATGCTATTTCCTATACCTTAGACTATCTTATAGTCTATCCCTATGAAATAAGGGGTGTATTAGGGTCACACTTATAGTCTCAGTCTTTATTCTTGCAGACACTCCTACACAATAATTATCTGATCTGAACACAATGAAATTTATTTCTCTCCGGTAAGCCCATAGTTAGTCTGAATTCTTGTAGCTGATATGACATTTAAATGAAGCAGAAGCCAACCATGACACCCTTCGTTAGTAATGGACAAATTTTGTCCCTTTGTGTCCCTACTGTTACCATTCTTACCACCACTCACGAGCCTATTTGAAAATAATCTAATCTAATGAAGAGCTCTTGTAGCTAATACTTTGGTCTCCAAAATGAAAATGAAGTGAGAAATGATCTCCATAGGAGTCAAAGAAGCTAAAGGTTTATCATCATCATCTAAAAGCTGAAATGATGCTTAAGCTATGGCCTGTTTCTTCTAGATGAAGCACACAAGTTGTTTTTAAGTACTATGTAAATATTGATAAATTATAATGTGATCCTGTGTATAATATGTACTACACCCTTAACTTACTAGTAGTGAACTAGTGATCCAGGCATGATGTTGCAGAGCTATAATCCTAACACTTCAGAGACAGGCAGGATGATGATGATGAATTCAAGTCTGCCTGGGCTACAGAGTAAGTTCTAAGCTAGCCTATGCCACATAGTAAAAACACTAGTATTATACATATTTAACCATATATTACACATGCTTAACTAGACATTAGATTTTATCCCTGGAGCTTGAGAGATGACTCAGTGGTTAAGTGCACTTGTTGCTCTTTCAGAGGACCCAAGTTCGGTTGCCAATACTCATTTTTGGCAGCTTACAACCATCTGTAACTTCAGCTTCAAGTTATATAATGTAATCTTTTGGTCTCCACAGGCACCTAAACATATATGACATCTACACATACACATGACTAAAAATAAAATGAAGATTTACTTCTCATCCAGCTAAGCATATACATAAACCTTTGTAAAGTGCATACTTCGCAAATTTTTAATCACATAGTATCTTTTCTATGTGAACATTAACCAGTCATTTTTAGTTAATCAATAAGGTGTAAATATTATTGATTGTACATGGTACATTAAATCAAAGCAACTCTTGTCAACAAGCCTATCATCTCAAATGAGGACACTCATAATCTATCAACCACTGTGAAATCAGAAACTCTTTTAAGGGTTTCTATACTGAAATTATAAATGGAACTTTTCAAGACCATTTAGTTAAAACTCACAAAATGTTCCCCCTAAATGTAAACAACAAACCATCCCAGTGATCACACACTGGTGTCATGAATTTCCTGTTTGGGGGGTTTTTTTAAGGGAAGAATTTATGAGAGCCAGGACAGCCATCAAGCCTTTGACAAAGTCTATCACCTCATAGCTGAACTTGAAATGAATATTCCATATAAACTATAGAACGCTAACTCATCCATATTTAATGGACAATACAGCTTTAAAGTCCACACTTGCACAAGGGCACCTCATACACATACAAACATAACACATGTTGGCTAATTTTTGTCAGCTTCACACACAGGAAGAGGGAATCCCAATTGAAGGTATTGCCTCCACCAGGCTTGTCTGTAGCCAAGTCTCTATAATTAATTGATTTGGAAAGGCCCATCCCAATATGGGCAGTGCCACTCCTAGGCAGGTATTCCTGGGGTATATAAGAAAGCAGACTGAGCAAGCCATGGAAAGCAAACCCTATAAGCAGCATTTCCCCCATGGTTCCTACTGCCTGCCCTGACTTCCCTCAATAATGAACTGTAACATGGAAATATGAACCAAGTAAAGCCTTTCCTCCTCAGGTCTTTTGGTCATGATGTTTAATCACAGGAACACATAAATGCACAGCCTACATATTACTATTACACATGTAGAATTAATCTTGTAACCCCCCTCAAATCTCCAAATTCATAATACATTCTTATATTAACATCATATACATTTTTATGTTGACAAACGTCTCAAATAAGAAACTGTTAGAACACAGTCCAAGAATGGAGCCATAGAAGGGGAATTCTGAGTGCTTGTGAGAAAACTCTAAGAAATCAATGCAATATGACCTTGGTTTCTTCAAAACACGGGTTCATTCTTGGAATGTGTTTTCATGTTATTCTTGTTGTTATTCATGTTTCTCTACAGAAAAACAAGTTTTTGTCATGTGTGGTTTACCTTTTTGATTAAATATCTTACTCATGTGATTCTTCATCCTCAGAGTATAAATTGTCTGATACACTGAATAAATTTGACTATTGCACGAGACTTCAGTCTACCTCATTTTCAGGGCCCTACTCTCCTACATTCACACTGCCAACAAGAGCAGTAAACAAGACATATCATATATTCATTAACTGATGATAATCCTATAACTACCACATTTAATTGTGACATCAATAAGCAAGTTTTAACCCAGTTCATATAAGCATTTTAGTTTTGTTTTGTTTTGTTTTGTTGTTGTTGTTTTCTTTTGTTTTTGAGCAAGAGTCTCTCTATGTAGTTCTTGCTGTCCTGGAACTCACTATGTAGAGCAGGCTGATCTCAAACGACTCTGCCTCTGTCAGCTGAGTACTGGGATTAAAGGTGTGTACCACCATAACTGGCTTATAAAGTATTTTAACTTTACCTAGATACTGAATATAGCTAAAAATATAAACCAAAGCATGAAAATAGATACATCCATTTTTCTAGATCCATAAACATACAGGTTTGTTCTTGTCCTTTTAAATTAGTTTCTAGTGAGATTACACATGGAAGCAGACATATTTCAGTGGCTCTCAAGTCCAGTGGTTCTCAACTTTCCTAATGCTGCAACCCTTTAATACAGTCCCTCATGTTGTGGTGACACCAATCAATAAAGTTATTTCATTGCTATAATTTTGCTACTGTTCTAAATGATAATATATGATTTGCAACCCCCCAAAGGGTTGAGAACCACAAGAATCACTGCTCTAGACCATATTGTTTAAAAGGAACAGGCATTGAGCTCAGAGCAGTTTGCTCAATCACACCCCTCAGACCAAAGCAGTGTTAGGATATAAGCAGGAAAGACTGGTAATTACTATGATAAACATTAGTAAAATTTGTGCAACCACCAGAGCCATTGTAATTAGCCCAAATTAATAAAAACTGGCAAAAAGTATGCTTTAGAAAGTTTGACTAAAGTATAAAAAACTACTTATGAAGTCAAAATAAATGTAACTTCAATACGCCTGAGTACGGAATAGCCAAAATACAAATTATGCTTTTGTCAAAACACACACAGTATATACATCTCTCTTTGGATGTTTCCAGTTGAAATGTTTTTTTTTTTTAACCTTTAATTTTTTGATAAGACATGAGGCCCAATCTCACATTATTAGCTTTGGCTTATACAGAGCTAGGATCATCACTTTGTCTTCTGCCTTCACTTATCCCAAGGAAGTTCCCAGGACATAGTAAAATGCAAGGACCCGCTTATGATGCCAATGCAATGACTTCTGAAATATCTCCTGAAGTACTTGTCTGAAACCGTTCAGCACTTAACTTTTTTAATAAGCACAGGGATATACTCTAAAATAATGCTGAAAAATATTACCTATGTACAATAGAACATTGTTCAACCTTAAAAAGATCCCCCCCATGCCAAAAAAAGAATGATGGATTTCAAGATAAAGTAAAGCAGAGGCATGATTCTACCCATATATGTGCAATCTAAGGATTCATCCTCATAAGTGAAGAGTACAGTGAAAGTGAAATAGAGAATGAGACACATGGTTGTTTCTTGGATTCGTTTCTTGACTTTTTTGTTTTCATTTTCTGTTGAGTCGGGGGGGTGGAGGGGACAGTCAGCACTGATGTGTCACAGCATATGTGTGGTCAGGAGACAAGGTGCTGGATTCAGTTGGCTCCTTTCACTATGCAGAACCTAACAATGCAACTGAGGTCACCAGGTCTGGCGCAAGTACCTTTACAGGCTGAGCCAAGCCATATTTATTAATAAGTACAGACTTATACTTTAGCCAGATTAAAATTTCCTGGAGATGTGTTTCACAGCATGAATGTACTTCACAATAATGAACTCTACCTTTGAAAATGGTTAAGGTAGTCATTTTGTGGAGGCTTTTTTAAAACCATAATTAATAGATTGCAGCATCTATATTACCACCAAGGGAATCCATAAGAAAAAAGAAGCTGCTACATCGTGGCAGATAATTGACACATTATTACTTGTCTATGGCCCCTTCACTCCCAGGTCAGAGATGACCTTGAGATGTCAGTGCACATGCCTGATAATACTAGAAGAATGCCATTAACAATGCTATTCTTTATGAGAGAGAGAGAGAGGGGTAAGGTTGTACATTTCATTCTCGGTGGCAAATCCATGACGGATTTGCTTTTGATTCCCTCCCTTAGAGCTTTAAGATTCAATAGGCCCCGTAGTGACATTTGCCAGCAGCCTTAAACACATAACCAACTCACTCATTGGTGAAAAAATAATAATGGACTGAGGCTGAAGAAATAGCTAAGGGTTGCTCTTGTAGTGGACCCAGGATTTGGTTTCTAGCAGACACAATGGCTTACAACCATGTGTAATTTGTTCCAGAGCATCTTGTGCCCTCCTGTGGCTTTTGAGGGCACTACACACATGTGGTACACAGACATATGTACAGGCAAAACACCAATACACATAATAAATCATTATAAAATATCCCAACAGACTAAGTACCAGACACACACCCCCCACCTGAAAGGAGATGGGACAAAGAAAAAAACCAAGGAGGAAGAGAAGGAGCATCTGAAGACTGAGAAAAGTAAAGTGCTTTTTCACTAGTTATACCTAAGACCCTAGAAGATGCTCCTTTCATGAGTCTAGATCTCTCTCTCTCTCTCTCCCTCTCCCTCTCCCT
>NC_045030.1:132411291-132413965 GCF_008632895.1 Mastomys coucha
TCTCTCTCACACACACACACACACACTCTCTCTCTCTCTCACACTCACACACACTCACACTCACACAAAGAGCAGACTCAAGTCTTTACTTCTGCTTGGTCATAAGATTGCAGCTATTCAAGTAGCAAAACCTAAGCTTGTGTTCATGAACTTGAGTAAATGGAGGAGTACAGCTTAGAGCCAGTGGATAATGACTACGAGAAGAATCTTTATCCTCCTTTTCTTTTCTTACCTTTTTTTTTATATCTTTTCATTGCCTTTAAATAGTTTTTAAAAATTGTTAAATCACAAGCCTTCCTTTAAAGGCTTGTAGAAAAGACTTCAATGACATTGTGACAGAAAATATAATGCATTACCCTTTATCAAAATAAACAATAAGTCATTAAGCAATCAAATCCAATTCACAACAGCAACCCTGGGAAGGGGAAGGAAGGGAGGGCTGGACTACCTACATTAGCTTTCTTTGTTGTTTTGTTTTGTTTTGTTTTGTTATTTTAATGAGTACAAGAGACAAAACCAATGGAATGCAATCAAGAACACACAGTTGGTTACTAGCAAGGAACAAAGGGTAAAACTGTGGTTACAAAGGATAGAAGAAAGAACTGGGAGATAACATGGAATACAAAAGCAGATGCATATGATACAAAGGTTTAAAATCTCATGTCCATCATGACACCTACAATTAATAATAGTGTATTCAGTATTTTGTTGTGAAATGAATAGACTATCACTAATTGTCCTTGCTACAGTGAGGAAAATAGGCAATTAAATGAGATGATGTGTATATTAATTTGTCTCACTAGAGTAACCATTTTAATAAACATATGTAGAGATGCTTCATTGAGAGTGATGGAGTTATTGTCCTGTTAAAGTGGTGGAACCTGAGACTATTGTAATTCAGATGTACATATCATGCCCTTTATTTACCACACATAGTAGCTTAGCAATACAAGCCACTGTAGCATACCAGCGGTTTCCTGTCATATCAGGTAGGTAAGAGCTGCGGTTCACTGCTACTTTCCAGCACTGAGGATTTTGCCTTATACCACTATCTCTAGGAGAAGGTAAAAATTCAATATATAAATATAATTTCTATGAATATGTATTATTCATGCACTGTCCAAAAAAAGACCCCCCCAAACCAATTATAAGGCAGGAGCCATATGCATCCTATCATCTTATATTATACTCTTAAAGAATATATAATAGGGGGCTGGAGAGATGGCTTAGCAGTTAAGAGCACTGACTGTTCTTCCAGGGTCCTGAGTTCAATTCCCAGCCAGCCACCACATGGTGGCTCACAACAACCTGTAATGGGATCTGATGACCCACCCCTTCTGGAGTTTCTGAAGAGAGCAACAGTATATATATATATATATATATATACACATATATAATCTTTTAATATGTATATACATTAAAATGTATTTTTTAAAATAGTAAGTTTTGTCTTTTTGAAATTGCTGTTTTTATAAATAGTATTTATCAAAAAAATTCTTCATTACACATTCAATGAGGCAATTTTTACTGTAATCCTAAGGCCAGAAAAAAATTACAAATGAAAAGAAAATGATATGCCAGCCCTTTATAGATGTGAAAAAATCTCAAGATAAATAGAAACTATATGAGATCATGTTTGGATATGTAATGTTTTCCAAAAGTCCATATATTAAAAACTTAGGCCCTTATCATGGGATGGTTTGGAAGCCATGGAAAACTAGGAACAGTGTATATACTAGAAGGTACTCAGGTCATTGGACATGTCTTTGAAGGCTTAAATAGAACCCAACCCCTCCTCTTCCTCTACTTTTTATGTCCGGGTAATGAAGGGAACAGGTTTGCTCCACCATACCCTTCCTATTATGAGGTACCGATGCATGAGAAATATAAACTGCAAGTCAAAAGAGCCTCAATACCAAGAACAGCTAGACTCATCCTAGGAATTCAAGGTGTTTCAACTAAATAAATAAAATAATTAATTAAAAAAGAAATTTTAAAAGGCAATGCAATACACCCATTAATGAACTAGAAGGAAAAATAACCACAGGGTGGGAAAATTCATCTAATGATTTCCAACACACTTTGGAGATTAAAATCAAATATAATATACCACAATCTAATAATACAAACCAATAGAAATAATCAAAAGAGTTCTGCTAAGGCTTAGTATCCAAAACATAAAGAGAGCTAAAAAAACTTGGTCAGAGTACCTGTATATGCATTTCTCAAAAAGAAACAGAAATGGCCAACTGGCATGTGCATATACATATATAAATAATATATATATTCAACAAAAATGCGGGTCATCATCATTAACTCGATGAGAACTTAAAACAAACATTTCACTTTGCCTCAAGATCTGGATCATGGGTCTGTCTGGGCTGGGGTCCAGAGCAGACATTGGGCGCAAGCTCTGCAGCCAGTCCCACAACACCTAGAGGAAGCTCCACTCCCAGGCATTCTGACAAACCTAGGATCAGAGGTGAGGAAGGACCAACATCTTTCCCAACTGGCAGTAACTGGGACCAGTGGGACCAGGCACACAGGAACTCCACCAGCCCAGTGACTCAGGTTCCTTCCAGTCTGACTGGGCTGGGGTCCAGAGAAGACCTTGGGTGCAAACTCCACATCCAGTCCCACAACACCCAGAGGAATCTCCACTCCCAGGCACTCT
>NC_045030.1:132416168-132432489 GCF_008632895.1 Mastomys coucha
CTTTGACCATAGCAAGAAGTCTGTATCCAAAAATCGAGCCTACAATTCATTTCTTGGTGCAGCAGAACAATCAACTTTCAGCTTAGCTACAATGGAGGTAAAATCCTTTGGTGATTTGAGGGTCATTGAAATACAGCCTTATTACAATGAAACCCAGTCTAAAAATTGTTCCTATTTTTGGCTTGTACCACAGTAAGAGCCAAAATTTTAAACTCTACTAAATACAAACCAAACCAAAAGGCTTTATATATTCATGTTCATTTAAGAAAATACTAGTAGTGATGTATTATTTTTAATGTACAGTTAATATGTTTGGAGTTATTTAAAATTTATATTGAGAAAATGTATTTTCACTATTGCTGTAGACTAGCATCTACATAAGACTGTTAAATTGTTTTATATCAAACAACTTTTATAATATTTATTTTTATTGTTATGATATTTTATGAAATTTAAGGAATATGGCAAAAAAGATATTGTAGGTATTGAAGGGGGTCTCTGGGAGGAGCGGTGGTACAAAAGGGAAACAAGAATGTGATTCAATTCTATTTAATTAAAATATGTTTTTAAATGTTAACAAATTCAGATAAATTGATATCATGTAACTTTTCTCATCATAATGCAATTAAAGTTTTTTTTTAAAAAAAAAAAAACATTAAGCATCATATAGCATAGGTTAGTTACAAACCAAAAGATGAGGGATAATATGTGTTGATGTGAGTATAAAGGGAAGAAAACTTTTAGCATGTCCATTTTGAAAATGTTTTTGAGGATCCTAAATAACTGAAAACATTACGATATGATCTAGCAAATCTATATCTGGGTGTATAACCAAGGAAAATAAAATTACCATCTCAAGGAGATAGATATCTACATGCCTATATTCACTGAAGTATGATTTATTACAGCAAACAAAAAACTTCAGTGCATCTCAAAGAAAGAACAGCTCAACTATTTTCAGAGGAACCAGGTTTGATTTACAGTATCCACATGATGGTTTACAACTACCCAGAGCTCTTGTTCCAGGGGATCTGATGCTCTCCTCTGGGCTCTGCAGGCACCAGACACAGGGGATGCACGTGGAACGCATATAGACATGCAAGCAAAACGTGCATACAAAATAATATAATCATTCTAAAATATTTGTTTTAAAAGGAGTCTCTTGAAAGATGAGTAAATAATAAAAATGTGATGTGGTATGTGTGTGTGAGAGAGAGTGACTGTGTATGTGTCATGTGAGAAAGTGTGAGTAAGAGAGTGTGTATGAGAGAGTGAGTGAGTATGTGAGAGCGAGTGTGTAGGGGAGAGAGAGTGAATGTGTAAGAAAGAGTTAGTGTGTGTCAGAGATTGTGAGTCTCTGTGTGTGTGAGACTGTGTGTGAGAGAGTAAGTGTGTATGTGACAGAGACTAAATGTGTGTGAAAGAGTATGTGAGAGTATGTGTGAGAGTGTGTGAGAGTTTGAGAGAGAGTGTGTGTGAGAGAGAAAGTGAGTGTGTGAGAGATAGTGTGGGGGGGGAGTGGATGTCTGTGTGTGTGTGTGTGTGTGTGTGTGTGAGAGAGAGAGAGAGAGAGAGAGAGAGAGAGAGAGAGAGAGAGAGCTTGTGTATCATTATGGTATTCATCCTTTTAAAAAGAAAGAAAATCTTTTAAAACAACATAGATGAATCTGTTGGCTTGACCATCACACTGTGTAAAATAAGCAAAGTGTGGCAAAATAAATACAGCATGATCTTAGCAATATATGCAGCGAGGAGTTTTGTTTGTTTTCAAGGTTGAACCTGTAGCTAAGGGGAATGATGGTTGTCAAGGCTGGAGGCAAGGTATACAGGTATAATTTTTTGTCATACGTCACAACTTTTCAGATACACGGGATTTATGCATTTTGGAGATTCGCTGTATAACATGGTTACATCATGTATTATATGCTTTTAAACCATCAAATGCCCAGATTTTAACATGAAGATTAGTGAATATTAGATGCCATAAATAGGTGAATATTCATTTAATCAGGTAGATGTATATAGTGAAATATATATACATTTCTACTTCCCCACTGGATCTTAATATATCTGAGACAAAATGTTTAAAAGACAAAAGAGGAGGTTGGAGAGACTCCACCTGTTATTACTGGCTTGAAAATGAAGGAAGGAGAAGCTAAATAAGAATTCGGGAAATGACAGGAAACTGATTTTTCATCTCGCCTCCAGAAGAGAATGAAATACTGCAATACCTTTATTTACTACAGTAAGGCACATATCATACTTTTGAGATATAGAACTGTAATATGATTAATTCATTTTTGCTTTAAAAAACCAATATGAGAGTTGAAAATAATTTCCTCATTGCGATAAGGAATCTAAGGAAAACCTGTATCACAAAGAGTGATGAAAGGCTGAAAGATTTCTAAGATCAGAAACAAGCCAGGAGTGGGCAAGATAGTTCACTCGGTAAAAAGCCTTGCTGTAAAAGGCTTATGAATTGAATTCTTTCCCCATGTTCCACTGCAGAAATAGGTAAAGGATTTGGGAAAGTTATATGCTGACCTCTACACTCATGTCCCTCCCAACATACACATAATAACAATAAACAAAATAATTTGACTTCACTGGTTCTACAAAATATTTTATTTGGATGTTTGTCCAAATGAGCCAAAGGAAAATAATTCATTGATAAATAGGTCTTCATAACTAATCGACGGATGTTTGCATAATACAGCTCCATAGTGGACCCATAGAAATGAAATTTTTCCCTCTAACATTCACGATTCCACATCTTTAGTAATAGTGAAGCTAAAGTTGTGTTCATGCAGCCTTCTATAATAGACGCTGTATGTTGCTCTGCCAAAATTCCTGAGACTAGCAATGGAAGGAAAGTCTACTTTTGCTCTTAATTTGAGGGGACAGTCTATCTTGGCAGAGAGGTTAAGGCAATGGGAGCTGGAGGCAGCTAGTCACACTGTGTCTACAGTAAGGAAGAAAAGAGGTGAATTCTGATGCTCAGCCCTCATTGTCCTTTTAATTCAATCTGGACTCCACACCCTAGAAATGGTGCTGCCCACAGTTGCTCTTCAGACATCAGTTCACTTAATAGAGATCTGATCACAGGCATACCCAAAGGTTTGTCTCTAAACTGATTTTCAGTCTATCCAAGGTCACCAGTTAAATATCATGTGTCCTCTTTCATCAGATACCATACAATTGTTACTATGGGCTTTGCCAACACCTTCTATTGTGTTCTGAGACAATAGCTTGACACAGGAAAATTGTGTTAAAATATGTATATTTATTTTTGAAAATATACCCAGTACACATTTGTTAAATAAATTGAATGGATGAGTACTATCTAAACCAAATCTCTTAAGCCCTGCTCGTTACTTGCTTGTGAGAAAGACAGGCTTTTGAGAAAGTTGCCATTTGGCATCTATGATTTCTGAGCCATTGAAATCACTATACCAACTCTAGTAAGATGTTATCCAGAATGCAGCATCTGAATTAAATTGATGGAATCCAAGAATTTGGAGCACTTTGGCAAACATTAGAGAGAGAGAGCAAGTAAACATGATGCTTTTAGGGTTTTAATTAAAATTGGAACAAAAGCAAAATTGGGTTTTATTAATTTCCTTGGAATTGATTCCTTCATTTGGAATTTATTAAGGGGACAAAAATGTCACCCTTATTTGGGGCATCTCCATATTTTTGTCATTTTATGTATCTAATATTTTTAGAATCTCTGGCACATGCTATTGAACAAATAGATAAAATTTGGATGATGAAAAACAAAACTCAGAGCAAACACACGGTACAATATTCGATCTAGAGAGCACGAAGCTGTGCTTGTGAATGGACATCTGGCTCAAATGTATACGGGGAACCTAGATTAGGAGAGAGCACAGAGGCCAAACAGTTCACTTAATTCATGACTTTACTGCCAGTAAAAAAGCAAGGTAAAAAGTTCAAATATGCAGAAAGAAAGCTATCTCCAATAAGATCCAGTGACAGAATATAACTATACTCTTGCTTTCCCATCAGGTTAATTTGAGGTTAAGTCACATATGTTCAAAGAACAAAGGCCTGGAGGAGTATTGGAATGGAAAGCATGAGACAGATGCAGATACTTACACCCAGCCAATGGACTGAAGTCAGGGACCCCTGTGGTTGAATTAGGGAAAAGGCTGGAAGAAGCTGAGGAGGAGGCTGACCCCATAGGAAGACCAGGAGTCTCAAGTAACCTGGACTCCCAAGATCTCTCAAACATTGGACCACCAACCAGGCAGCATACACTAGCTGATATAAGGCCCCCAACACATATACAGCAGAAGATTGCCAGGTCTGGCCTCAGTGAGAGAAGATGCACCTAACCCTTGAGAGACTTGAGGCCCCAGGGAGTGGGGAGGCCTGGCAGAGGTGAGGACATTCTCTTGGAGAAAGGGGAGCAGGGAGGAATGGGATGAGGAACTCTCAGAAGGTGGACTGGGAGGGGGATAATGTCTGAACTGTAAAAATGATTAAATATGACAATAACAACAATAATAGATCAACTATTTTCCCAACTCCTTGTTTGTGGAAGAAAAGTCTGACTTGAGAGTAACACTCTTGATCTCATCTCTCTCTCTGTAGCTTTCCCTTTCCTCTGGGGAATGATTTATAAACTCTGGCTTTTCCTAGGCAATAAATTAATGTAGACCTGTCTTGTGCTGGAACTTGGTGAAGGCGTTGATTTTCCAGCAAACTCAGAAGCTGTTTTAGTAAATCTGTCTAGTTCAAGTAGGAGTAAAGTATTTTAAAGGGTTTTGGTTCTAGATTACCAAGGATAAAACTGATCTCACTGTCATTCACATCTTATTTTTCAATTACTTCTGAACAAAAATATATATATATAACAAATCTTTTATATTAATCTCACAAAGACAAAAAAGTTAAAACTAAATACAAATATAAACACATTCTATGAAAAATATAAAAAATAATTTTGTGGGTTATTCCATTTCTGACACTTTGGACAAGATTTCAAATTTTGAAAATTAAAAATTACTTCTAACAGATCATGATGGGGAACATGACCATGGTGAGGAATTCAGGAAGCTGAAACAGGAGGATAGTGAGTTTGAGATCAGCCTGGGCTGCATAGTAGAATTATGTCTTAAATGAACATACAATAACCCTAAGACTATATTGTCACTTCTGTGTCATTTCCTTTGAGAGGCTGTTGTCAATTTTGTTCCTTCATGAGCAATATTAGAAAAACAGCTCTGGGGGCCAAGGGGTTGGGGCAACATTCCATTAGTAAAGAACCTGCATTGAATGTGCCATATAGTATGAAGTATGAAGATGTGAGTTTGATCCCTAGTCTTCATATAAAATTGCTGCATGCTGTTGAATACCTGTGATCCCAGGATTGGGGAGGCACAGACAAGTAGACTTGGAGGCTAGTTATCTACCCAAAGCCATGAGTTTCATGATAGGCCCAGTCTCAAAAATAAAGGTGCCAAAATTAAAAAAAAAAAATGAAGAAGACAACCTAATTCTGCCTCTGGTTTCCAAAAGTACTATCCTCCATCCAACCCCAAACCCCACACAAATGCTTACATACACACATAAAAGTAAATAATGAATGACTTCACTCAGATGGATAATAGGACAATAATTGAACTCATAGAAGTAGAGAAGAGAATAGCAGCTCCAGAGGTTTTATTGTTTAGAGGGCAGAGAAGACAGAAAGAGGTTGAGCAAAACATAAGTTGTTTTTGTGGAACTCCTAACAGTGTGTGTATAGGGGGGTGTTAGTCACAATAAAGTGGTGTCTCTGCCTCTTTTATCTGCTCTTGGGACCCTTTTCCACTTACTGGGCTGTCTCATGCAGTTTTACTAATAGGATTTGCTCTTAGTCTTACTGAATTTTGTTATGCCATGTTCAGTTGAGATCATTGGGAAGACTGCTCTTTCCTGAACAGGAAAACAGGAGGAGGAGTAAGTATGGGGGTGAAAGCAGGTATAGGGAGCAATTAGGAGGGGATTGAGGAGAAACTGTGATGGAGATATTTGAGAGAATTAATAATTGGAATAATAAGAATGATAATAAAACAACAGTAATCACAATAAAAAAATAATCAAATATCGAAAGACCAAAAGAAGTTATACATGGATTCATAGGAGGATAGATAGTAAACACAAAGAAACAGGTGACTGAGCAGAATTGCCTCTGAGATTTTATTTTTGTACTTAAAACTTGATAGTAGCAGTTTGTGTAACTCTGTGAGTAAATTAAAAATTACAGCATTGACTACTTTAAAGGGATGAAATACACATTAATAAACCTCATTTGACAGTGATTATTTTCAGATGTGTTTATATGTCATTTTAAAGTAAATCTGCTAATATATTATAAGGAAGCTGTCTTAGTGTTTCCATTGCTGTGATGAAACGCCATGGCCAAAAACAAACTTGGAGAGGAAAGGATTTTATTTCCTATTCCACTTTGTAGTCCATCATCTAAGGAAGCCTGGGCAGCAACTCAAGACAGAAACCTAGTGACAGAAACTGATACAGAGCCATGCAGGAATGCTGCTTAATAGCTTGCTCTCCTGGCTTGCTCAGTCAGTTTTCCTAAAGTATCCAGGAACACCTGCCCACGGCTGATACTACCCACCATGGGCTAGGCCCACCCACTTGGATTCCTAAATAAGAAAGTGCACAACAGGCTTGCCCATGGGCCACTCTGTTAGCATTTTTTTTTCTCAACTAAACACCCCTCTTCTAGCTGTGTTAAGTAGACATACTAGCCACATGGGAGCACTTCATATTATTTTTAGTTTTAAGGAACTCTCCTACTTTGCTTCTCTCTTCCTGCAATAAAATCCATGGCCAAAAGCAACTTGGGGAAGAAAGGATTTGTTTTGCTTACACTTCCACATCACTGTCTATCATGTGAGGAAACAAACCAGGAACTCAAGGCAGGAACCTGGAGGGAGAAACTGCTACAGAGCTGAGGATGTGTGCTGACTACTATAAGGCTCTCCATGGCTTGCTCAGCTTGATTTCTCTCTCTTTTGAGACAAAAATTTCAATATGTGGCCCTGGCTGGCAGAGAACTAATACTGTAGACCAGCCATCCACTTTCCACTGCCTGTTGAGTCTGAGATCTATCATGCCTTGTCGGGGTCCTCGTCGTCCTGCAAGAAAGACGCAATGACACGAGCTCTTCCTTTTGCAGTTTATTCCAGGACCCTTTTACAATGCTTCTCCTCCTGCTCTAATCTTATGCCTTCTGCAGCTCCTGCCTCTCTGGAGCTTACTTAAGCTCCGCCTCCCGGCCCACCCTCGGCTATTGAGTACTCCCAAGCTTAGCCAATCCCAATGGGCCATGTAGCAAAAGCAGATAGATCACCAGATGTAGAAGCAACCAATAGCAGTAGCTTAGCCAAATAAGGGCTTTGTTTAAGAGGCCTCTCACTCGGGGCTCGGCTCTCCACAATGCCTGGCCACCTTGGTTTTTTTTTTTGTTTGTTTTTGTTTTTTAACTTTATCTGCATTTACTTTATGCTGAATTTATTGCCATGCCATGATTTTTGTTGTTGTTGTTGTTTCTTCCGTTTCTTCTGGGATATCTTTTTCTTCTGTGAAAATTCTTGTTCTGGCTTTGGAACAATGTGTTCCTTCTCAGAGAGGATCATCTCCATGTCGCAGGGGGGATCTCATGTGTGGGTTATTCCGGCCATGAGCTCTGTAGGTTCATCTGCGCATCTTAGGTGCCTTGTTCACTTGGATGTGTTCAATGACTAGAGAATCCACGTCTAAACCCTAAAGTTCAGCATTACTTTCTGCACTTTTAAGCATCTACAGCAAAAATTCAGCATTCCTTTTTTTTTTCACTTTTTTTACCTTCTTTTTTTTTATTAGATATATTCTTTATTTACATGTCAAATGTTATCCCCCTTCTTGGTTTCCCTTCCGGAAAAAAAAATACATCCCCTCCCCCAGCCCCCTGCTCACCAACTCACCCTCTCCTGCTTCCTGGCCCTGGTATTCCCCTACACTGGGGCATAGAGCCTTCACAGGACCAAGGGCCTCTCCTCCCATTGATGATCGACTTGGTCATCCTCTGCTATACACATGCTGCTGGAGCCATGAGTCCCACCATGTGTGCTCTTTGGTTGGAGTTTTAGTCCCTGGGAGCTCTGAGGGTACTAGTTAGTTCATATTGTTGTTTGTCCTAAGGGGCTGTAAACCCTTCAGCTCCTTGGGTCCTTTCTCTAACTCCTTCAATGGGGACCTTGTGCTAAGTCCAATGGATGGCTGTGAGCATCCACTTCTGTAATAGTGATACACTGGAAGAGCCTCTCAGGACACAGCTATATCAGGCTCCTGTCAGGCAGCACTTGTTGGCATCCACATAAAATCAATGAATTTATTAAATTCTTTGTGAAATGGATGGATCAGGAGAATATCATCCTGAGTGAGGTAACACAATCACAAAAGAACACACATGGTATGCATTCTCTGATAAGTGGATATTAGCCCAGAAGATCGGAATACACAAAGTACAATCCACAGACCATTAGAAACTCTAACCATGTAATCACTTTTTCCCCCTTTATCTTTAATGTGTCTCATGAAAGCCCCACATCTTAGGTGCAGAAGACACCATAGAAAACATTGACACAACAGTTAAAGAAAATGCAAAATGCAAAAAGATCCTAACCCAAAACATCCAGGAAATCCAGGACTCAATGAGAAGATCAAACCTAAGGATAATAGGTATAGAAGAGAGTGAAGATTTCCAACTTAAAGGGCCAGTAAATATCTTCAATAAAATTATAGAAGAAAACTTCCCTAACCTAAAGAAAGAGATGCCCATGAACATACAAGAAGCCTACAGAACTCCAAATAGTTTTGATCAGAAAAGAAATTCCTCCTGTCACATAATAATCAAAACACCAAATGTGCAAAACAAGTGCAAGTCCACTGTAGTAACAAAGAGAGCCTTTATTGCAGGTAAATAATAAGATAAGCTAGAAAAAATCCTGAATTAGGTAACTTAGACTCCAAAAGATAAATATGGTATGTATTATGTACTTATATATAGATGTTAGTTGTTATATCTTTTATAAGCAGGCTACAATCCATATAACCACAGAGGTTAGTTATGGTTAGTTTGTGACTGGGGCAATGATTAACTCAACTAGGAGTCTAAGAAATAAAATAGTTATGGATGGATGGGGGAAGGGAAAGACTGGAATGGGAGGATCAAATGAGGAGAGGCACAGAGAGGATAGTGAGGAAGGGGATATGGGAATGGATGGCTAAAACTAAGGGCCATTTGGGGGTGTATGGAAACCTAACAAAGAAAAAGCTTCCTAAAATATATACATATAATGATGATCTATATAGAATCATAAAATAAATGGGGAGACAGAGCCTCAACTGAACAGTTCTTGTTACCAAATGAAAACTCTGAAAATGGTTCACATTTAATTGAGTTTTGGGTCAATGAAGGCTCATGGGAACCTCATTGACTATTACCAAGGCTATTGTTTGCTGGACAACACTTTCACAACTCATTGAACATGGAGAAAACAAGCTGGTGCCTCCCAAGAGCCTTCTCCTCTACTGACTAGTGTTCAGAGTACTGGAGGGTACTCTGCATGCTACCAAAGGAGAAAGGTGTATACCAACCCAGCTACAAAATCTCCAATCTCCAATGGTGACCAGTATACAAAAAGTGCTATTGCAGTAGTGGCACAAAGCTTGTGGGACTAACCCAAAATACTTGAGTGGGTTTAACCTCCATTCCATGATATGGGACCAAATATTACTGTTTCCTAATGACATCATACTTCTAGATCTGTGTCTTGCTCAGTCATCATCAGAAACAGATTCCTTCTGTAACAGATGGGAATGAATACAGAGATTCAAAGCTGGACAATGTACAGAGAGTGAGAGATCTTGGAACACTTGGTCCTAAATTGGATGTCTCCATCAAATCCCTCTCCTCAGGGATCAGGGAACCCTTCAGAAGAAGAGGCAGCAAGATTATAATATCCAGAGGGGATGGAGGACAGCATGAAAACAAGGCCTTCTGAAGTCCAGCAGAACCAATGCCCATATGAACTCAGAGAGACAGTGGCAGCAAACACAAAGCCTCCAAGTCAGATGGGGTTCCACTCCTAAGAGTAGAGGTAGATACAAGCCTCCATGTAGCCACATAGGCATTATGTCCAACTGTTAACCACTCCTTGAAAAAGAAAAATTATTTTTGTCTAACAAAGTCACATTGGGTATACAAACCATTTTTTTGGTCAGGCTCCATGCCCAGCAGTAGATGGCCAACACAAAATGAACTCAGAATCTATTTTGTTATTGTTGTTATTGTTATTATCCTACAGATCTTTTGCTTATATAGTATGGTTCCAAATTTTCTGTTTTTAATGGGATTTCTGTGTTTCCAGTGTGAGTGTCTCTGTGTCTATATGTGTATCTTAAATGATGATTTCTGATCATTTTTTTGTTTTGTTTTGTCTTATTCAGGTTTGTCTATTTTTATTTTCTCTTATTTTCTTCTTTTTTTAGATGCCAAGGAAGTATTTAGATTTGGTGGGTGGGGAGCTGGGGACAGTCTTGTAAGACTTTAGGGAGGAAGAACTATAATCAAAATATATGAAAAAAATCTATTGTTTTTAAAAATTAGTATTTTGTTTGTAATATGTTGTGGATACCAATTTTGTTATACCCATTATACCACTTTATCTCTCCAAACAGATACTGAAAAGTAATATTTAGATGTCTATATGAACATACTTATTTATATAAAATATAATAAGTGAAAGATAATTTTCATTATCAACATCCATGGTTCCATGGTATTTCATTGTTTCTCATAACACACACGTACACACATACACACAGGAACAGAGAGAGAGAGAGAGAGAGAGAGAGAGAGAGAGAGAGAGAGAGAGAGAGACCACACTTTTAGACAAGGAATTGTCTCACAGAAGTATTCAAAGGGAGAATTACAAGACTTGATGTATGCAAGCCAGAAACCTAAGAAATCTGTTGGTACAATTGAAGTCCATGTCCCAAAGCCTGAAATCCTAAAGAATCGATAGTGTAGCATTACCATTAGAGCCCAAGTCTAAAGGCAAAACCAGTGCCCCAGCTTACATACAGTGAGGCCAAGAGTTTGTAATTACTTAGTATTTTGTACTATTTAGTTCTTCAATAAATTGAAGGATGTCCACCTATGTAAAGGTACAGATTCTGCTTTATACAAGTTTTCCTATCACATTATTAATAGAAGTCTGATTTCCTAGGGTATGGAGAGATGGCTTGGAGAGTAAGAGCACTGGCTGCTCTGCCAGTGGACCCAGGTGCAATTTGAAGCACTGAGATAGAATATCCAAATTAACAAAGTCAGGAATGAAAAGGAGAAACAACAGATACCTAGGAAATTCAGAGAATTATGAAGACATACTTTGAAAACCTGTACTCCACAAAACAGAGAAGGAACATTGCCCAATTCATTTTGAGGCTGCAGTTACTCTGATACCCAAACCACATAACTCAATAGACGATTTTCCCTATGAATATATATGCAAAACTACTCAATAAAATTCTTGAAAACCAAATCCATAAAACTCACCCACCATGATCAAGTAGATTTCATCCTAGAGATGCAGGGATGTTTCAGTATACAAAGATCAGTAAGTGTAATCCACTATGTAAACAAACAAAGAAAAAATCCTACATGGTCATCTTATTAGATGCAGAAAAGGCCTTTGACGAAATCCAACACTCATTCACTATAAAAGTCCTGGAGAGATTATGGATACAACGGACATACCTAAACATAATAAAAGCAATTAATATCAAGCATATAGCTAACATAAATTAAATAGAGAGAAAAATCAGAACAATTCCATGAAAATCAGGACTAAAAAAATATTTTAAAAACTGTCCATGCCTTCCATATCTACCTATTCAATCTAGTCACTGAAGTTTTAGGTGACACAATAAGACAACTGAAGGAGATCTACCTAAGTTTCTCTACACATTCAGTAGGCTGTAGGATTAAATACAGAATATCTGTTTTCTAAGAAGACAAAATTAAGCCTTATCCAAATTCACGCTCTAACCACCACTGTCCTACATCTGCAATATCCATCTCCCCACATATTCCCCAAAACTCTGTATGTAAAATTTAAAAACTAAAATCAGTTATTTCATAGTGTATTGACTATACATTTTATCTCCCTTTTAGAGACATTCTCATTTTACGAAACTACCTAAATATCTCTACACACTATGTATCAAACCAACTGAATATCAAATACCCACAGTGGTTGCAAAAATAAATCATAAATATCTTCTAGAACTGAAAAGGAATAGCTAAAATAATTATTATGCCAGAATATTATAAGTGGCTCCTATATTATAATATAAGTACTTGGCTATATTTAGGAAATAGTGTATATATACAGCCTCAGTTTTTCAATTACTGTGCCATTTGGAATGATTTAGGGACATGGCTTCTAATTTGTTATATTATGAGAGACTTCATGAATCAGAAAAGGAAATTTGATCGTCTCTATGTGTGAAATGTTAGCTTCCTAACACCAGAGGCTAATTTTTCCTTTTTTTTCCCCTGTTCTTCACTATTTCAAATCATCAAGCTAATAGTTATCAAATTCATTACAAAAAGGATTTTCTGCCAATTGGCCTTTGTGTTGCTAGGGATAATCTTGTGAAAGGTTTGTTGCCTGGATATTTTCTCTTTCAGACACACATAAAGCCTCCACTTGGTATAAAGTCTAATAGAATACAGCTCCCAAATTTATATTCCATTATTGTTTCACTCTCAAGAGAATGACTAATACAATTATGTTATCAATTATAAAATTAGTCAGTTTAATGTTTTAAATAACAAATTTCAAAATTCCTCCTTATTTCTTGATGATTTGAAATAGTGAAGATGAGGGGGGGAAGGAAAAATTAGCCTCTGGCGTTAGGAAGCTAACATTTCACACAGAGAGACAATCAAATTTCCTTTTCTGATTTATAAAGTCTCTCATAATTAACGATGCTATGTATATGCATATCACAAACAATTTGAAGAACAGAAGAGAGAATATTCAGAAAGGGAATCAGGGAAGGAGAGCAGGAAGGTGAAAAGAAGGGAGTGAAAAGGAAATTCAGAAGGAAGAGACAGGGACACAAAGAGGACCACACCCTCTGACTTTCTTCATAGTTTCTTCCCTCTGGGAAACTCCAAAGTTCTGAATTATGCCTACTGAGAAAGCTGTGGGTAGCAGCTCACTAAGATCACTCTTCCTTGGAAGTCAGGATCTACACTGATGAGATCTACAGTCTGAGATTCAGGAGGCTCAACACTAGGCATGATGCTCCACACTGCATGGAAATAAGAGTTTAACTTTGCTTTACCTGTTCTGAGCCTCTCTAGGAGGTCATGTGATATGGTGGAGCATCTTTTGGGTATATAGGTGGGTGCTGGGAACAAAACTCAGGTCTTCTGTAAGGGAAGTCTGTGCTCTTATCTGCAGAGCCATCTCACCAGCCTCTCTCTGTCTTTATCAGCACAAGATTTCTTTTTTCTAGAATCCATTTCTCTATTCATTTAATCTACTTTGTTATTTTAAAACCCTCAATTTCTATAATTTATATTTCAGCCCATTTTTTACCGATTTTAACGTATTACTATCTCTATGTAATTCTATTAGTTTTGACATTTTTATTTGACCTACATTTTTAGCTATATGGGATTTCTCAATGAATAGCTGCAGTGATAAGTGTAAAATGTACCTTTTTAAAGACTTAATTTTATTTTATTTCAGTGATTATAATATAATTGCATCGTTTCTCCTCTCCCTTTCTTCCCTTCAAGCCTTCCCCTATGCTGCTCTTTGCTCTCTTTCTTTAAAATACCTGCCCTTTTAGCCATGGGTTATTGTTACACACTTGCATGTGTGTGGTGTATATGTGTGTGTGTGTCTGTGTGTCTGTGTGTATGTCTGTGTGTGTATCTGTGTGCGTGTGAATACACAGATATATTATTGTACTGACTAGTCTTATATCAATTAGAGTTATCTGGAAGGAGAGAACCTCACCTGAGAAAATGCCTCCATAAGATTTAGGTCTAATGCATTAATTCTTAATTAATGATCAGTGGGAGGGAGAGCCCAGCCCATTGTGGGTGGTACCATTCTTGGGCAGGTGGTATAAGAAAGCAGGTAGAGCAAGCCATGGGGAGTGAGTCAGTAAGCAACTCTCTTTCTTGGACTCCATCAGCTCCTGCCTCCAGGTTCCTGCCATGTTTGGGTTCCTGTCCTGAGTTCCTTTGATGATGAACAATAATAGAGAAATGTAAGCTTCTCAACTTGCTTTTGGGTCATGGTGTTTCTTCACAGCAACAGAAACAGTAAGACAATTCCTAAATATAGTTTGTTTGGTTCTTATAATGTAACTTGTATGTATGTTGTCAGGGCTGACCACTTGGTACACAGCACATGGAGGTGGGAGGGCAAAATATTGGGGGATATGGGAGGAATAGGAAAGAATATAATGTGGAGTAGATTTGATCAAAATCCATTATATGTACATGTTAAATTCTCAATGAGAAGTATTCTTCAAAAATTCTTTGTAACATTTTATTAATACTGGCTTGACAATCATTTGTAAGATATATTATCAACACATATATTTTATAGCTTTTTATTGCTTTTTAAGGGATATTATTTATGTCTGAGTCAAATAGAAATATATTCTTCCAGTTAAATTCCATAATTATGATACTTTAATTGGCTCTCTTCAACATCATCTGGCTATTCATTCTCTTAACTTATTTCCTATCAAATTAATTTTATCTATTTTGTATATGAGATCTTCTTCTGTAGATAAAGATATGTCTCAAAGTCTTAAGAGAAAAATATAGTGCATTTTAATTTTACTGTGTGTATAAAATAGAAATGATATAAATTTGCTTCTCTGATACATAATCTAATTTTTCATCTGGTTAGTTTGTCTGTATATATTAACATATTTAAGTCCATTTAAGTTTTTCACTTGACTTATATTCCATTTTATTTTAGGCTCCCTATTATTTATTCTACCCTCTCAGGTGGCATTTTCTTTGCAGGCTGCTTTCATTTATTAGTTATTAAAGGAATATAATAAATAACTTCATAACAAAAATTTGAGCACAGCATAGAGATCTTAATAGATGATGAAACAATCATACAGCCAGTTCATACACCTCCAAGTTTGTCATTATAAAGGATATTTGTCGTCAAAGATGCACCATTAGATTCTGGCCTGCAGACCTCATTTCTTAGTCACTTAAAGTCACAGGGGCTTCATGAACTCTCTAGTCTTTCAGGTATGAAAGAATGGATGAAAGAGAATAATAAAAGACTTTTTTGCCTATTGAATAGATGAAAGAGAATAATAAAATTGTGTTGGCCTGTAGAATTATTGAGTGTTTGTGAGTTTGATAGAGAAGATAGTTTAAAGTGCCTGTTAAATTGAAAAGATTCTCTATGAAATATTAAAAAAAAACCTGTAAGTAAAACAAAGAATAAGAAACAGAGGGGATTCACTGAGAATAATGTAGCTCCTAAGTGGCAAAGGTGGGATTTGAGCCTGCACACATATTCCTAGCTATCTTTCTGATTAATATGCACAGCTATGGATGACCCCAGTGAGAGAAAAAAATATAAGATACCCAAATAAATTGAATTTCAGATACACCACATTTTTGGTTTCTTTTATTGATAATTTCATATATGAATATAATATATTTTCATTATATTCACTTCTCCTTCCTCCTCACCTCATTCCATGTCACCATACTCTGCTCTCAAATCCCAAATTCCTCTTCTTCTTTAAGTTACACATGCACACACATACACATGCATATATATTATATATTATAGTTAATTATATTTTATATTATATAACGTATCAATTATATTCTGTGCTGGGTCCAATTGGTGCCATCTCCTTGTTGTATCCAAAAGACATTATTTCACAACAGTCCCCCTAGTCTTCTAGTCATTCTTTCCCTGCTTTCAACACATCCCCTGATCCTTGGGGGCAAGGATTAACACATTTTAATGTGAGCATATCTTATCGAATGTCTTTTTTGTGTGTTTGAAATTGAAATTCAACTGGCCATTCTGTCATTTTAGTTACTAAATCCACACTGCTCCCACTAACTCTCTCCTGTCATAAAATACAAAGGATGCAGTGCGTGTCTTGGTTTTCTTCCCTATTTTATCCTCAAGGAAAGGAATATCAAAGTACTTTTTTTTTT
>NC_045030.1:132432790-132437987 GCF_008632895.1 Mastomys coucha
AAAAACAAAAACAAAAACAAAGTAAATGATCCCTGAGGAATAAATGACTCCAAGTTTTCCACTAGCCACTACATGCACATATTTACACACAAACACACACACACACACACACACACACACACACACACAATGTCCCCTCACAATATTCCTTGGTATGATGAAAGTATATTTACAAACCCGCCTGCCACACACACCCTGTGGATTTAAGAAAATTTAAGATAGGTTCTTGCTGCTTTTGTGTTTCTTAGAAGAGTATCTTATTTGTTTCTAAGAAATAAAGCTATATTATAACTTGAATAACCGTGTACTACAAAAAATAATGAATGCTTGCCTAATGCACAGTAAGTTTCTGTAGTCATCTTAAACATGCCTAAATTTCATACTAAAAAGGAAATTCTAGCATATCATTGATGTAAAGCACTTACCTATGAAAATATAATCTGTAGTACACATAGGTTTTC
Source organism: Mastomys coucha (assembly GCF_008632895.1). NCBI lineage: Eukaryota > Metazoa > Chordata > Mammalia > Rodentia > Muridae > Mastomys > Mastomys coucha. The sequence goes on from NC_045030.1 coordinate 132,433,252, forward strand.
TCATTGTTAAGGGACTCGCATAGCTCCTAAAATGGTAAGCTCATATTTACCCTTTTATATGCTCTCTTGTATCAGAGCACAGTGATGTGCTTTATCCATTTTTTGTGATGAAATAATGAATTGAAAAAAAATGAAAAAACTGTAGGCATTCAAGGTACAAATATGCATCAATTAAAAATTACTACAGATTAACACACCCATCACCACCCACACTTCCCATAAGATCCCCAGAACATCTTTATAGTATAATTTGACATTTTTCACCCTTTGACCAATATTTCCTCCGCTATCTCAGCCCTTATACCTTAGTAATCACGCTAACTGTTTCTATGAGAAGAACTTTGTTATAAAAGTGAGATCATATAATTATTTAGGTTTTTGTCTGTGGCTTATTTCACTTAGCTTATCGTTCCAAATGTTTGCTATGGATCTTGGTATGAAAGTGATTTTTTTTTCTTGTTTGTATTTTGAGACAGAGTCCCAATCTGACCTCAAATGAGTGTCCCTCTTACCAAGCATATCAAATTCTAAGACAATAGTTATGTACTACCATTCTTGTCTTCCAGAATGATTCTTAACTCAACCTACACATTTGGAACATCATGTTATGAGATTCTTTAATCTATAACAACATTTAGTTTCAATAAGCAGTCACTCTCTTTGGGCCTAACTGGAAGGTCTCAGGGAATGTTTGTGACTTTGACCTTCAATAGCAGATAAGTGCTCAGAACTCTGGCCAGTGTTGCCTTGCTCACTGTGTTCTGTCTCGACTAGATTCTCACTGAACTTAAAATGTGCCTCTTGTCTGTCCAATACCATTGGATCAGAGCACATCTGCCCCCTATGTCTTTGTTGTGTTTTCTGTTTGTCCATTGTCCTTTGGCCAAAAAGACAAAGCTTCCTTTGCTTATTTATTTGTCTTCTATACTTACTGATAATTCCTGGCTACAGGAATTTCTAGAACCAAGGCAGGAATGAATACACATCAGATAAAAAGAAATTCTGAGGAACTCACAGTGTCATTGTCTTGATTTCCCTGAACCGACAACTTCATCTTTCCATTTTCTGGAGTCCTTTGATGATTGATTCTTGAATTGTGTCTGTGGTATTTAGAAGGAGGAGGACTAAGAGGAAAAGAAGAAGAAGGAAGCAAACTTAAACCATTTTGTCACACACTTAGAACTCAGTTTATCTTTTCTAAAATCATTGCAATCATGCCATTTTCATTAATATTTATCTAACGATGCACCAATATGCTTAGCCTAGACAAGTCTTCAGCTGGTAGTGACCCAAATACTGTATCAGGAGGACTAATACTAAGCTTCCTCTTCTTTATTGTTCCTTAATTACCAAATATCTCTAAATCTGACATCATTATATAAGCAAATGCTCCATTATCAACAAAGATCTCAGAAGAGAAAGCACGTAACTATCACAAATGCCCAAATTCTAACTGTTTAAGCTTCTACCTTATTCATTTATTTAGCTTTGGCATCATGCGTCATATGTGAATCACTGAGTTGTGATGGAAATTCCTGACTCACCGGATGAATTTCACATGCAATAGAAAGAATGTGTTAGCCATGTGAGCATTCTTGAATGCTTTCAAATGGGTTAGGGTGGGTACTGAAATAGATGTATTAATTTGTGATTCTTTCCAACACCAAAATCAGTAATTTCAGATTCTAACATGATACTAAACAGAGAGTGACTGAGTCCAGGTTTGGAGTGACTGAAAGGGGGGTTAACCAGCCTTTTTTACTCTCACTCTAATCCCATTGTTTACAAATCCTTTTATTTCGTTCCAAGAAATGTTTTGGGAAATGATAATATGATCTGTTCTATTATTCTGAGGATGAATTTGTATTTCTTAATTTCGTGGAAAGCAAATGCAAGACTGTTTTTTTTATGCTCTCTGGTTGCTATGACAACTAGGTTATGCTCTCTAATGTCAAGAGGTAAAACCAGTCTACAAGAATATTAATAAGCATCTAAAACAACTATTTTTGTGTCTATTATCACTACGAAAGAGAAAGACAGACAGAAAGACAGACAGACAAACACAGAGAAAGACAAAGAGACAGGGACACACACAGAGAGACAAAGAGACAGACAGAGAATATGTATCTGTGTTTCTTCTGCCTTTCCTTGTTTGAGTCAGTGAAACATTTTGTTGGCAAATCTGGTTTTGATGCCTTCCCTCATGTCCCAAGCCCTGTTCTAGCTGAGTAACTTGAGAAACACTAACGATTCATGAGAAGAGATGGATGTAAGCAGCCGAGCTGTCAGTTACTTAGCCACTTCCCTTGCTTCTGTGTCCTAAAATAATCTCACACCTGTGCAGGGCGTGCCTAATTAGCCTCTGCCTCTCAACACTAGACTCTGCTGCTGGACAAGGAATACATTTTTGGAAAGTGTAAAAGGTGTTAGGTGAAATCTCTAATTTTAAAAATGTGTGGAATAAAATTTTAACATCGGCATTATGTTTTTAAAATTCCCCCAACAAAATGGGTACCAGTGAGGCAAATAGAATGTTAATATAAGCCTAAATTCTCCCTAAACTGTCTTACAAAGGTGATGCCAAAATCATTATCAAAAGTTTCATAAACAAGGACTCAAGGAAGTGACAAAAAAAACTGTTTTTATATTTGAACAGAGAGAAACAATTCTGGAAAGGTAACCAGCTTGGGGGCTCAGTGAAGGAAGATAAGGCTCATTTCAAGAGGGTCTGTTTGTACAGAGAATTCTCTCAGCTGTGACTCCCAATGAAGAATGTTCGTTTTGCTGGTAGAAAAGAATTTAACCTTTCTCTCACATGAAAGGTTAAATTTTCTGACTGCAGAAAGAAACTGACGGATTCAAATGCTCCTGCAGCTACATATGTCTCAAGTGCCTTTCACTTATCCTGAAGTGGACACAGTCTTGCAGTGTCATGGTCTACATGTTCCTCAGTCACGTGATATCATTATGAACTGTGTTAGTTATAATTTAGAAATGTACTCGCTCACCTGAAGCAAAATCTTCATTCAGCAATTCTTAACTTTCCAAAGATTACATAGTAAAAATATTGATTTAAAAGATGTGACTTATAAAGAAAAATGACAAAAATAAACTTCTGTCTGTGGGCATGACTGTTAACATGGGTGCCCTTCTGCTTTAAATGCCATTCTTTCCTGGGTTCTATTAGTCTTTCTTTCTTTCTATCCCTTTGCCTTCTCCCTTAAGATCACTACGTCCTCAGGATCTCCTTCCACTTTCGTAACCCACAGTACACATACAAATTAAGAAAGAGAGAGAGAGAGAAAGAGAAACTACTTTAAGATTTTAAAAAATGGAACTGTCCCTGAAGCTGTTGCCTGCCTGCCTGTGGATCCCATTCCTCGAACTGGAATGCCTTGTCTGGCTTCAGTTGGAGAGGATGCACCTAGACTCGAAGAGACTGGATGTGATAATGGGGTCGAGGTGGGGGGAGACTGTAAGGAGAGAGGAATGGATGATTTGCATGAGGGATTACAGCGAGGAGAGGGGCAGCTGATATTAGTATGTAACGTGAATAGATAAATAAATGAATTTTAAAGAATGGAACGGTCCTGTCATTTCATAGGTATATTTCCTTTGGCATCCACTTATGTTCACAAATACTTGGAGATATACTTTCTTTATTTATATCTCTGCATATTCACATAGATATTAACTTAGTAAAATATGACATATAATAGGATAGTATGCATTCATATGTCTACACTTCAAAAAAAAAAAGCCTAACAAAATTCATTTGCAATCTATGCAACGAATGAAGTAAAGGGCAAATGTACAAACAAGAAAATGAAAAAATAAAAGGTAATAAATAATTTGCTGCCAGGAATAAAATGACATTAAAAGAAGAAGCTCATTAAGCTTCACAAAAACTCTGAATCTGTTGCCAAATGTCATAGTCAGTGCTTGAGAAAATGACATGATCACAGAACCTCTTCTAAAAGAAAGCATTTAATTAGGGCTTGCTTATACTTTCAGAGGTTCACTCCATTATCGTCAGGTACCAGGGAGCGTGGCAGCACACAGGAGGACACTGTGGAAAAGAAGTAGCTTGAAAGTCTTACATCCAGATCTGCAGGCATCAGGAAATGAAGAAAGACACAGGATCTGGCTTGGGCTCTTGAAAACTCAAAGCCCACCTTGAGTGGCACACTTCCTCCGACAAGGCCACACCTACTCCAAAAGGCCACATCTCCTAATATAATCTCCTAATATATTTGAAGAGTGCCACTCCTGGATGACTAAATATTCAAATATGAGAGGCTAGGGGGAGGGCATTTTCATTCAAAATATCACACCAATAATATAGATTTTTCTATGTACATAATAAGGTTACATAGATGATATTCAGTGGTTGAAGGCCTATGAGTGATTTCAATTGATTCGAAAGTTCTAGCTTTAGTATTTATCATTATGTTTATTTTTTAGAAGAAAATGGGAATTTAAAAGGATTAAGTAATAATTTACAATAAAACAATGAGATATTAGAAGGCCAAGTTTCAAAAGTATGAGTGGATAATGAATTTTTAAGAAATGTAAGTACCTGATTCAGTTATGTACACAAAATAGAGATTGGAGTTCTCAATTCCGACATATAAAAAAACTTGAAGCCTGGCAAGTTCATTCCCAACATGGATGCTTTTTTTTATTAGATATTTTCTTTATTTACATGTCATATGATATCTCCTTTCCAAGTTTCC
>NC_045030.1:132440025-132440466 GCF_008632895.1 Mastomys coucha
CTTCTCTGACAAGTTAGTCAGTTATGTTCTGGTTGGCCAGTGGTGACAAACAATAGAAGTCTCTTTTCCCAGGAATCACTGAGGCATGAATAAAGGGAATGTCATACATTATATTTTATATTTCCTTGTCATCCTTGAGTCTGGGTGTATGCTATGTTAACCATGAGCACAAAGTTGGAGTATACCAATGGTGATATAGGTTTACTACCAACTAGAGAGTATGTTGGAAGCAAATCCTTCCCAAGAATGAGTTGAAAGGGCAATAGGAACTTATGGGCAATCCTAAACTTCTGCCATATGTATTGTCTGAAAACCCATGTCTCATGAAAGGCCACAACATAAATATAACTATTTTATTCCTGTGTGTGGTGCCTCATATCTTGACTTGGCACTGCTCATATGACTGACAGCTCAATAATGATTCTGTCCCTGAGGAAGAAT
>NC_045030.1:132440594-132445594 GCF_008632895.1 Mastomys coucha
GGGAGAGAGATTCTGGCAGCTCCTGCTGAAAGCAACCTCAAAAGGCTGAGTCACCCATCAGTGTTTTCTTTTGCTTGATTTTCTGAGTTAAGGTGAGAGGACCGCAATGCTCAGGAGCCTTGGAGTGTCTGCTTTTATAAATCAGTAGTCTCTGAACAAATATTTAAAGATGTGTCATGAGGGTGTTGTGGATGCAGTGGTGCACTGTTTGCCTAGCATGTGTGTGACCCTAGATCCATTTCTCATTAATGAATAATACAACTAAATTGAACTATAAGTCACTGACATTGCAGTAGGCATAATAATCCTTATGGCAGGTTATGAAACATTTTAATTAGTGGTAGAAACCAGAAGCTGGCATACTTTCCAGTGATGCAGCAGCTAAGACTTATTCCATGCTTTGAAAATGATATAGTCTCTTTCCCATTTTCTTAGCTTTGCCATAATACCTGACAAAAGAGCCAAAGCCTTTAAGAAAATGATATAAAGATAAAAAAGCTATTGTCACTGGGATCCAATACATTTTGTTAGGCGAAAAAGAAACATGTGGCAGCTAGACAACACTCTGTTTATCATTTATTGAACATTATTGAAAAATACTAGGTGCCCAAATCTTTGGAAAATTCTTGTGTTAACAGTCTGTTTTCTAATACATTATGATTTATCAGTTTGAAAACCTAGGTTCTTAAAAAAAAGACACCATGCTGTGATTTTTTTTCAGACTTAATTGATTCCTGTGTGTGACTTTCCTAAGCTTGTGGCATTGAGTACAGGTTTCCTCACAGAGGCTCCTCCAGGCCAGCAGATATTCTTGTTGATGGTGTTATGAACTCATTGTTCCCTTGTCTATGTACAAAGTATGCTTAATGAGAACCAGATGGTTCTCTGAAGAAAAAGTTTATCTGAGAGATCAGTTCAGCATTCTTCAGATGTATTATTGCTGTTGTGTCTGCCTCCCAAGTCACCCTCTCTACTTGATCCCTGGCTCTCTCAGTTTTTTTCAATGATAATGCCAGTGGGCAATGAGCCCTAACTGAGAGACTGCAGATCCCTCCCAGTTTTCCCTTGCTGGCACCATCTCATCTCTGACAAAAGTATTTTTCATGGCAGTGCCATATTGTTTCCATAAGAACAGGAAAGATATGAGAATCTTTGCCTGTATGTCTCAAGGAAACTCGGCGGCCAATGTTCACAGATAGTTCAACAACAGTAGTGTCTAGGGACCTTCCACTGCTCAGAGACAGAACTCAGCCTCTCAGATAATCCCTTATGAGATCCCAAGGCTCACTAACAGCCAATCATGCTTCCTCAGGGAGAAGGTGGTTAGAGCATCTATCCTCATCCCTTTATACGATGCTTCTGGTCTAGCAGACCCCTTGTCTGTTATTTGTTTCTAGGACTTTGAATCTCTGCTTTCTCTGGAGAGTCACTGTAATCCCCAGGCCTTTCCTCCACCTTCCTCATTCAAACGTGAACCATTCCTTCATGCACTTCTCTAAGTTAATGGATTATGTCATTGCACTGAAGCTTGGAAATTTTCCCACAAGAGTTTTGATCCATTTCCTTCTACTGCATCTAAGTTGTCAAAGACCTGGTGTTTCATTTGAACAGACACCCACTTTCAACGTCCCCAGCACATGTGCGTTTCTGACTAGATCAGCCTTTACTGTTCAAGATGACTTCTTAGGTCTGTGACAGGCAACTCCCATAGCTCTGAGGAATATTACTGTATCATTCTATCCTCTGATATTTCTTTCTTCCATGCTCTCCCTTTCTGTTTCTTGGAATCCAATTTCACATCTTTAAATTTCCGTTGTGTCTGGCAGGTCTTTGGGGCCTGTCTCCAATAACTTTATATTCGAGAAGCACTGCCATCGCCTTTCTTTTCCTATCTCTGAGCCACACAACAATAGAGTTCATTTCAACAAATGGAGCCATGTGGTTACTGTAGGTATGCTTTAATTTCCTAAAAATCTTGGTAAAATCTATTATGTGCCAGGCTGGTGTGATCCTGGAAGCATCTCCCCCCTTCTCAGAGGACAAGGGTAGGAGGAAGAGGTTGTATGATGGAGAGACTTGGACAGGAGGGCTGTGATAGGTATATAAAGTGAATAAATAATTTTTTAAAAATGCATGGAATTTTGTAACATCTCTGCATGTGTTTTAGAAACTTGTGCTTAATTTGTCTACTATCTCTGAAGCTCTGCTTGGATATTTTCCTGGTATTATTATAACCCAGATTACCTTGGATTATGTCCATATGTTTTCAGAAACTTAGGTTTCATTACATTGGTATTATCACTATGCACACATATTTGAAAAAAAACATTGTATAAGAATACTAAAATAGAAAGTTATCATTCAACAACAGAAGAGCCATACATGAGTGCATTAAAGCCATCTGATAGTTGACAATGGTAGTGGCAAAAGTAGATGTCGGCACGTATGAGAATGAAATTAAGCCCTACCTTACAGCTGTCACAAAATCTACTCGAAATGGATCAAATAACTTAATATGAAACCTTGATACAGCTAGAAGAAAACATGGGCAGTATCCTGTAAGATATAGGTGTTATAAAGGCCTTTCCATCTAGGGCTGCCTTCCCTTGAGACATTCAGCCAAAAATTGACAACAAGTAGGACTTCATATAACTAAAATGCTTCTGTGCAGCCAAGAAAATAAAGAGGAAGTCAAAGATAGGATGAGAATTTTTGCCAGCTAACTCTGTGGTAGAGGATAAATATCTAGAATACACAGAGAGTGTAAAAGCAATAAAATGACTAAATAACAAGTTATCAAAAATAAATGGCCCAATTAAAAAAATGTCTGTGTCCCTGAAGCGAAAGTTCCCAAAGGAAATGAATAAAAATAAAAATGACTAAGGAATGTCTTTTAAAAAGCGTTCAATGTCCTTAGCAATTAAAGAAATGAATTTACAACTACTTTGAGATTGCATCTTATCCCAGTCATGATGACTAAGGTCAAGAAAGTAGCTAAGCACAAATGCTAGAGATGATGAATGTCAAGGTGACAATTGATGCACTGCTGGTCTCATTGTGAACTTGGGGGGCCACTCTAGAAAGCAGTGTGGAGGATTGGAATAAAAGGGAGGGGCTAGACATCCTACTCCACAGATGTTTCCTCCCCTACATTTGTTGCCACTCACAACAGATAGATATGCAAACAACCTCAGGCCCTATTAACTGAATAAGGGATAATGAAAATATTCTACATATGCAGAAAGGAATTCTATTTGACTGTAAATAAAAAAAATGAAAACATGAACTTTTTATGTAAAAGGGTAGAACTAGAAAACATTCATACTAAGTGAGGTAAAACAGACACAGTAAGAAAAATGTCACAGGCTCTCCCTTATTTGTAGACCCATAAAAGGAGAAAGGGACCATGGAAAGAGGTGCCCTACAGGAGATAGTACAACACAACTTCTATAAAAGAAAACATGGGAAAAGTGGAGAGGACACGAACTAAAGAGATGAGAGGAAGACAATGTAGAGGGAAATGGAGAAAAGAAAAATATACAACACTAAGGATGTTTCTAAAAACCATAGAAAACATTATTTTATAATACATATGTGTAGTTTACTTAGTGATATGCCCCCACAGGATGATAATGCCCCTCCCAAGACTCGTAGATTATCTAAAAGAACATCCCCAGGGCTGGACATAAGAAACATACTTTCCTCCCAGTTCTTGCTCAGGAGAGTCCAAGAGACTCCCAAAATGATATAAGCTATGGCTTTTGCCTCCCAGAACCTGAAAATCAGAACCTATTGGTGAAGATACCTTATACTTCAGAGACAGCAAGGGTGGAGCTAGAATTGACTAGAAGCCTCCTTTCTGAGGACCAGCTCTCATAGTATCCAAAAGGTACTATGTAAGTTGCAAACAGAAAAACAAGCAACTTAATATTCCACGCAGTTACAAGAATGATGATGAGCCCAGCAAGATATCCTGAATGGTGCCAGCGTGTTGTATTGACTTTGTGGGTAAGAAAAAGCTGCTGAATTGAATTTAAGGCCTATTTAATAGGAGAAAATTCATGGTTGGTATTGTAAACCTTGCCAGCTACCCAAGAGTAGTAAGGTAGATCTTGAAGGAGAACCTACTATTAGCATTCTCCTAAGCCAATATAATTTCTAACTGTATTCTAAATACTCACCCTTATACAACAGATAAATGCTATTCTTGTGCCTCACCAAAGAAGCATCTTTTTTTGTGACAGAAAAAGAGACCATTACAGAGATCTGAAACTTGTCAAAAATAGAGAGAATAAGTGATTTTGCTCAGCACCCCACAACACAACCCTGACACCTAAGGCTCTAAGAAAATGGCAAGCCTCATCTGTCCTTTTATAATTTTATTATTTACTTGAACATTTTATTAATATTTTTTTTAAAAATTGAGATAGAGACTCTGCAAGTTGTCCAAACTGGCCCCAACTTTGTTATCTCCCATCAACCTCCAGTTTAGCTTAAATTGCAGATGGGCACCATCATTCCTAGTTAAACATGAGATCTGAAACTGATGACTATATTCTATGACTACTGCTTAGATACAATCCTTCAAATATTTCTATTTCCAGTATAAATGGTGTTTTCATATTTACTAGTTTACTTGTCTAATTATTAAGTAAAAATGTAAAACTATGTTTAATGTTTTTATTTAAAAAATAACTTCATTAATCATTGTAAGCTCAGGAATCAAACAGATTCTCTGTAAATAATTGAGTCTATGTATCTCCAGATTTTAATTCTATCTATGTGTTTACACATAAATATCAGAGGCACCAAAAATTGTACATGATATTTAATATTTGCTAATATTAATATTTAATTTCATTTTTCTCAGTAAGTTTAACATGTATGCATATTATGGTTATATTCTGATAAAAAAAGCAATGTGTGTTTGAAACACAAAGAAAGTATGCTAGACAATATAATTTTGCTATTCCATCACAATAGTAAATTTAATTTTACAG
>NC_045030.1:132450594-132452173 GCF_008632895.1 Mastomys coucha
TGGAAATAGATCTACCTGAAGACCCAGCTATACCACTCTTGAGCATATACCCAAAAGACGCCCTACCATACCACGGGGCACATGTTCTACTATCTTCATAGTGGCCTTATTTGGGATAGCCAGAAGCTGAAAACAACCCAGATGTCCCACAAAGGAAGAATGGATACAGAAAAGGTGGTTCATTTGCACAATGGAATACTACTCAGCTATTAAGAACGAGGACATCACATATCTTGCAGGCAAATGGATGGAACTAGAAAATATCCTGAGTGAGGTAACTCAGTCCCAAAATGTATGTACTCACTAATACATGGATATTAGCCAAAAAAGTACAGAATACCCAGGATACAATCTATAGAACTTAGGAAGGTTAACAAGCAGAATGGCCCAAGTGAAGATGCCTCAATCCCACTTGGAAGGGAGAAGAAAGCAATCATGGGGGACAGAGGGAGAGAGGGACCTGGGTGGGAGAGGGAACAGGGAGAAGAAAGGGGAATGTAATCAGGTAATGGGAGGGGTAAACAGGACTGAAACCCTGAGGGCCAGCAGAAAGAATAGAAACAGGCAACCTCTGTAAGTAGGAAGTGGAGGGACCCTTTATAGTATACCAGAGACCGGGGTGGTGAGAGACTCTCAGGGCTCAAAGGGAGGGAACTTAAATGAAATGCTCTACAGTAGGGACAGGGAACTTGTAGAGTCCACCTTCAGTAGAAAGACAAGGAATCAGTTGGAGGGATAGGGTTTGTCATGGTTTGAATATACTTGACCCAGGGAGTGGTATTATTTGGAGGTATGGCCTTGTTGGAATAGATGTGTCATTGTGGGCATGGTCATTAAGACGCTCATCCTAGTTGCCTGGAAGTAAGTATTCTGCTAGCAGCCTTCAAATGGAGATGTAGAACTCTCAGTTCCTCCTGCACCATGCCTACCTGGATGCTGTCATGTTCCCACCTTCGTGATAATGGACTGAACCTCTGAACCTATAAGCCAATCACAATTAAATGTTGTTCTTTATGAGTTGCCTTCCTTGGTCATGGTGTCTGTTCACAGCAGTAAAATTCTAAGACACGGTTGCCATCACACAGTCAAAAACTCTGAACCAGAATTGTTTCTGTCTAAAAGAACTGCAGGGACAAAACTGAAGAAGAGCCTGAGGAAAAGGAGGTCCAGCAACAGGCCCAAATTTGGATCCACCTCTAGGGGAGGCTCCAAGACCTGACACTATTACTGATGCCAAGGTATGCTTACTGATAGGAGCCTACCTTTGAGAGGCCCAAGAAGCAGCTGAATCAGATGCAGATACTTACAACCCAACCAATCAACAGAAGCTGCTGACCCCTGTGGTTAAATTAGGGATGGCTAAAAGAAGCTGAGGAGGAGGGCAGTCCTGCAGGAGGACCAGCAGCCTCAATTAACCTGGACTCCTGAGATCTCTCAAACACTGGACCTCCAAACAGACGACATACACCAGCTGATATGAGGCCCCCAACGCACATACAGCAGAGGACTTCCAAGTCTGGACTCAGTCAGAGAAGATGCATCTAACCCTTGAGTGTCTTAAGGTCCCAGGAAGTAAGGA
>NC_045030.1:132452656-132463068 GCF_008632895.1 Mastomys coucha
AAAAAAAAAAGAAAAGAAAAGAAAAAAAGCGCATTTTCGAATGAGCAAATTCTTAGTACTCAGCTGCTGAGTTGTACTGTTTTCCCAAACTGGTTGAAACCTAAAACCTGTTCTTCAAGTAGACACCTGCAATGATTGTCTCCCACTCAGAAAAGGAAATGCAGAGTCCTTCTGATCACTAGACTATTTCCCAATTTACCTTTAGGCCATTTGTATTTTGAATTATACTGGATAATCTCCATTTCAAAGGCCAATCAATGCTCTATCACAGTTCCGGATTATTTATACAGTCTTATAGGCCAACATTCTTTCAAAGGTATTCTTACCTTTTGACCCTGAGTACTTTGTTACAGTGGTGGTATCAAATATCACTTGTAACTGTAATAATCACACAGGCAGGTGACTGGAGATATGGGTTAGCAGTTATGATCGGCTCTTCTAGAAGACCCAAATTTCATTCTTAGCACCAACAGCAGAAGCTTACAACTGCCTATAACTCCAGCTCAAGGGGAACTGGCATCTTCTTCTGGAGTTTGAAGACACCTACACACAGACACACATAGACAATTTTTTATTTAGACATAAATAAAAATAAAATTAAAACTATTTTTTACATGCACACACAGTACTTTGGATTAAAAGGTAACTGATATTCCCAGTAGTGAGATCTATGCAATTACTAACATTCAGGTAACTAACATTAAGAAAAAAACAGCATCTTAATCTAATGATATATTTGTGCTATTGTGATAAACTATAATGTCATTTCATTGTAATTTATCATAAGAATAATGAATTAGATACAACAACCTGTTATGCATGAGACAGACTGAACTATCATGAAGTTATTTATCAATTTCAAAGATTAATGTGGGTCTTAGTATACTGAAAGAGAAAAATGCAGCTTTAAAACCTCAAGAACTCAAGTTAGCCTACAATGTAACACACACAATGCAGATTATATACTGGTCAGTTGTGAAATCATACACATTCTAGCAACATTATAAGGACTGACAACATATTTATATTTATTTAGGATGTGTGTGTGTGTGTGTGTGTGTGCATGTGTGTGTGCAAGAACAATTAAAGAAAAAGAAGTGGTGAATTTGAGAGAGATCAAGGGGAATACATGTAAGGGATTGAAGGAAGGAAAAGAAGGAGAATATTCTGATATAATATGCTGAGCATGGGGTACATGCCTTTAATCCCAGCACTGGTGAGACAGTCAGGCAGATCTCTGTAAATTCCAGGTCTGCTTGACCTGCATAGGGAGATCCTGTTGTAAAATAAAAGACATATATAAAAAACAAAGCTATATATGCTTAATTCAACATAAAAATGTCAGTGTCCTGAAGAGTATAAAAATATGATCACATAGATGCATAGTAAACAAGAAGGGAGCAAATATGGAAGTGGATTATGAAGCAGGCATGGTTTAACCCTCAACACTATGAAGGGAAATGCATACATTTTGTATGCATTTATTATGAGATGGTTTCAGGAAATATAAAACACGAGATGTAATTTATAAAGGTAGAGTTATGGAAAACTGGTATCACACAAAACAGCATCTTGGAAAAATTGTTGCATTAATAATTCACATTAATTACAGATTGCATATCTAATCACATAAGTAATATGCAAATTAGTGCTGGGAGAGAGGCTGGAAAAGCAAAAATCTTTAAAGGAGCACAATAATGCACAACAGAAAGTAGACTAATTCCAGATGTCCTAGCCAAAGGTCCCATTGTAACTTTCACTCATGTAGAGTGGCAAAATACATACCTCCTACACATACATACCTGTAAACACAAGAACAAAACTCCTACAAATCAAAGTCTGCTGAAAAAGCTGGACAAAGTCAAAATCAGACACGATCACCCATCTTCCATCTTTCGAAAAAAAAAATCATTAAAAGCTAAATATTATTATGTGTAGTCTTTTGAAACTTCAAAGCCTGTTTCCAGTGGCACACTTTCTCCGACATGACCACACCTCCTAATCCTTTTGTGTATGTTTCATATGCATATAATTTCATATATACCTATAGATGCATTATATATAATTTTAGGTCCATCTAATATAAAAGTGATTCCCTATGTCTTTTTCAACCATCTTTAGCTATTAATAATCCCGCATTTCTTACTCTTTTTCTGTTTTGCCAGCCTTCTTCCTTCCCCAATTAGAGCTCTGCTCCCTCCTCACTCCCTAGTTAAAGTTCTCCATACTCCATCCCCAGTTAAAGTCCCCATATACTACTTCTTGCCCAAAAGACTTGACATCCTACTCCACAGATACCTGCTCAGCCGTGTTCACTGTTGCTCTAGTCAAAATAGCTAGAAAAGAGTAAAAATTTAAATGTCCTTCAGTTGGTGGGTGGATAATGAAACTGTGGAATTCTACTCAACTGTAAAGAACATTGAAATAATGAAGTTTTCAGGTAAATAGATGGAAATCGAACATATATAACATGAAGAGAGGTAACTCAGACTGAGAGAGAACAATGCGATATATTCTCTCTTATTTTGGGTTCTTAGCTCCTATAGATACTAGTATGTAAGCTGGAGCTACAGCAGAAACCAGCAAACTAAAAAGGGCCCACAGGGGGGTGGAGAGCTCTTGAGTCGGGGAAACAGCAGGACATAGGAACCTTGAGATTTCTTAAAGAATTCACAAAATAATACTCTTACACGGTAAGAGTTATCCGAGGACGTAGAAACACAAAAAGATGACAGGTGACTCATAACTTCAGACCCTGCAGTATAAACTTGTAGACGATTCAACAAAGCAGGAAGGTTTATAGCCTCTAATATCTAATAACTTACCTTCCATATAGACACACACACACACACACACCATTCATTAGGTCATATTTTTGCTGTTTATCCTTTCTAGTCTGTAAACAGCTTTGTTAAACCTTTCTGCCTTGAGTATAAAGTTGACATATCCTAGTTGCCGTAGAAACCAGAATTTCATTAAAATTTCTCCCTTTGGTGATACCTTTCCAAGGAAACCAGAAAATGCACATAAATCCTCATCTTACTGGAGTCCTAAGCCATTAGGTCAGGCTGTGAGTTCAAACGCTCACTTGCATTTATAAAAAATGACAATATGTAGAAAGAAATAGGAAAAAAAGACTTTTATTTTAGATTTTTGCAAGAATCAGGGAAGAGAGACAGTCTCAGTCTTACTATACATTGCCTGAAGCAGTGTTATAATTTGCTATCATTTATAGAAAAAAAAAACAAAGGACATGAAATATGCATCTGTATATTTAGCGTTGAGCCCAAATTACCAGAGAGAAATGGTAAGTCTTTCTCCAGGGAGAACCAGTTACCTCTCTAGGGCGAAGCTGGAGGACCTGGGCATCAGACAAGAGACCTATGTGGTAGAAAGAAACCTGCCCCATCATGTTGTCTTCTGGCTTTCACACCCTTACCTGTGCATACAAAGAAACGAATAACTATTTTTGAAGAAAAATATGAAGATTAAATGTGTGGACCTTACAAGAAGAAAAACCAACAACTAGTTTTGCCAGAGCCAGAGAACATTGAGCCTGCAATACGATGGATTTTCCTCTGAAAGTCTGTGAGAACAAAATGGTTGCTGAGAACATAAACAAAGCCCGACAAAGTACATTGTGCTCTTGAGTGTTAAAGAGGTGAAGCTGAGCATATCATACTTGGGAATCAACTAGTTATACTGAAATCATGCCATCACTGAATAATATTGTTAGAACTCATATTTATAAAACTACATTAAAATCTTCAGAAAAAAAAAAACAGTAGGTCTGCAGAGATACAGAATACACAAGCACAGAGAGTTTGTTATACACAGTCACTCACATTAGGGACATATTATTATGCAGCAACTCCTACTTACGTATAAGCTAAGATGCCATTCCTATGTGGGCAGTCCTATAAAGGAATAGGAAAATAAACAGTTCTCAGGAGCAGTGGCACACAGTTCTGTTTTGGACTGTTTACCTGGGCTAACAACACCCTGTTTGTATTTTAGCTACAAAGATGATGCCACTAGACCCTGACATGGAAAGTTAAACAGAAAATCAACTCTCGTATGTTTTTCTCTGACCCAACTCTAACACAGTATTCTTCCCACCAATGGGCAGGTGAATTACTAAGCTTAACAAGCTTCATATGGATGCCACTAAAGGTCATATTGGATTAGCTATATAGCGATGTGAAATCAACAGGAATGGATGGTTCTTAGAGCAAATCACATGTATCAACATGAGTTTTTCCAGTTTAAGGAAGGTATGGTTAACCTTTTCATATTCAAGAGATAAAGAGATTCTGGAAAAAAATATGCAGGTCTGAGTCTTTCAAGTGCTGCAGCTCTGTGATTTTAAATGGTCTAGAAAATGTCATGATCCAAAACGTTAAACTGAGTCACAATGACATGAATGAATGAATATTAACTATAAGTACTTTTTCTGAAAACATTTTTATTGAATTATGATAGCTTATTCTGAGTGAATATATTTGAAAAAAAGCATTATTTTCAAATATATGTAGACAGGAGTTACATAAGTAAAAACTGATGGGATTCTTTACAACAAAATATTTCAAAACAAACAAACCAAAAACTGATATAGACTTCAGGAAGGTAGCCACGAGTCTGTGTTAAAGTGTCTATGAGCCGATCTTCCAAAAAGCAACTACATCTTAACATTTCTTTTGGGAAAATACAGTAATAGATCTGGCATTTCTACACAATAATAATACACATAATGTACACAGTACTAGATCAAAGTGAGACGTACAGTCAGCATGTGCAGGTGGCAGACCCACCAACAAGAACAGTTCCCAGTCACAGCCCTGTGACTCAGAGGATCTATACTGCTCACCGAAACAGAATGCGGCAGGTATATGTATCACCATGTCTGTGTGGTAATTTTCCTAGACATAATAGCTTGAGCTATATTTCATATTTAAATTACTTCGCTCATGAAGCTTCACATCATTGCAGGTCACTGCATAGTGCTCTACTTCATGTCTTAGTGGCTGTGCCCACTTCCGTTGTGTGCATGCATGTGAGTATGTTCTCACTACATCCCCCATACTGTATTGTGAGTATCCTAAAAACCTGCTTTTTGAGGGTTTGTGGGAAAATATAAAAGGGCCACTTATTTAACACAAAACCAGAGATAAATCAAGGAATAGTCTACAGTCATATATTCTGTAGTAACCAATGGATTACAAGGCTGGCCTGTGATTGTGTGTGATTATGTTGATGTTTGAAGATAAAATGTTTCCAAAATTCAGATAATTTAAGGACTTTGCTTCACTCGGTGTAACTATTTTTAGAAGGTGTTGAATATTTTAAAGATGGGGCCTACCTGAAGGAGATGGGTGCCTTGTGCACACGCCTGTAGAAAAATATTTTGTCTTTGGCCTCTTCCTAAAATCTCTTCCTCCTTCATAAGGCGACCAGCTATGAGTTCCATGTTTCAGTGCAAGGAAAGTAGGATGGTTACAGGAAATTGGAGGCTGAAGAGACTGTGAGGAGTTACATGAAGATAGGACACAATTTATTTCCTAGAATGGGATGCTAGACAGGCAATGGCCTGCAGGTATCCACACACATGGCCAACACACATGGGGCACGCACATGCTGGCATAGATGCACATGCAGACTGTCACACAGGCTTATAAACAGACATACAGGCAAGCTGTGAGGGGAAAGGTTAAAACTCATGTTTCTTAAGCCACATCTCAAGGCCATATTTATACCAAACCCACATAAAGGTAGCATTATGACAGAAACAGTTATATGACATATGACATTACTGTTTACCTTGGGGTTGCCAGGACATTTGCTGCCAGCCACTTTGTAATGACCAAGAGCCTCCTCTTCAAGATGTTCCACTCTAGCCATTTTGTCTCATATCAGGTGTCCAACCTGTACAAACATAAACCATTTCTTATAGCCCAATGTTCCCCAAAGCAACATCAACTACATGCTTTCATCCCCATGCGATTAGCCTTGCCTCATTTCCATAGTGATAAATCTGAGCCAACCTCATGGTGAGTTCTCTGAAAAAATGAGCCAAAAGAAATCCTTCTTCCTTTCAAACTGTTTTCTCAAGTGTCTGCCACAACGATGAAAAGGTTTGGCTGACATAGCTCCCCTCAAGAGTTATATAAAGACATATTCATCCCTTCATTCCCCCCTGTATGGAAGAATGAAATTCCTTCAAAATTTTAACACTTGCTCTACAGGGTCAAAGTAAACAAAACTTCTATCTTCTAGTCTTTGGTTCTGCCCGTACTCCTATTTTATGAAGTCTATGAATCATCATTTAAAACCAGCTCATACCATATTTACCAACCCTAAAGAATTTGTCTTTATTTAGCGTGAATCACTAAAACAAGGTACACTCAGGAGCTGTGGAAAAGGTAACTTGAGGGATAGGTATGTTTTCAATAAAAGAGATTAATCCATTTCAAAGATGGACAAACACTAGGGGATTCTCTCAAAGCATCCCATGAAGCTGCCCTATCATCTCATTATGCAATTACTTCCCAGCTTCAGTACAAGATGATATATTTAGAATATTGGACATGACTCAAACAGTTTAAATCAATCCCAAGTTTCTTAGAGGTCCTTGAGTTTACAAAACTACCCAATAGTTAAAAAATGTTTTTAAAATATGAACTCTAACAATCCAAAAATGAATAGTAAGGTCAGTATTCACTCCAAGCATGTCTTCAGTTGCAAATTCACAGGCTATTGAGGCTCATCAATGGAATAAGAGTCCCAAGAAATTCCATATTTACTAAGATATCCTTATGATATTGGAATTCCCTACTTTACTTTTAGCCATGGTAGAAGCTGCTTATATATTATTAACATATATAACACTTTGAGGCCAGAAGTTGGCAGCCCAATTTCTAAGAGGGGGCTGTGAACATTTATAAGAACAAAGTTCTAGTATGTAAAATTCCCTTTGACATTGACCAAATTTCATAAGAATATACTTATGTAACCTATGGAAGACTTGGTAAATGGGTACATGGGATTAGGGAGCTGAGGGTAAGTGTGGGTGACTTGGTGAGCTCAGGTCAAGGTCCCCTACTGGAATTCTCTATGCATAGATAATTCTCTCATTGTATTTGATCAGGTGACTTTACTGGCCTGATAGGATGGAAGCTTACTTATACAAAGATGCTAATATCATCAATATTTCTTGTTGTTTCTTCACTAAACAGTTTCTGTTATTAGCAATGAATAGTTTTGGTCCTGTAGCAAAGAATGTCAGTTAATTTGAATCTCATTGTACAAAGCTATAAGGAGTGTGTGTCTGTGTGTGTGTATATGTGTGTGTATGTATGTGTGTGTGTGTATGAGAGAGAGAGAAAGAGAGAGAGAGAAACTTATATTTTTCATTATATTTTACTTTTCAAATTCTTATTTTTTATTTTTATATGCTTACTGAGAATTCCATACATGACTACTCTACTTATACCATTTCTGCTCCTTCCTCCCTTTTGTACCCTTTTTGTCCCCCACTGGCTCCCAAATTAATGATCTCTCCTTTTAAATTATTATCATAACATGGATATATAAAGTTAACCTACTGAGTCTATGCAATGTCTTTTGTATGTAAGTATGTATAGGGCTGACCATTTGGGGATGGATAATCTATCCAGGGTCTCATTCATGGAAAAAACTGATTTTTCTCTCTTAACAGCCATTAATTTCTTATGATTCTTCAACTAGAGATGAGACTGTGTGAGAGTTCTCCGATCCACATTGATGTGGTAACTGATATTGTCATTGTGCAGGTCATGTTTAGATTACCATAGTGTAAAGATTTCATGGGGGCAACTCATGTTAGAAGATGCTATCATGTTGCAAATGCCACAGTTATCTGGCTTTTATCTTTTTGCCCCCAATGTTTCTTGAGCTTTAGGGGTAGATGGATCAAATGGGTTGGCACCCTGGCTCTCTGTATTTTGACCAGTTATGGTTTTTTGTAAGTTTCTAACTGCTGTAAAATGAAGCTGCTTTGATGAGGGAATAAAAGATATACTTAATCTGTATAGATAAGGATATGTATTTAGCCGTCAGTTTTCAATTATGTTGGCTTAGGCGAGGGGTAATGGCAGGTTCTATGACCTCACAAGCCAAGGGTAGATTTACAGTAGAAGAGATGAATTACATGCCATTAAATGTTCCTTAAGTCACATGAGACAGCTATTTGTTACCCTTTGTGGTACTGTACCCATGGACGGTTTTGCCATGCTATTCATTGTTATAGGTCATAGATTGTACAGCTTTGTGAAACTCTTTATTATTCTTCTCCCATGGCACATTACAAAGTACCTTTGCATAGTATGAGAGCTTGTCTTCATGGTTGAAGCTTCTAGGTTATTTTCATTCTGACTCCTCTGAGTCCTTTGTCTGAAGTATATGGTAAATTAAGTAATAGGTCTTACCTTCAAGTTCTGATGGCAGCCAAGGACAATGGCAATAGTCTATTTTGATGGGCATCTCTTTGACGTCCAAAACCAAGACAACTGAATTCTGTAAAGCTATGAAGAAAAATAAAATCATGAAGTTTATAGGCAAATGGATTGGCGTAGAAAATACCACACTGAGGGCTGGAGAAATGGCTCAGCAGTTAAGAGCACTGACTGTTCTTCCAGAAGTCTTAAGTTCAATTCCCAGCAACCACATGGTGACTCACAACCATCTGTAATGGGATCTGATGCCTCTGTTGTATTCTGAAGACAGCCACAGTGTACTCATATAAAGTAAACAAATAAATAAATCTTTAGGAAAAAAAAAGAAAATACCACATTGAGAGGAAATCCAGACCCAGAAGAACAAAACCTAGAGGTGGTTTCTATTTGCGTATTCTAGCTCTGAATCTTTAAATGTAATTTTATAATTCAAAGTAACCACAGAAACCAGGAAGTAAAAATGGGACCAGGGGGAGAGATCTCTAAGATAGATAGTGAGATAGTAGCACACAGATGTTACAGGAAAGGAAATGGGAAAAGTGGTGGAAAGAAACTGTAGGGGTGGATCTGATGCTAAGTTCCTGTTCCCTTATTGGTTCTTGATCTGTCACTAAAGAAGCCATGGGCCAATTGCTAGGAGGAAGGGATAGGTGGGACTTCCAGGTCCCTGGAGGCAAACGGACAGACACAAGGAAAGGAGAGCAAAGTTCACCATGCTTCTGATGGAGTAAAAAAGGTGACCAGCCATGTGATATCTCAAATGGAGTGGCCACACAGGCTGCTCTTACAGGTAGGCAGTCAGGGGTGTTGAGCAGGGACTAGATGTAACTCAGAAACTACAGATTAGGGGAGGTAGAGAGGTGCGGAGATAAGAATACAGATAAGTGCTTGCTTTTCTAGGCAGAAGATAAGTAGCACCCAGCAATTGTGGCTAAAGGCAAGTTGAAATTGAACTGTGTGGGACTGTGTCTTTTATCTCTGAATTCAAGGGAAGCTAGGTGGGGGCTTGTAGTGTGGCCTGTTTCCGGAGCTTACGTGAGGTAGAAAAGCTACATGCAACAGGGAACTCTGAGGGGGCAAAGAAGGCAATACAGAGAGAAGTGAAGAGGAAAGAGCACAAAAAATGATTGAAAATGCCACAATGAAACATTATTTTACTTAAATATGTATAATATATTTAAGTGCATGTATATATTATATAAATAGTTTACATGAAATATACTATTTGGCGAACTAATGTTCCCACTAAATTTCATAAACTAGCAAAAACCATAGAAATCTCCCTTTGAGTTCATATAAATTTTCAATAGATTTTTTTTTTTACTTTGTTGTCCTGTCAGTAAGAAATTTACTTAAAGAAATCCAAATGCTGGCATTGTCCTGAAATTTTTAACAGGTTTATTTATAATTGCTATAAAGTTGAGATGTGTTCACTGAAATATTTTTCTTGCGTTAATGCTTTACATCTTGCATTTATATTAAAAATTCACGGGCTAGTGAGATGGCTCAGTGGGTAAGAGGACTGACTGCTCTTCCCAAGGTCCTGAGTTCAAATCCCAGCAACCACATGGTGGCTCACAACCACCCGTAATGAGATCTGATGACCTCAGTGACAGCTACAGTGTACTTATTTATAATAATAAGTAAATCTTTGAACAGGAGCGAGTAGGGCTGACCTGAGTGAGCAGGGTTGACCAGAAGCGAGCAGAGGTCCTAAAAATCAATTCCCAACAACCAGACGACGGCTTACAACTATCTGTACAGCTACCGTGTATAGTCATATACATAAAATAAATAAATAAACCTTTTAAAAAATCCACATACAAATGAACATAGAGAAACTGCCAATACCTGTTTCTGTCCCACATGTTTCCACTCGCAATCATATACTTAGGTACCTTTGACTCCATGGAAAAAATATCT
>NC_045030.1:132463487-132469754 GCF_008632895.1 Mastomys coucha
TGTTTCTTTGTTTTTTGGAGGGGAAACTGTGAAAGAAGAAATTTACATGTAAATAAAGAAAATATCTAATAAAAAAAACAGTGAAAAAAAATTCCATTTACTAAATCTAGGAAAATACATTTTCCACTTTCTCCGAAGCTGCTAGCTATTGTGTTAAAGCAGTAATTCTCAACCTTCCTAATGCTGTGACCCTTTGATATAGTTCCTCATGTTGCAGTGACCCACAACCATAAAAGTATTTCATTGCTAGTTCATAACTGTAATTTTTTGTTATTGTTCTGAATCATAATGTAAACATAATGATATACATGATACTGAAAGGGAACATGAATCACAGGTTGAGAATCACTTTATTAAAGAATAAGGTAGAATTATTGCGTTTTAAATGGAGAGAATGTGCTAGGTGTAAAATATCTGATTGTAGTTAAGTTCATTCCACTCTGCTGAACAGAAATGAAACACACACACACACACACACACACACACACACACACACACACGCGCGCGTGTGTGTGTGTGTGTGTGTGTGTATATATATATATATATATATATATATATATATATATATATATATATACACAAGTGGAAAGACTAGAGTATTAGGAAAGATATTTTTGGGGATAAAGATGACTGTCTATGAGACCCCTGGCACATACCCCTCGTTTTGATGATTGGAAAATCACATCAAATCTGCGTATGCACAGTTCTTGCCTTTGTCTCATTTTTCAAAAACGAACTGTAACTCTCTCATGATTAAATCGGGGATGAAAGAGAATTTCTCTCTCTGTTCCTAAAAGAATACACAAATTCAGTTATTAATTTCTTTCCACATATTACTTTCTTTTGTCTTAAATCAGAATGCATTCAAATGGGAAGCTAGAGTTTTTGTTAAAAGGTACACCTAGAAAGACCATTCTCTAGGTTATCTTCTCAAAATAAAATGACATATGAACCCACAGGGAAAGAAGAATACCAACTCTAATTTCCAAAATACTTAAAAAACAGTTCATGTGTTCAGTGTTGGACTCTTTACCTAGCAGTTAAGAACAACTCTCTATTTCAGTACAGAACACATTGACCTATTCAAAGTATGTTTGTTTTGCTAGGGTTTTTTCTTTCTTTCTTTCTTTCTTTCTTTCTTTTTTTTTTTTTTTTTTTTTTTTTTTTTTTTTTTTTTTTTTTGTCAACCTATAAAACCTGGACATACCTGGGAAGAGGAAATCTCCATGAAAGAATGGTCTCCGTGAGATTGGCCTATGGGCATGTCCACAGGACATTTTCTTGACTACTCTCTGGTATAGGAGGGCCAGCCCACTGTGGAAGTGTCAAGCCGGAGGGTAGGCCTGGGCTCTATAAGAAGAGTAGTTGTGCAAAACAAGTGGGAGAAAGCCATTAAGCAGCCTCTCTCTGTTACTTTCTGCTTTATGTTCATGCCTTGTGTTTATCTCTTGGCTTCCTCCAGTGATGGGCTTATAGCCATATAAACTCATCCTCCATGCACAAACTGGCTTTGGTTAATATTTTATCACAGCCACAAAAGTAAACTGGGGAATGTGAATAAGTTTACCAGTGCCTTGAAACCTAATTTCCAGAAACCATATGGAGGTACGCCAGAAATTGGGGGTTACAATGGAAACGAAATACATAGGTGGGGATATAATGATGGCAAGTAAATTAAAATTTATAAAACATGTAAAAACGTTAATATTTTGTACCACTTTGTATATAGAGATTTTTGTAATGCAGCAAATACTCCTGAAGTCAGAAGAAATGTTTTCTATCTTTCTTTCAGCTCCCCAGTTGAACAGTATCACCCGGGTGCAGACAGCACCTTGGTTGAGATGGCAACAGTAGCAAAAAAAGATGCAGGAGAGGATCCGTTATCTGCTCCATTCTCCCTTGCAGGACTTTATTTCCCTATAACATTGTCCCTGATCAAACTGAGGCAGCAGCCAGGAGACAAAGGAAAAATGGTGATGTGAGAAGCCAAGATGCTGCATCAGAACATGTGAGGAATATTGGATTTATATATTCAAATACCTTGTCGCTAATACCTGATTGTCATTAGCATAGTTTATGTACAGACCACAAGGGACAGTGAGTCTTAATCCTATCACTAAGAACAGCTGGTGGCATTCATGAAAACTAAGACAAAAGATCCATTCCCAAGAAACCTATAATGCTAACAAGCACAGAAATGTCATATAAAGGTCTGATTCAGTGACTAGAAAACACACACAAACTCTTTCCAAAGTCACACTCTGCAATGGCAGAGTAAATAAGTAAAATGATTGGAATATTCTAAGAAAGACGGCTAACAGCAAAACTCAGGAGTATTTTAAGCATCCAATCTTTTATAGCATAAGTCAACAAATGAATGAACTAAAAGTGCTATTTGGATTGTCACATTTTTTTTTCCTAATAAAAATGTATTGAAGCTCAGTGATCCTCAAATTTTATTTGTATACACTACTGGTGTTATGGCAGAGTTGAGAAATTGGGGAAAAATGTATGGCTTTAAAAAAAAAATAAGCAAGCTAGGAACATAATTTGAATAATAGTGTTTGAAGGGAAGTACCCTCCATGGGTAGTTAATACTGCTCTCAGAAGCCCTATGTTAGAAAACAAAAATTCCAATGCCAAGTACACTATATGGCCATATGTATTTCAGGAAGGAGTGCTGTGAGATATTGTATTCAAGCTATGATGTAACTACTGTGCCGATGAACACACAGTAATAGTAGTTAGCTGTGGAACCACCATCATTCAATCATAGGTAAGGGAGATGCCCCTGATGCCCTAAGCATCCCTGAAGGACAACAGGCAGTTGATGGCTACTGAGGTGGGGAGAATTCTATTGCTTGGTGATAATAGTCATCTTTAAGTTTATGTTTATCCACTTATGCTCATGCAATTGAAAGCAAATGCAGCAGGCCACAAAAAAAGACATGAATATAGAAGAGGAATGTTTTAGTAAGAAGGGTTTTGTGGTTGTAGAAGAAGAAGAGGAATATCACGGGAGCTGGGCACGCCTTTAATTCCAGCACTTGGGAGGCAGGGGCAGGTGGATTTCTGAGTTTGAGGCCAGCCTGGTCTACAGAGTGAGTTCAAGGACAGCCAGGGCTACACAGAAAAACCCTGTCTTGAAACACTGCCCCCCCAAAAAAGAGTATAATGGGGGACTTGTGATCAACGTACCTTATATATTAAATGTAAAACGATGATTTCTATTGTTTGAGAAATTAATACTGTAATACAGCCTGTTTTAGCAAATCTTCACTCCACTCACTTTCATCAAATTCCTCCCAAATAATCACCACCACATTTGACTCGAGCATCTGTGTCCTGTTCTTAAACTCATTGAGTCCGCATAGTATAATTTTTTAATTAATTTTTATCCTACAATATATTTTGGCCATATTCTTTCCCTACCCCAACTCCGCACAGATACTGCCCACCTCCCTATCTACCAAATTTCATGTTCTTTCTCTCTGTTGTTCAAAAACCAATAAATACAAATACCATTAAAAAGAATCTTAGTAGGACAAAAACCATCAAAACAAATCTAAAAGTACATAAAAATCATGAAGTCCCTTTTGTGTTAGCTAACCATGCCTTAGACAAGAATACCTGATATATGCAGTGACACACCATTGGGGAAACTGATTTTTCCTATCCAAGAAAGTATTAATTATAAATATGTAATTTTAAAGTAATTTTTTAAAGTTTATATTTTAAAAAGATAGGAATGAGTCCTATCTGGTGCACCAATGAAAAGTGTGCCACCTTCTCCAGTCTAACATTAATGTAATGAGTGTGTTTCTATTATTTATTTACTTTGGTTTTTCAAGACAGGGTTTCTCAGTATAGCCCTGGCTGTCCTGGAACTCACTCTGTAGACCAGGCTGGCCTTGAACTCAGAAATCCACCTGCCTCTGCCTCCCAAGTGCTGGGATTAAAGGTGTGCGCCACCACCGCCCGGCTAATGAGTGTTTCTTAACCTGCCATAAGGATTATTATGCCTACTGTAGTTTCAGAGACATGCTGCTGTTCGGTTGTGGGGAGCCGCGGCCGCCACCCTATATACATATATACTAAACACCTGGTCTCTGGCCAAAGCAGAGAGCATTGATAATCAAGCCATTAGTTGAAGAAGCTGAGTGCCTCCAGTTTGTGACACAAGCTGGTATGAATTTCCCGCAGCCTATTATGCTGATTGGGACCAGGAAAAGTATTTAACCTGCGAAGGCTGGAGACTACGAGATTCTACTAGAGAGAGGATTATTATGAGCTAGGTGGTGGTGGCGCATGCCAGTAGTCCCAGCTACTGGGGAGGCTGAGAGAGAGATTATAGAGATACTTGAGGGGCGTCGACATTGACTTCTGAGGAGATTAGAGAGACTGCTAAAGACTACTACTAGAGATACTAGATGAGATTAGAGATATTATTAAGAAGAAGTAAAATAAGGGTTCCTGAATAAAATCTGCTTGGAGAAGGGCTCATGTTTGCCTCCTTATTTCCGCTGGACGGAAAGGCAGCTTACATTTGGTGGCCCCGGACGGGGAGTGGAGAAGTTAGTACAGGGAGAGACATACAGAGAATAGAGAAGAGATGTACAGAGACCTCGTGGGGGACATCTTTTATGGCTCAGAACTCCTTGCAGACAGGGCAGTGCACTGGAAGGTTCCCAGGTAAGGTGGAACAAAAGGAAAGGTTCTCAGTAAAGAGACGATAAGGTTCTCAGTAAAGAGACAATAAGGTTCTCACCGAAGAGAAGATAAGGTTCTTGGTGAAGAGAAGATAAGGTCTCCCAGTTTGGAGCAATAAGGTCCCGTTAAGGGCGAATAAAAAGGTGATAATATGGGGAATTCGCAATCTTGCCCCGCGTTTGTTGCTCTTAAGGAGCTGTTAAAAGCAAAACAGATAGAATTAAAGAGAGAGACCCTAGAAAATTTTTTGTCAGAGGTAGATATCGTAGCCCCTTAGTTTGCAGTGTCGGGTAACTTGATGCTGTCCAGCTGGGATGAATTAGGAAAAGATTTGGAATTCGCCTGGGAAGAAGGAATAATAAAAGGCGGAGTGCTACCAATTTGGAAACTGATTAGGAATTGCTTGGAGAATAGGGTGTGTTCTAAAGCAGTAGAGAAAGGACGGGAAGCGTTAGAACAGCTGAGGGAGGAGAGGTCAGTAAAGTCTGAGAATCAGACTGATGAAGGTGGTTTGGACTCTGAAAGGGAATTTGAGAAGATAGTACAGAAAATGGAGAAGTCCACTATTAGGGTGGAGCCCACAGCTCCAGAGCCACCTGTATCCGTACCACCCCCCTATAACACTGCCACTTAAAGTCATAAGGAACTTGGCTGAGTCAGTCCGTGCACAGCTGAAAAGGAGCTGATAGAGGCTGACTGAGTGTCTGCACTAGCCGTTCTTAAAGGGGACAACAGCTTTTTGTGCTAAACCGCTAGCACCTTTGCCCCTAGGGTAAACAAGCTTAAAATTGGAACAGCTGTGGCTCCGGATGGCTGGAAGGGACTGATGGGAGATGTAGTTTTGTGGTTGATTACCTAGTTAAAGGGACTAACAGAGACCAAGTCACCCTCAGGGACATGCCATCAGTTCTTGCACTGCACAGAGAATTAAACAAAAATATATATCTTAATAATACTGAAGGTTTGTTTTCAGATTTATACGTTGCAGAAATATACAGCCTTGGTGAATTTCCTCATCTAAATGGCCTGCTTGAACTCCTGGTATCCTGAACTTCAGCCTGATCCAATTAAGACACAGACATCAGAAGACCAGTTTTGTTTTTCCTTCCAAACCCCCTCATATCTCTGCGCCCTCATTCAGCTTGAAGAAATTAAGATGAGTTGTCTATCTGGTTCCCTGGGCTTTGAGGTTAGAAAAAAATTGTTAATAAGTTGTGTTTCTAAAAATTGTAAAATTGTTAATATTTAAAATAGGAAAGAAATAGCCAGATTTAATTGTATAGCTATAGAAAGCCTTATATTTTGTTATTAAGTTACATTGTGTGACTAGAACATCTTAAACTAATATGAGAAATAAGTAAGAGCTTTTGAATTGAGAACAATAGGTATTAGAACAGAGGGTTTAGAGAGATCTGATACATGAAAGCAGACACTCCAAGGCTCCTGAGCATTGCGGTCCTCTCACCTTAACTCAGAAAATCAAGCAAAGGAAAACACTGATGGGTGACTCAGCCTTTTGAGGTTGCTTTCAGCAGGAGCTGCCAGAATCTCTCTCCC
>NC_045030.1:132470340-132471157 GCF_008632895.1 Mastomys coucha
ATTCTTCCTCAGGGACAGAATCATTATTGAGCTGTCAGTCATATGAGCAGTGCCAAGTCAAGATATGAAGCACCACACACAGGAATAAAATAGTTATATTTATGTTGTGGCCTTTTAGGAGACATGAGTTTTCAGACAGTACATACAGCAGAACTTTAGGATTGCCCATAGGCTCCATTTGCCCTGTACTGGCGGCTGGTTTTATATGTCAACTTGACACAAGCTAGAGTCATTAGAGAGGAAGGGGCCTCAGTTGAGGAAATGCCTCCATACATTCTGGCTGTAAGGCATATTCTCCATTAGTGATCAATAGGAAAAGGTGCCATCCCTGGCTCTTAAAAGAAAGCAGTTGATAAGCAAGCAATGGAACACAAGCCAGCAAGCAGCACCTCTCTGTGGCTTCTGCATTAGCTCCAAGATCTTGCCCTGCTTGATTCCCCATCCTGATGTCCTTCAATAATGAACAGCAATATGCAATATGAAAGTATAAGCGAAATAAACATCTTTCTCCACAAGGTCATGATATTTTATTGCAGTAAGAGAAAACCTAACTAAGGCAGACACACTCTTGGCAATTACTTGCTTCCAACATTTCCCCTACTAAGCTGGGAGAGGATTTCACTATTGGTAAGCTCCTAACCTTGCCCTGATAGTTGGCTACATAGCCAACACCCAGACTCAAAGCATGACAAGGAAATATAAAATATAATGTATGACATTCCCTTTATTCATGCCTCAGTGATTCCTGAGAAAAGAGACTTCTATTGTTTGTCACCACTGGCCAACCAGAACATAACTGACTAACTTGTCAGAGAAG
>NC_045030.1:132471511-132475669 GCF_008632895.1 Mastomys coucha
CGTTTGTGCCTCCTCAGTTCCAAATAGGGAAATAACAAATCAATGGCCAGTGAACATATAAAACAATATCCTCACTGGTGATAACTAGTGACCATAAGTTAGATACCATTCTGGATTTTTAAAAACATTATCATCATGGTCAAATGAAACTGCAGGCTTAAGCAATGGCTCTGTTGGTAAGAACACTGTGTGGTCATCCCAAGTTCCTGGATATAATCAATACCCAGTCCAGTCCAATACCCAATCAAGACCAGTTCCAGGATATCCTATGCTCCCTTTGGCTTGTATTAGCAGTAGGCACACAATGTGTCACATGCATATTCGTGCATACAAGCAAAGCACTACATACATATTTTTTTTTTACTATCATACATTATTTTTTTTAAGTTTCAATTAGGAACAAAGAACTGTGCCATTGTTGGGCCAAGAATCTGTGAGTACACAAGAGTGAAAATGATCGAAACACAATGTACAAAATCTCAAAGGATTAATAAAAATATACATTAAAAATAAAAGCACAAATGAATACAGATGTCACAATAAAAAGGCTATACAATCATGTTTTTCTAGACTCTGAAGTATTATTACTGAGAACAAAGTCCCATGTTTAGTATATAATTTTGGGGGGGTTATTAGTTTTCACATTTTTATTGTAGATCAACAGGGAAAGGGCCTTTTCCATCAGCAGAAGCACTCACAGGTTCTTCAGCCATTCCAGGTTTGGACCCAGAGGATCCTGTGGGTGGCTGGGCACATCATGCATGTTCCCATGATCTCTCACAGGCACTGGGTAGTTGAAAGGTATGGCTTTGTTGATCATGCCAGCATACTTGTTGTAGGGGCTAATTATGGGCATAATTATAGGGAGGCCCCAGACAGAGAAGGACACCACCAGCACTAGCTCCTTCACCCAGGCATTCTTGAGGAAGGAAGAGATTCTCCCGGCCATTTTGTTCTTGGCGGCGACTAGTATATAATTTTATGCCAGAGCAACAATATTAATACATGTATTATTAACAGTTGGAATAGACATCATAGGAATAGAAAAGAAGCTTCATTATATGTGTAATATTTTGCTCTAATTTAATTCCTGGTTTCCCCCTAGACTTAGTATTATTTCTAATCTGTAATAAACATATGTAAAACTATTTAACACAAGAGTGTGCCTATAGATAGTTAATGAATCTCTTCATATAGCCAGTTGAGTCAGTATTCTACCTTTAAAAGTCTTTAAGTCATTATCCCAATACATTTGATGACAAATATCACTATTATTTATGTTTTACCCAACAGTTTTTCAAGTTAGAACATTCCCTATGTTAAGTTGCACTTACCATGTAAACACTTCACTTCCAACAGAAATCTAATGTAGGATTTGTTTAATAACTTTTCATCAAAGTTTATATAGATTTGGGTTTAGACTGGGCATGTCACTATTATATTTCATTCATCATAATCAGTTACCTTTCTGATAATTTTATCATTAAACCTAATAGTCACATAGCCTTCAGACAGCTAGAAGTGGTACATGGCATGAATTGGTGGCCCGGTAGCAAACACTTTCTAGAAATACCTCCATGAATTAATTCCTTTGTAATAAATTAACTTGCAAATAAAAGATAACATGATATGCTGGGTGGCCATCCAAGAAGAGGCCACTGCACGGGGTGACCTGATCAACTCAGCTGCTACTGAGGGCCTTTTCAGTCTGTCAACCCCCACCCCCCACCCTATCCATATATGAACTGCTAGACCTCAAGGAGAAACTGGTGTTGCAGAACCAGATCTGGGAGCATGTCATCACCAACAAAGATGAAAATCTGGAGCATGGCTATGATGGAAAAAAAAATCTCAGTGCTGGTTTGGTATTTATAATGCTTCAGAGACCACAGGTCTTAAGATATACCAGTGACCCACGGCAGTGAGTATTTGCATGTAGAGCTGTGTGGGCAAAAATATATTGCTATGCAACACTCCGAGATTTACAATGCCACTGAGATAAATGAATTCGTGATGGAATGTAGAGAAGGGTGGAGGAATGGAGCAATGCATATGGAGTGGAAAGGGTCTGAAACATGTCAATATCTGAGGCCTGAGGCCATGTTGATGTCCATGTTCCATGATGCCACCAAGGACTGTGTTAGAGTCCATGGTCCCTGTTGTTCCCGGGGCAATGTGTTCTCTTGCCAGGCAGCTATGATGATGTTCAAAGTTCGAGCTGCTGTAGAGGGTCATGTTGATACCTGTAGTCTGTACTGCCATCAGAACCATCCTGAGAGCCACACTGCTACCAGGGACTGTTGGGGATGGCTGCCAGTATTGCCACCAGAGACCATGCTGAGGTCCATGGCACATGTTGATGCTGGAGGCCAGGTAGATGTCCATGATCCTGGCTATTACCAGATGCCATGTAGATGTCCAGGATCCATACTCCTGCTGACTGTAATGGACAAGGCAGCTTCTTCTGCGGTGTTATAGATGACTGCAAACTCACAGTTGATTAAGAGAGACTTAGAAGGCTTCTGGGACAACTCCCATCCTACCTTCACAAAATGTAACAACCTAGACAGAAAAAGCCCATTGAAGAGAACTCTTAAAAATTGTAATGAGGATGCTGAAGTATAGCTCTCCATACTAGAAGGCTACAAGCTAGAGTCAGGGTGGGGAAGGACTCACTTTTTGTTGTTGTTTTTGTTTTGGTTTGTTTTGTTTGTTTGGTTTGGTTTTGGTTTTTTAAGACAGGGTTTCTCTGTTCAGCCCTGGCTGTCCTGAAACTCACTCTGTAGACTAGGCTGGCCTCGAACTCAGAAATCCGCCTGCCTCTGCCTCCCAAGTGCTGGGATTAAAGGCGTGCACCAACAGAGTGAGTTACAGGACAGCCAGGGCTATCTAGAGAAACCCTGTCTCGAAAAAACAAAAAAAGCTGAGCGGACCTTGGCACAAAATCTGCTGCCAGTCCCACAACACCCAGGGGAAGCTCCACTCCCAGGCGTTCTGACACTCTCAGGATCAGAGGTAAGGAGGACCCAACACCAGGAGTAACTGGGCTCCAGATACCTGTACTCCACTGCTGCTGCTGTCCTTGGTGGTCTTTGCATGGTACTGGCATTCCCAAAACACTGCTGTAACTAGGCTTTACCAATAGCCTCTCATAGACTGTCTTCGTGGTGCCAAGCCTCAACTCCTTTGCATGACACCTTCAGTCCTGGGCCATTAATTGCAACTGAGGCTGCACTTTCACTTATGGCCTTCCATGCCCTCTCACTATGCCAAGCCTCAGCTGCTCTTCATGACCCCTTCATGCCTTCAAAACCAGTACCACCTGGGTGACTCTTACACATTACCAAGTCTTGTTGCAGCACAAGATACAACCTTGGTTATATCTGGAACACAGTCTCTTTGCTCTCAAAAAACACTTCCCAGAAGATGTCACCTCAATGATGCTGGTCTCTTCTTAATCACCACTAATTTCTTAGCTCCAGCTAACCAGCATCAATAGTCCCAGTAATGCAAAGTTTTCACTTTAGTAGTTCTGGTATCTTATTAATCACAGCTGATACTTCAGCTCCAGATAACCAGAACTACAGAATCTTCACAATCAAAATAATGGCCCTGATAAGAGTCTTTAATCTTCCCTCTGAAATTTCACAAGCCAGGTCTCTATCTTCTGCACTGTTCTCAACATGATCTTCCAAGCTCCTGCAGAATACCCCACAGAGTTCTTAACAATCAGTGGCTCTTGTAGCTCAAAGTTCTAAAGTCCTTCCAGGCACACAGGAACTCCCAGGTGCTCTAACAAGCCCAGGATCACAGGATCCCAGAATCACAGGATCATAGAGACAGCCTGACTCTGAGGAGTTCTGATACAACCAGGATTACAGGGAGGACTGGCTCCAGGCAGATTTAGCAAGGGCAGTGTAGTGGCTATTCCTGGTTGTCAACTTGACTGTATCTGAAATGAACTGCAATCCAGAATTGGAGGGCTCACTTGGCTCTTATCTGGAGGCTGAGAGATAACAAGTTTACAACTTGAATCTTGGCATGGAGATCTTGAGGTGTAGTGGCTACGAATCCCAGAGGATTGAGATATAAAGATCTACGAGTTCAATCGGGGTCACCTGGGGTTAAGGGTGTGGTAACACCTTTAACCTGGGCCAC
>NC_045030.1:132478766-132489628 GCF_008632895.1 Mastomys coucha
ACTCACTTTCCTGTAAGGGATTGGCCACAGGGAGTTTGGCCATGCTTCAGTGAGTATATGGACAACACAAATTAGATTTGGTTTTTCTTTTCCTTAATCATATTTTTGGGAGAGGCCACAAGAGTGGGGGTGCTAACCTGGGAAGAGTGGAACGTAAGGGTGATCAGAGTGTATTATGTGAAATTTCTAAATAATCAATAAGAATATTATGTTAAAAGAAATTGGCACATCACTAGTATTCCATTCAGTTATTAACCTTAGGCATAATTCATTGCCATTTTGTGTAGCCACAGGACACAAATCAGGTTTGCATGTTTTATTTGAAAAAGCTGTTAATTTCAGCCATTGTGCTGGTCCAATTTCTCTAGCAAGTCCTTATTCTCAGCAGTTAATAGAGGAGAAACTCAATTAGTTCTTTCAGAGAAACTAACACTGGGTGAAGGGAGAACCAGTGGGCATTTTTAAATGCATAGTAAATGCAGCTGAATTCTGTCACATTCAATTTTGACAGAAGGAATGAAAGGGAAAACTATCTCCTGAAGTCTTAACAATACCAGCATAGAGTTCTAAAAGTCATTAGAGTTAGTATCTTGCTGAGGGGTCCCCCTGGTACTGGCGACTGCAATTGCAACCTTGGTTCTAGACCATGGAGACAGATATAGATTGGGATAAAAACATACACACGCCCACACATACATATACATACATATACACAGACAGACAAACAGACAGACATGCACATGTACAGACACACATACACAAACATACACACACATACAGACACAAATACACACACACACACACACATACACAGACCTGTATCCTTTTCAAAATCTTCCAGAAAAACAAAGAAATTGCCCTAATTTAGACCCACCTATACATCTGCACCTGTTAAATGTGAATACACATATGTGTGTACATATGTGTGTATATGTGTGTATGTAAAGGTGTCATTTTTCATATGCATCTCTTCATTCCTTTTAGAAAACTTTCTTTGCCCATTCAAATATGATGTGAAATCACTTTTCTAAGGACAATAAAGATATGATATGACTTGTTGATGTGCTCTCTTTGACTACTGTTGAGCCTATGGTTTATAATCACTGATCATTGGCCTGAAGAATTATAACTCAGTGGTCTAAATCACTGTAGCATCTTCTGCTCTGATTTTTAACTTAATAAAAGGGCACGTCTATTTCTGTTTACAAAACAAAGGGAAAATATGTATATTTCCACTGATTAACCTTTTCCAAAATACCAACAACCCTCACACTGTCTGAAGGTCTCTAAAGATGTATTAGAAAAATCAATATAGCATTTTTAAAACTTGCCTTTCTTATTGTGTATGCAAGATGTAGCCCACAGTAAGTGCACCTGTCAGGAACTTTTTATAGCTTCCCAGAGATACTGATAATTGTCTGATATAGTTAATGTACCATCTCTATATGGGGCATTCCCCTCTGGGTATTCTGAACATATTAGTAAGCTAGCTTTTCATTACTATAATAAAATACTAGATGCCAGCAAGTTTATGAATACAAGATGGTCCATTATACTTTTAGACAATAAGATTCATTAGTTGTAGTGATAGCCTTCTTGTTGGCAGAATTCTAAGAAAGCAAAAATAGATGGAAAATGTCTATGTATTTCATATTTGTGCTCTCTGCCCCTATTTTTTTTAAGTCTACTAGTATCCTCTCATGGATGCTTTACTTGACTTTATTTGAACTATGTTAATCAGTGTTCAATTGGTGTAACCAATACCTCAGATGAAAAAAAAAAGAGCTTTATGACACTATTAGAAGGTCCAAATGAGAACATTTGGCTCTATTATAATGAGCCTATCAGAGTGACAGTATGTGGCTAAGAAAGCCCATCTCCCTTACCACCAGAACTAAAGAAGAGAGATGAAGAGACAATCCTCTTAGAAAGCACATAACCTCTATGATCTAAAACTTTCCACTAAGCCTCACTTCTTAAAGGTTCTGCTGCCTCTTGGTTATAGTATTCACCTGAGATTAAGCCTTTAAGCCACTGGTCTCTGGTGGACATTCCAAGCTATAGGATAAGTGTAATAACTTTCCAGAATTCCCATCTCTTAATATCACAGATGACTTAAATTCCCCTTTTCTTTTTTATAAAAAGATTTGCTTGTTAGTTTTATGTGTGTGTATGTTGAAAAGTATATATGTATCTTATTCTAATTAACTAAAAAGAAAACTAATATACCTTCTGGAGTCAATTTTTCCATCAGTAATTACAGTTCATCATTCTTCCAAATGGAATGTTCCTCCATCTACTTTAGAAATAAAATCCATAATCCAAGGCTGTATTTATTAAGCAGTTAAGAGCTTGGCACAGAGAAACATCCATGTGACAATAGAGTATGGCATACGCCCAGGTGATTTTTAAAGTTGGACTAATAGGGAAAGGACACATGTCTAATCCTGAATATAATAAGTCCTTGCATTAATCCCTATAGAATGTGTCTGTATAAATTATCAAGATCTTCTGAACAGTGCCTTCCTTATAAGACATAATTCACAATATTTTAAATAATGCTTTCAAGATTATGTTGTTTCCCAGTCTTAGTGGAAGCTTTAATAAGTACTAATTTTGAACAATTTTCTCTCAGCAATATATCATATACTGCTGTGTCTATAAACATTTCGGTTCCAAAATTCTAGCAGTCTTTGCTAGGCAGTGTTCCTTGGCCTTTGCTATTAGCCCTGGCCTGCAATTAATGCAAGCTATGGGCACTTTCAAAACCATGACTGTGGATCATAGGAATCCAAAAAGAATTGCTTGAACAATCAAGTATTGTGAATCAGATTCAGGTGATTATTATTGTTCAGGCCTCCATTCAAATACAACCTTCTTGTGGTTCATTAGGATTAGAGCTAATAGAATTCTCACATATGCTTTAGACATCCTCCAAGACCTAGAGCAAACTGCTCATTTCTCAGAGTAGGCAACAATGGTAGTCTAATTTTAATTGCAGATGTAATATATTATCAGTGCTTGCCATCCATGCTATTCCTAACATATCATCTAGGCATGCTCTTTAATTTTTACTGGCTAGTTCAGCAGTGCTTTGTTAATCAATCGTGCCACCAGTCCACTTTGATAAGTTCAGGTACTTTGCTCTTCCTCTGCTGATAGGATTCTGACATCCTCAAAGTAACATATCATTACAATGCATACTTACAGCAACTCCAAATCATTCTGAAGCTGGTTCTGAGCAAGTTAATGAATCTGAATGTCCTTGAAGAAGAATAAAAATATTCCTTGTAAACTGGGATCTTTTCCACATGAAGGAAAAAAAAAAATGATGGCTATTGTTTTGATTGGTGACAAGCAAAAATAATTGCCCAGATTCCTAACTGGAGAAAAGTGCTGACACACCATGTTCGACTGAATACTCATTCCTAAAGAGAGAGTCTGTGTCACCCCCTTCAAGGCACAGGTACCATCATGGAAGAGGGGTCAACGAAGATAAGGGACTGGGTCTGGGAAATACAAGTAGTTCTGGAAACAACATGGCTGCTGCGCCCATGACCTCAAGGCAACAGAGGCTACCTGCACAAAGACCGACACAAGGAAGGAGTTTCTGCCAGGCTTTGAAGGGAGAACCTGGCAACCTTGTGAGGTCTCCTGGGTAGCTGGGGCCTGTGGCCACTACTACAGGCCACAGGGAGTCAGGGATGTTTGACAGACAGGCTAGATGGGACTAGCCACTGAAGTTTAGGGCAGGTCGAGAGACTGAGATAATAAATTGGTAAAGACACAATTGTCCAGGTGGGAGATATCAGCGGCCCAGCAATTGTGCCAGTTGTAAGGAACAAACTGTGTGTGACTGTGTGAGTGTGTGTGTGTGGGTGTGTGTGGGTGTGTGTGGGTGTGTGTGTTTTGTCTTAGGATTCAAGGGAAGCCAGTGGAGGCTGACAGTGTGGTCACCTCCCCCAGCTAAAGGCAGGTAGAGCAAAAGGGAAGCTGGGTGGGGGCTGGTAGTGCGGCGGGTCCAGAAGCAAAGGTAGCAGTATAAAACTACACACAACAGATTCACAAGATTGGCCCCATGAACATGAACATCATGGATGGGGAGGATCTGTATGGAAAGGGCTTACAGGTTTCATGAGTTTGCTCACGAAGTCTTTGTGTATTCCTACACTGGAGAGATAAAAAGGGTTCCCTTCTAGACATGAGATTCACTTCGGTAATGTAGACAAAGAACATACAGCCACTTCCTATAAAAACCTGCTCAGACATTTCAGTGTCCATCAAAACATTAACCCTAATTTCAACAGTAATTACATCCTCATATGCTCCCAATGTAATCGTGTCAATCTGACTGCTGCTAGTTTATTCAGTCCACTCCTTAATAACTATTTCAAGATTCCCACTTCCCTGGAGTAAATCTCTTGGCAATTCCATTTTATTTTTTTTTTATCTATTTTTAAAGCAAGTCATTATCATCTTTTGTAGCACCTGGGAGACCCCTGGAGGAAACAGAATTGAAAAAATTTGATTCAGCTTCTTAAAGCACTGACTGATTTTGCAAGAT
Source organism: Mastomys coucha (assembly GCF_008632895.1). NCBI lineage: Eukaryota > Metazoa > Chordata > Mammalia > Rodentia > Muridae > Mastomys > Mastomys coucha. The sequence goes on from NC_045030.1 coordinate 132,483,331, forward strand.
TGAAGGGAGTAAGCATGCAAAATATGTCCCTAAACGACAGCATTTCCTCTGAACTTGCTGAGAGGTATGAACTGGGCAAACATTGAGTCTTTGCAAAGTCAATCCAGCACAGATTCTATATTCCACATATTAGCTGCTACACACTGATTGGGCATTGCCAGGTAACATTTTTAGGACTTATTTATTCATTAGGTTTATCAATGTTTGGCCTGCATGTAAGCTTGTCTACCACATGCATGCCTTGTGCCCATCGAGCTTAGAAAAGGACATCAGATCCCCTTAAACGGGAGTCACAGATAGTTGTAAGCTGCCATGTGGGTGCTTGGAACTAAATCATCCTCTGCAAGTGCACCCCAAGTGCTTTGAGCTGCTAAGTCATCTCTCCAGTGTCTTCAGGCAGCTTTTAGAGTAGGCCAAAAACTCATTTCTATTTTTAGGACAAATGAACTAAAAGGTGTCTGTCATTCAGTCTTCAAGATGGGCTAGTCCCTCAAGAACAATTCGATGTATATTTAGATCATATACCACAATGTTAAACAGTGGATCTATAATATTGAAAACCAAGGAGACTGTTCATCCTCACAATCCATTTGTGTTCAGGGTTCTTTGGGAAGCTAATGATTTTGATTTTCCAAAAAGCGACTACTTAACATTGTATCATTTCCCTTCCATGACTTCCTGATTTGCCTCCACCTACCACATGCAGTACCTTTTTGGTGACCATAGGGTATAGAGTGTTATCTATTTTCCAATATAATTTTTACTTTTGGTGTCAATTCTGATCAGACTGGGTAAAGTCTTGAGTTAAGTGAAATACTAGGATCTATATCAACACTCCCCTTTGCTTTATCTATCATGGATAAAAATAACTAAGAGTTTCTATATTGAGACCGTTTTTTAATATCTTGCATTTCTTTTGTATCCAGATCATCAACTACCAAGGATCAATTTTTAATTGATTCCCTAATCATGTAACTTATACCTCCATCAACTGATCACATAACAACTTCTGTCTCATAAATAAGTGACCCAGTAGCTCTCCAGGCTTCAAAGGCTTGTCACTTTGTCATTGTCAGATCATTCTCTCTCCACTTCTCAACAATGAACTCACAATGTTTTCCGGATTTTTAACTTTTTGGTTTTTTGTTTCTTTGTTTGTTTTTTGGTTTTGGTTTTTCGAGACAGGGTTTCTCTGTGTAGCACTAGCTGTCCTGGTACTCACTCTGTAGACCAGGCTGGCCTTCGGATTTTTACTTTTTTAAAATTTAAAATATAATTATACCATTTCCCTCCCTCTATTACATCCCACCCTACCTATGTTCAACCCTCTGTTCGATACAAAATCATGGCCTCCTCTTCCTTAACCATTCTTGTTACATATACATACAATGCATAAATACTTAATACAACCTGCTGAATCTGTTTAATGTTGCCTGGATATGTATGTTTCTAGGGAAACAGCAATTCCCCCTCTCTCCGCAGTTGCTATTTGCCTATTTTTTTAGTCATCTAGAGATGGTGTCCTATGAGACTTCCCCTGTGTATGCTAGGATGTCAACTGGTACTGGAACTGTTCATACCTTATTGTTAAAATGTTGTGGGTGTATATAGCTTTGCTTTTGCTGCAAGGAGGCACAATCTCACAGGCATGTATTAGGGACATTCTGACAAATCCCAATTCTGATCTACAATTAGCATCATCAAGATGATACTTAAATTGAGATATGTATCTGTAGAACCCAAAGACCTCAAAGAAGCTTTCATACTACTCAACGTTATGATTCATTATATTAAACAAATGCAAATCATTATCACCAAGGAGGATATATGAAGTTAAGTGCAAGAGAAACCAGTTCAAGCTTCCAAGTATCCCAGAGAAGTCACATATGAACACATCTCATTTTACTAGAAATGATGTATACTAGCCACGGAAAGTCATCTGGTCCTTGAAGTCCAGGAATATTACTGTGTATCAGTCCTGAGGCATGCAGCATACTTATGACTGAGATCCTAGTCCTCTCTCCAAGACAGAAACTGTCACTCTTACCAAGTCCCATTATTAGAATCAGTGTAACCAATCAAACAAAACTGGAATGGTCCAAAGGCTAAGACATACAAAAACAAACTTATCAGACAGAATATTTGAGGAGTTCAAATGTTATCTACCAAGAACCAGCCAAGCATCAGTAATAAAGACAGGACCTTCTTTGAAAGGGTATGGCTTGAGCAACTCAGGCTTTCTAAGTTAAGCCTTCTTATCCTTCAATAAACTACAAACAATGACTATTCATCTGTTGAAATTCAGGAGTAATAAATTAAAAGTTTTCTAATTTTTTCACCAAAAAACAAAATGTACAAATGGTGAGTTTTACATATCCATGTTTCTAACAAAAACAAGGATCTGTTCTTTACAATTTCTCTTATGTGAAAAGAGAATAACCAAAGAAAGCATAGTTTTCATTTATGTGATATATGCGTACCCTATATCGAGTGATCATTTGGATGCCATATTTTTATATTCTCCACCCAGGTATTAGTTAACCTGTACCTAGAGGAAAAAGAAATGCCCTAAATAAGAACATGATTCTTAATATTTACATGTAAATTTTTTTCTCAATTTTATCCTTGACCTCCAATAGATACTTCAAACTTTTATCTTGAGGTTTCTTGTGACATTACTTGTAAAAATATAAATTCTCCTAAAATTTGTAAAGAAAGATAATGTTTTAATAACAAAAGGACAATTCACAGTAGGCTTGAACAATAAAATTATTTTGGCAATTTAGGCATCTTACTGATACAGCCCCGTATTTTATCCCAACAAGTAATAGTCAAATTAGAAGGAGAATCTGAGTATTTACTGTTAAACTAAAACTATTCTAAGTATTTATAAATATTTAGTATATTTATTAAATAAAATTAATTTATTTTAATAAAATGAAATAACATTAAAATAAAATCAGTATAAGATTATTCTCTTATTTCTGAAAAGAGAGAACTTCAATGTTCTTTCTGATTTCAATTACAAATTTATTCTGTGTCTATCAATTTAATCCAATTGAAAAGTGTCACAGCCTAAATAACTTTCTACGCTCAAATGCCTGGCTATTTTAAGGCACACAAACAAGAGAAATGAATGAGTAACTGGTGACTCAGCCACTTTAAGCTTTACCCATGGGGAGCTAACAGTTTCTCTGAAGCAAAGGAGGTCATCAACACAATTTCTTCAATAAAATATAAACTTTTCAAACACACCCACACATATACATGCAGTCAAAGCAACTGTAGGCTTTCAATAAAGCTGCTATAGAATTAGCCACACTATAGTATTTCCCAGTTATCATGAAAGCAGGATATCAAAATAATAATCACCTTGACATAAGAGTGCTCTGTTGTGCAAACATAAGGATCTAGCTTTGGATTTTCAGAACCCACGTTAAAATGTAGACATGCTGAGAAGTACATGCATCTCAGTATTAGGAAGGTAGGGACAGGAGGATCTTTCAGGCTTGCTGGCTATCCAGTTTAGCCAGGTGGAAGGCCCTGAGTTCAGTAAGAGACTGTGTTACAAAAACATAAGGTAGAGAGTGATCAAGGATGACATCCAAAGGTGAACTCTAACTTCTACATATATTCATACACACACATGAACAGTCATGTACACATGCACCTACACTCACACACACACACACACACACACACACAGAGACAGGGGGAGTGGGGTATGGATATGATGTGTTAAATAGACAAAAAGGATAATCAATCATTCTGAATTTTTTCTTGCACAAACCAGTTTCTGCCTTTGTTCGAGAACTAGAAAATAATACGTGCATATACCAAAGGAGACCCCAAATTCCATATAGCCCCCCAAACCCTTATAAATACTCGACAGCAACAGATAATTTTTTTCTGCAAGATTAAAACACACTTTCCCTGACAACTTAAATGTATCACAAGTTTGTATCATAGCTAATTGGCTCACACATGGCTCACAATGCTACAACTAATGAATGGGTGAGACAGAACAGAATATATTAAGCACTTAGTATTGGACACGACTCTAATGAGGACATCGAATCTGGGTAGTATGTGAGAATTGTATTATCTTTCCTTTGAGATCTCCTGTTGACTCTTAGAATACCATGGCTGCATAAAATCATCATTCATAAGAGATAATTTTAGCATACATATTGAATTAAAATTAATGTCATTTCACTTTAATTACAGTCTTATTAAAGTTACATACTCATGCAAATATCACACTCTACCCAATTTAATAACAGTTCTGATATCTCAAAATTATCTCTTGTGCCCACTTTCAATTCCTTTGCCTAGCATTTTTTCTAACTATGCATACTCATTACTTCTTAATATTTCTCATAAATCAAAACACAACATATGTAGCTTATCTCCGTGTGTGTTATGTGTCCAGTGCCATGCAAGGACATATTAACTTTTCAAAGCCGGTTCAATAAGTATATTTCTTGTTCATTAGTTGATGTACATTAAGTTGTTTGATACATTTATTCCTAAATATTTGTTCTTGTGGGAGAATTGATTTTTTTGTTTTTTAGCTTTAGTGTTGTTCAAGGCTAATGTAAACCCAATTTCTGTCTGAATTCTCTAGATAAGTTTTAGTGTCCATCAGTGAATCATTATCTATCCATCCAGCCTTCAGGCGTTTAATTTCCTTTTAAGTAATTTATCATCAAACAAAAATAAAAGTATGTTTTTGTCATGTATAATATGATACTTTGAAATGGGTATACACTGACCAAATTGAGCTGATTAACTTAAAAATCTCACTTTTTATTTTGAAAAATCTTAAAACCTACTCTTATCCATTTCCAGGGAGCATTATTGTTAACTGTAGTCATTATGTTATAAAATAAATTTCTTGGGTATATTCCTCCTGCTTAGCCAGTAATGGCATATCCTTTGAATAATCCTTGCCCAAATCCTCCCCCAGAGTAATCTCTAGTTCCTTCTTTATTTTCATAATATTCTCTCTCTCTCTCTCTCTCTCTCTCTCTCTCTCTCTCTCTCTCTCTCTCTTTCTCTCTCTCTCTCTCTCTCTGTGTGTGTGTGTGTGTATAAATGTGTAGATTCTATGTACACATGTAAAAATCAGAGGACAATATGTAGGAGTTAAAATTCTCCTTCCATCACAAAGAATCCTAGTGGTCAGATTTAAGTTTCAGACTTTGTGGCAAATGATTTTACCAATTGAGGCATCTTGCTGGCTCCACAATTCTATTTTCTCTATCTTTGAAGTCATTTGTTTTGTTTTGTTTTATTTGCTTATTTGGTTTTGGTTTTTACAGATTGTGCTTTGTTTTTATAGATTCTAATATGATCATGCAATGTGTCTTTTTTTCACTACATGGCTTATTTCATGTAACATAATATCTTCCAGATCCATACATTAACACAAATGGAAGGATCCTATCCCCCTTCTACCCAAATAATATTATGCTGTGTTCTTTATTCATCTCCTCATTAACATTTACACTAAAGCTGAAATAAAAAATTCCCCAGGTGTTAAATAATATATATGTCTGGTAAGAAAATACTGAAAAGTTTAGAGCATATTCTTCAGATTATCTGGTATATAGAGAAGTAGGAAAATGAGAATAATTCCTACTTGGAAAGGCAAACAACAGAATTAAACATTGTAATGGCACATCAAACTTAAACAGGCCCATTACAAGTGATAAGATAAAAGCTATATTAAAAGCTTTCCATCAAAGAAAATCCTAGGACAAGACAGATTCCTTGCTGTATCCTATTAATTTTTGAAGGGATATATGATATCAATTCTTCTTCTATTCTGGAGTCTTTAGGAATAGTTGGGACATATCTCAAAATAATTAAGGTAATACAGAAAAAGTCTATATCCAACATTGTATTAAATGGGGAATAACAGAACAATTCCCTTTAAAATCAAAACTGTCTATTCACCCCTCTCATATTTTATATAGTGCACAAAGTTTTAGCTATTATACCAATTATAAAATAGAAAAACATGAAGGGAATGACATCAAAAAGGGAAGAAGCCAAACTACCATTATTTGCAGATGACCTGATCTTTCCCTTAAAATAATTAATTAATAATAGTTAATTGATTTGCTAGAAAGCCTTTGTACCTAATACATACTGTAAAGTTGAAGGATACTATACATATCCAGTTGTCTTCATTTATACTATGTCTAACTCTCCAAGAATGAAGACCTTGGCCCTGTGAAGGCTCTATGCCCCAGTATAGGGGAATGCCAGGGCCAGGAAGCAGGAGAGGGTG
>NC_045030.1:132489684-132493938 GCF_008632895.1 Mastomys coucha
AAATCAGGAAATGGGAGAACTTTTGAAATGTAAATAAAGAAAAGATCTAATTAAAAAAATAAAAATAAAAATGAGATAAAACAAACAATGAAAACAAAAACAAAAATAAAGAAGTTATGAAAAATATTCCATTCAGAATAACTTGCCCCACATTAAATATTTAGGAATATATCTAACTATAGAAGTGAAAGGCATCCGCCACAATCAAAATTTTAAGACAGTGAAAAGAGGAACCACAAGATGATAGAAAATTTTACATGTGCCTGAATAGACAGTATTAGGATTGCAAAAATGCCTAGACTACCAAAATTTATTCATGTAGTTACTGAAATTACTATCAAAATACCCATACTATATATTACAGGTATGAAACAGATAACAAACAAGAATTCACATGGTACCAAAGATGATGAATAGCCAATGCAATCCTAATGAGTAAGGACAATGCTGCAGGTATTATAATTCCAGATAAAGATAGGCTAATATTGACATAAAAAATAACCAGGTAGACCAATGGAATGGAATACAGCATCCAGAACTAAAGCAACAAAACTCTGCCCGCTTAATTTTTGGCAAAGGAGTGGGGAAATATATATTGGGGGAAAAAAAGATGGACTACTTAAAAAGTGGTGCTGGCAAAACCAGAGTTGCACTTGCAAAAGAGTCAGATTAGAGTCATGGCTTTCAGTTTGGTCAAACCCAATTCAAATTGGATCTAAGACCTTATTTTAAAGTCTAAAATACTGAAATATTTAGAAATCACACCATGGAGATATTCAAAGAAAATTGGACCAGGCAAGAACTTTAAAAGTAGAACACCGAAGAACCAACCCCAAGAATCAATGTATGGGAATACATGAAAATAAAGTTTCTGTACAGCGAAGGGGGCAAACGGTGGTACTTACAGACAGCCCACAAAGGGAAGAAAACCTTTACCAACTCCACCTCAGGCAATAGACACAATACAGACTCTACAAAGAACTGCAGAAATTGGGCTGGAGAGATGGCTCAGTGGTTAAGAGCACCGACTGTTCTTCCAGAGGTCCTGAGTTCAATTCCCATCAAACCATGTGGTGGCTCACAACCATCCATAATGGGATCTGATGCACTCTGAAGACAGCTACAGTATATTCATATACATAAAATAAATATTTAAAAACCAAGAATTGTAGAAATTAAATACCAGGGAAATGAATGTGACAATCAGCCAGTGAGCAATGAACTGAGTGGATATTTTAAAAAAAAATGCAAATAGCCAATAACTAATTTTAAAGTGTTCAATATCCCTATACACTAGGAGAGTACAAATTAAAATTACTTTCAAATACTGCACTTTACTATAGTCTGAATGACTAGCATAAAAACAAACAAAATAAATCTAAACAAACAAAAATATCTAAAATCAAATGGTGGAGAGGATGTGGATTGAAGGGAACACTTTTTCACTGTTGGTAGGGAAACAAATTTATACAGCCATTGTGGAATCTGTTTGGAGAGTCCTCAACATTTTAGAGTGGAACTGCCATATGACCCAGTGATTTTTCTCCTGGGCACATCCATAGACAATTCTTTCTCTTACCATTGAGATATTTGCATCCCCAAGTTTATTGCTGCTTTATTCACTTTAGCAAAGTACTAGAATCAATCTAGTTGTCCACCAACAGATGAATGGATAATTAAAATTATATATAAGATTCTAACGAAATGTATAATATTAACAGAGGTTGTACAATCTCAGAGAGGGATTAAATGGTATGTTTATTTCACATGCGGAATCTAGGCAATAATATATGCACTGATGTAAACAAAGGAACATGTGCATACAGCATAACATGAACAAAAGAGAATATGAAAGGTTAAATGTAAGGGGGTAAGGAAGGACTGAATAGAGGTCATGGATACAAATGATGTAAGAAAAGAGAAAGCTAATTGTTTTTCTAGTTCTATTTCTGTCATGACTTTTGGGGGGTTTGGTGATAGATAAGTGCAGAAAGTACATCGAACACTTAAAAAAAAAAGAATAAAATTCCACACACACAAAGCTCCACATCTAATCCAAATTCCTATTCTAATTGGGTTGAAGTTCATTAAATTTTGCAGACTTTGGTGTGCAGTGGTTTTTAAAATTTATTTGCAAGAACATTTGAATAATAAAGCTTATAAAATGAAAAATATTGAAAGATGACACAGTGCTAGACTTAGCAAGAAAAGGCTTTAAAACAACTGTTATAACCCTGGTTCATAATATAATGGCTGGCAATAACAGAAATAATCCCTAATTTTCCTAGGGCATGCCAGTGAGGCCCACAGATTAACCTGTCTCTGCCTTACAGCGCTGAAATTAAAAGTGTGTGTCACCATGTCCGTATTTTATGTATCCCAGGAAGTCTGCAAGGACAGTCTCCCCCTAGAAATGGCTGCATAAACAAGACTGGCACACTGGCGATATCAATAGACATGCTAACACAAAAGGGCAGGGGGAATCCCATGGGGTTCCAGCCCAAGAAAAGAACTAAAGGCATCTAACTAATGACTACAAAGAAAGGGAGAATTAGTCTCTCTCAGGAATGAGTTTTCTAATTGGTTGTCCAATAAAAAGTGGTTAACTGAGAAATCACATACACACAAACTTAAAAGGTTATATTTAGGTATTAGTGCATCATATACATACATACATATACATGTATATATTGTAATATATATGTGTATATATTCACATATAGATATATATATCATGTATATATTCATATAAATATACTTCATATGAATATATGCATAATAATAAAAAAGAAGTTATAAATTTGAGAATGAGGGAGGAAGACAAAAGAAGTTGGAGGGGAACATGTTAGGGGCTAGATTGAGCAAAGCAATAGGGAAGTGATGTAATTATATTTTATATATTTATATAAAATTGCATATAAAACTAAAAATAGAATAAATAAAAATAACTACAAACCTTTAGCTAGACTAATAAAGAGGCATATGGTTTGACTGTGTTCTCCCAATTTCATGTGCTGTGAACATTATCCTCAATACAGGTGCACTGGGAGGTGAAACTTACGAAGAGCTCATTGGGTCATAAATACTCTGACTTTCCGAATGGGCCAACATCACAATCATGGGAGCTGGGTACTTATAAGAGTGCTTGTTTGGCCATCCTGAGGCACTGGCTTTAGTCAGCAGCACCAAAACCATGAATTGATTAAGCAAAAAAATGCAAAGGACTACAATACAATCCTTTGACTGACTGCATGCCAATAAATATAGAACCTGTGAAATATACACCACAAAAGGTACCAGATGAAGTGAAAAAAAGACATAGAAAAGCTAAACTGAGCTATATGAAGAGATTGAATTACTATCAAAAAAATCTTCTCATGAAGAGCAGCGCAGATGGCTTGGCTGCTGATCTCAACAGTGCATTCGAACCATGTTTAAAACAAAACCTCCCAAAAGTGGTAACAAAAAAATGCTTCCCAACACACACTCCATTATATTGATAGCAAACACAGACAAATGTGTATATATATATATATAAATATATATATATATATATATATATATATATATATATATATATATATATATCATGAAAAGAAATGCAGATGGAAATCCACTATAAATGCAAACACTAAAGTCGAGAGCAAAACATTACCAAAAGTACTCTGAGACACTAAGGGTTATTATACACTATAACAAGAAGAGTAGAGTCTCAGACCTGGAGAGGCAGCAACACGGTTAATGACCTGTACTGCTCTAGCAGAGGACCAGAATTCATTTTCCAGGACTCCTGTGAGGTCACTTGCAACCCTCTGTAGCTCCAGCTCCAAGGGATGATGCCCTCTTCTGAACTTGTCCTGACACCTTCACACATGTGCACATGCCCAGACACAATGCATACCTGATCAAAACCTAATAAATCTTTTCTAAAAAGCATTATTTGGGCAAAAGAGATGGATCAGTGGATTAGGTGCTAGCTTTATAACCATGACAACCTAAGATCTATTCAGAGAGGCCCCATGAAAAAGCAAAACGTGCTTATGTACACCCTTAGTTGCTGCAGTGGGAAATTCAGACCAGTGAGAGACAAGGTCTTTGGCTCCTGAGAAATGACATCAGATGTATATCTCTGGTCTTCAAAAGCATACATGCGTGGCCACACACACACACACACATACACACACACTCTCCCTCTCTCTCTTTCTCTTCCTCTCTCTTCCTCTCTCCTTCCCTCCCTCCCTCCCTCTCTTTCTC
>NC_045030.1:132494908-132499960 GCF_008632895.1 Mastomys coucha
CTCCACCCCCATTGCCCATCCCTTCACCCCTACCCCCATCTCACACCCCTCACCCCACCCACACCCAGCCGGTATACACTCACAATTGAACCAGGATCCTGCAGACCCCACCTGTTCCAGAATCTGCTTCATCCTTCTAGTCTAGTGTGCATTCAATGCCTGGAAACTCTGGAGGAAACAGAAAATAAGAAACCACAGCTGGATCCTAACACCATGCATAACACACACACACACACACACACAAGCATGAACACATACAGGCATTCAAGCATGCACCCAGTCACCTATGCAGGCATGTATGGAAACCTACTGACAATAAAAGGTCTTTATCCTAGGAATGTAACATTAGTGATCACGTGAAAATCTGCCAATATAAATTTGTGACAAAACTCATAGACTCATAGTCTATAGGGCTATACACAGCATCATGGAAATGGGCTTTGGGCCTCGACCATTTCCTTGTCTGGTGATGCAGCTTGCTCATAATATGTTCTAAGCTTATGCTCTCATCTTACCCCACTGTTATCTTTGTATGCATCATTTTCTTCTGAGTAAGAGTATGTCTCAAGGGCTCTCAAACATGTGTTTGGTACTCAGCATTTCCAACATTCCATCCTTTTCTGGTAGAACCAGGTACATGCAGACTTTCTGGCCAAGGTCTATGGCAAACACATCTGTTATCCTGGCAAAATTAGCATATCACAAGGAGCTGGTTCTTTTGAACATGCTCACACCACTTTTGGTGTATATAAAAACTGAACTGTTAGACAGACGTGGATGTTTCTCCTCTCAGAAACCATAGACTGATCCATGCACCTCTTTTTATTTTATCTTATTTTTTTTTCCTGGTTGCTTATCCTGGAGCACAGCCTGACCAACAAATGACCAATAAAATACAATGTATAATAGTCATGAGTAAAGAAAATCTTCAATAATGAAGGATAGTGAGCTGGCTTAGTCAATATTATTCTTCCCTTGCAAACATAAAATTTCACAAGTTCCAATTTTACAAGTTCCAGGCCAGTAAGAGACCCTGGGTGGGAGGAAAGGTAAATGTCCCCTGTGGAATGATGCTTAAAGTTGTGTAAAGCCAACTTCCATATACAGGCACAGACATGCGCACACATGCGCACAGGTGCACACAGGAATGCAACACCTCCATATCTATATCTGTTCATTCAAAATCCCATAGTTATCTCAAAAAATCACAATAATGTAAATCAAACCACTTTTTAAAATGAACCTACTCAACAGACTATCCATAATATTAGGATAATATTCACTGTCATGCTGTAGTCCTCTTGCAGGGCCAGGCTTAAGCCTACATCTGTTTGTTTGTTTGTTTTGATTTTTCGAGACAGGGTTTCTCTATGTAGCCCTGGTGGTCCTGGAACTCACTCTGTAGACCGGAGTGAACTGGTTGAACTCAGAAAACCGCCTGCCTCTGCCTCCCAAGTGCTGGGATTAAAGACGTGTGCCACCACTGCCGGGCTCTAATGCCTACATCTTACTCATGAGGCAGGTATGTGGGAACCCAGAGTCTTGCCAGATCCAATGGTGACAGACACTGACAGACAGTGCTCATTGCAGCACTGTCAGGTTTCTGACCCTGGGCTCTAGGTCAATGGCAGAGGTCAGTTTACAGAGACTCATGCTGCAGGCTTACACCTAATGCCAGGGTTTGTTTCTGTGGTTTCAGACAAAAACTCAGTTTAAATTAATTGACAGTGGGTAAAAGATGAAATGAAAATAAAATTTAAAAATGCATTGTGAAGAATAAAATAAAAATGTATTCCCATTTGTGACAGTCAGAGGGAAACGTAAAAGCAAACTTAAAAAATGAACAACTTAATAACGATCCTGCATACAAATGACAGGTGATTTGGAGCAATGTGTAAATAAATACTCTTTCTCTGCTTTGACAAATTCTATTTTTAAATTTTACCCCACTTGTGATAACATAATAAATGCATTTATACATTTAAAAAGTCAACAATTCAAGCCTTGAAAAGTATGGATGCCTGTAATCCCAACAGTTGGGAGGTAGGAAGATAAAGAAAAAAGCTGAGCTTAAAACTACCCAAGGGAAAAATAAATAACTATCATAAAGAAGATAAATAAAATAGGCAACAATGTAAGAGCAAACTCAGATGTAGCTGCCTTCAAATATCAAATCTCCTCAGAGATTGTGTGGTAAGCAATATTCCAGGATTATCCTGGCATCAGGGTCTCTTCTCTGACATTTTTCCCTTGAAAGATATGCCAAGCAACTCCAAGTACTGTTTTCCTGGCTTTTACTTCTTCTTGTTGTTCTTATTAATATTACAATTACAATTATTATTATTATTATTATTATTATTATTATTATTATTATTATTATTATTATTTATTAATTTCTTTTCCTGAGACAGGGTTTATCTCAGGAGTCCTGGAATTCCTTCTATAGATCAGGTTGCTCTAGTGCTCAGAGATTCAAATGCCTCTGCCTCCTGAGTGCTGGAATTAAAGGAATACACCACCACCACTCTGTTTTTTCCTTAGGTTTGAAATGAAGTACATTAAATGTTTTCCATTCATACTTTGCTCATTTTGGTTTTCCTCCCAGACTTTCCACCGCCGAGGCCCCATTTACCTCCTTCTACCCCCTTCCTATTTCTTCACTAGCCCACTTCTGTTTTCATGTCTTATGGATTCTCACTCTTTCCCCTGTTTAAGATTTTGACACCCACAAGGGAGTTAGGGGTAGGGCATGGCTTTAATCCCAACACTCAGGAGTAAGAGGCAAGCAGATATGTGAGTTTGCAGCATGCTTGTTCTACAAACTTGAGTTCCAGAACAGCTAATGCTGTACTGAAAAACCCTGTTTCAAAAAAGCAAAGCAACATCAAAAAAACAAAACAATAAAACAAACCAAAAAAAGAGAGAGATTTTTGTCAACCATGTCATATTTCCCTTTATGGTTTCATGATTCTGCTAAACACACACACACACACACACTCACAATTTAGACCATGTGTTTAAAAGAAAACGTATATATGCACCATACTAAACATAGTATATCATTAATATGTACAATAAAAACAAATCCTCAAATCTGAGGCCATTTGTGTCCTGGGAGCAAAATAGTCCAAAATTATACCTTTGATTTTGGCTTTTTTGGTGTTCTTCTTTGAAAATGGACCCCTTGAACAGAGCTCCCTCCAACCAAAGAGTTAAATTATAGCATGTGCACACACTGCAGTGAGAACAAGCCTTTCTGCTACTGTCCCCTGGAGACTACTACGGTTTTTTTTTTTAACTTTATTTACCCCTACCCCTCCCTTCTCCCTCTTGCTCCAGCCCGGTTCACGCTCACTCCAGCCCACAGGATTTTCTCATTACGGATGGTTGTGAGCCACTGTGTGGTTACTGGGATTTGAACTCATGACCTCCGGAAGAGCAGTCAGTGCTCTTTAACTGCTGTGCCATCTCACCAGACCCCCGGAGACTACTCCTTTACAGACTTTTGCCACCTCCCCTTCTCACGCCTCCTGCAATCCCCTTTCCGGTGGGTCTCTCCTGCTGTGTCCACCTACTATTACAGTTCTATCCTATGTGGCTTGTGTGACGAAACTGGTGGAGGTGAAGGACGAGACTGGACCACGAATCCCTCTCAGCAGCCCTGGTGCCTCTGGAGTAGCAGGCCATCGTATTCAACATCATGAGTTTTGCTGAACGGTGGCCACGAACAGTTTTAATACTGATTAACACATGCAAATGGCCATTCTCTATTGGGTATGAAATTTGGAGATCGCTAATAACATACTGCTAGGTTTTCTCATGTTAAATGCCTGTGTACCTTTTGTTACAAGTTGTCCCTAGGAGACTAGGAAAACCACGCCGATCTCTGTACCAAAGAATCTGTTGTGCTGCAAAGCAGTACACTGCACAATAGTTCTGTTACCACTGGAGAAAGAAAAGAACTCGGGACCCCCAAAGACGCTAGACGTGTGAACATCCTGATCACTCATTGGGTGTGTGAGTTCTGCGGATGTTCATTCCTCAGCCAATGAGCTTAATGTTCTCGTGGGGGGGTGTTTCTGAGCCTTGGGTGGGAACTTTTGCAAGTTCCGCCTAAAGCTCTAGCTTATCCATCGGTTTGAGAATTTGTACCCTCCCAAGTAAAAAAGTAGTACAAAGTTAACTACACCCTCCCTTTCCCCTCCCCCCTCCCACCAGCCGTGCCGAATATAGAAGTCTTCCGGAGGAAGGAGGGAGGACCCCCCCCACCTTTTCTCTCCCAGCATGCATTGTGTCAACGCCATACCACTGAGCAGGTCCAAGAAGCCAGCTGCTAGCTTGTGACTCTGCTGTTATCTTCACTTAGCTCGGCTTCCTGCTGGTACCCTTTGTGCCATGTCTGATAACAAGAAGCCAGACAAAGACCACAGTGGCTCAGGTGGTGACGATGATGGAAATAGGTTTAATTTATCGAACCAGCAATCCGTGGAAGAAATTCTGCCTTATCTGTGGTGGCTGATCTTCATTGTTGCCACAACAAGTTTTCTGGCGCTCCAGTTATTCTTAGACGCCATTTATGAGGAGCAGTATGAAAGGGATGTGGCCTGGATAGCCAGGCAAAGCAAGTACATGTCCTCTGTGGATGAAGATGATGAAGACTATGAGGATGATGAGGATGTTGACGACGATGACGATGCCTTCTATGATGATGATGAGGATGAAGAACTGGAGAACCTGATGGATGGTGATTCAGAAGATGAGGAAGAAGAGATGAACGTGGAAATGGATGCCGGAGCTACCAGTCTCCTTGACTTAGCTACCTGTGCCTGTGAGTTACCCGTGATCTTTACTCTAGATTGAGATAGGGAGTATTCTTTACCCTTACGTACATCTGTTGTAAAGACCATATCTTAGTTAAGGATCATTCCTGTCTGTCGGGTCCAGGCCAATCCCCTCTCCTCCCATCCCCCTCTTTCTCCTAGCTCCTCTCCTCCCCTCCCCCTCTGCTCAACTTTTCGCGCCTTCCGCCCCCTGACCCCCTCCCACTTCAGG
>NC_045030.1:132501699-132502079 GCF_008632895.1 Mastomys coucha
TTCCCTCTGCTCCCTCACCTCTTCCCTTTCCCTCTTTCTCCCTTATCCTCTACTTCCTCTTCTCTTTTATCTCCCCTACTTTTGCTCCTCCCTCCTCCTTTCCCCTACCCCTGTTGTTGTGATCTTAAGAAGAGATAGAGCTATAAGAATATGTTCTGGCGAGGTGTGGGGGGAGGGAGTGCCTAGCCGGCCCATGCCAAGGCATCCCTTCCCCCTGAGGAACCAGACACAAGATAGGATAGTACAGAAAAAGAGGTTAGGGTATGGGGAGGAGAGTTAGTAGGGTAGCAGAGGCAGAGAGGAGAGAGTAGAGAAGTGGGGGATGGTCATGACCACGTGGAGAGAGGGGGAAGGGAGTGGGGAGAGAGGGGGAGCAAGAA
>NC_045030.1:132502089-132507484 GCF_008632895.1 Mastomys coucha
TTTTTCCCTTCCACCCTGCCCTTTGCCCCCAGGCCCTATGATATTCTGTGCACTGGAAATGGGAGGTCCCCTCCACACCAGGGAGGCAGAAAACAGCAAAATCCCAAAGTCAGCAGGAAGGGCTGGATGAAGATAAGGCCAAGTTCTGAGGCTACCTGGAATCCAGCCAAATGGTGCCTGTAAAACCCTTGGTATCAAGGGAGAGAGGGGAGTAAAGTTCTTGATCCTTGCTGCTGCTTTTACATATGTTAGCACATCTTTCTCAAATGCAGGCCATGCTCCATGTTTGGAGCTTGCCCAAGGTGGTTAAGTAATGGGAGATTCTGAAAACTAAGGTCCAGTGGTTTGTTTGGGGGACAGATTAGCACTTAGTGATGTTCCCCCTAAAAATGATAACAATCAGACTCCGGATTTTGAGACCTTTCTACAGGTAAGAAGTGGAAAAATTGTCACTGTGAAGCTGTTTTTAGGCTGAAGGCACTTGAGATGATAGAAGCATTGCTAAAATATTCTTTCTCATATATTCATATTCTTCAGGTGTGCCTGGCCATCATTTAAGGATGGACGAAGTGAAGTGTAGGATGATTTACTTCTTCCACCGCCCTAATTTCCTGGTGTCTATACCAGCGCTCCCTAAGACAACAATGGATCGTGGGAATGAAAATGCTGACGAAGAGGTTGAAATGGAGGAGGAGGAAGAAGAGGAGGAAGATGAAATGGGGAACCTGGATGGAGAGGAGAAAAAGAACCCGGACTCTGCAAATGGCTCCTCGCCTTAGGGCTGCAGGTACTGGCTTCACTAACTATTCCTAACATATCCCTGCAGCTAAGAGCATCTTTTTAAAAATATTATTAGTAAACTAAACAGTTGTTAATTTTTTATATTAATAAATATTAAATTAATAAGTAAACAGTTTAATAACCATAAGTTAAGCAGGCATCAATGATGTCTAGATGCCTGGCCTTTAGATTGTAGCAAGATTACTTACTATGGATGAGAAGTTGTTAGATTCAGTAGAAGAGACCAGTAAAAGATCATGCAGTGAAATGTGGCCATGGAGATCACATTTTGTTCTTATAGTGCCTTTGAGACAGCTGATAACAGCTGGCAAAAATAAGTGTTTCAAGAAAGATCACATGCTGTCGTTCGTATGTAAATTATCAGCCTAGTTTTAATTTTAATATTTCAAATGATGTACTAAAAAAACTTTGTCTATACTGAATTGGGAATCAGCCATTATGTCTTCTGTGTTCATCTTTCTCTTTTTGTCTTTCTGAATCTTTCTCCATTTCTAGACTTGTGATTTTAAAGAGATGAAAATCTCTTAAAATTTCCTTATCTTCAATTTTCCATAACTTTAGTTTTTCATTTAAAATTAGATTAAAATTTTTAATGCAATTTTAATTTTTAAATTTCTTAAGAGGTTTAAAAAAAAGAGAGATGCAAATCTCATTTTGAAGAGGTGAACTGGGAGGCTTAGGGATTATGTGGGGTTGGTATGTAACTATAGGTTGCTTTGTTCTCTGAGAAGCAGTCGGAAAGAACAGAAAACCAGGCACTTGCAAGTGTTTGCCAGTAGGATAGTGAGGTCGATATGATCAGATTATGGAAGCTCTCAAACTCATGAATACTCTGATACCTAAGGATCTGTTAGGGAAACACAATAGGGAAATAGTTTAGTTTCTCCTTGAGAGACAATTGTAATACTTAGAATTGGCAAGAAAGTCACCTTAGAAAGTACATTCTAAGGAAATACAAGTGTTGCTTATCTCTCATTTCCTTCCACAGTTCCAAAGCCCAGAAGAAAGAAACGGACGGCAGAAGAAGTGTGTTTTTTTTTCATTAATTTTCTAACTTAGTAATCCAGAAAATTTTTTTGTTCTAAAGTTCATAATACAAAGATGTCACCAACCAACAGACATCTGACTACCTAGTGAATTTAAATATGGTATATAGGATTACATTTGTACATGTTAAAAATAAAAGTTTGACTTGTATACACTACAGTTGTTTCATGTTAACATCAATCCACATTTTTTTTTTAATCTTCTTGGTTTTACCCCATCTTGAAAAAGAAAAACACCTAGCTTACCAAGACACTAAAGAAATGCTGATGGGTAAGTGTGAACCACCAGCAGCAGCGGCTGGAAGTTTCCTAGAAGTGTATATTCTCAGACTACTTACTCCAAACCTATTGAGTCAGAGATCCTTAACGTGGACCCTTCCCTTCAGTAGAGATTTCCTAAGTGCTCCAAACACTTGAACCCTGAAGCTCGGAGCACCCACAGGTTTGTAGCAACAGGGAAAGGCTATGTAGAGCCAGACTTCATTAACATTCTAGGTGCTGTGTTTGTGGTTTGAATATCAGCCAAGGGCTGAGATGTTGAGGTTTGTTGCACAGTCAGGAGGTGATGGAATGGATAGTCAGTGGGACAATTTTGGAAAGATGTTTGTGCATTGGGGATGAGCCCTTGAAGGAGATAAGCAGTTATCTGGAGGGTTCTGCTTAAGCAGACAGGGTAATGGAAGCTAAGTTACCTGGGGTATCTTGAGCTCAGGTTCCTAGAATAGAGTTAGATATATTCCCCAAGAATTCTCCATCAAGGAGATAAAATGCTAGTTAAAACTGAAGTCGTCTCAACAAGATTACGAGAGGGAGGAACTTCTGCACTGATTGGAGGAACTTCTGCACTGTCTTACAAAGGTACAAAGATAAGGTGATAACCAGGAAATACAGAGAAAGGAAAAACTGGGAAAACTAGAACAATCTATCACATTTATAATGAAAGGCATAGACACACTTAAACATACACATACTTGTGTGTGTCCTTTATATAGTGTTTATCTTTTTCATAATTCCTTCTGAATGCTGTTTGTATCATTTTATATGTGCATAAATATGTATGTATTTATGAACAAATATGTATGTGTGATACAAACCACACTCAGAAGGAATTATGAAAAGAATAAAATGCCATATGAAAGACAGTGTTTTAACATTTGTGAAACAAAGGGTAGAATTCACCTGGTGACATGCACAGTGAATTTTAATTTTTTTTTTTTAAGTTTTTTGAGACAGGGTTTCTCTGTATATCCCTGGCTGTCCTGGAATTCACTCTGTAGACCAAGCTGGCCTCAAACTCAGAAATCCGCCTGCCTCTGCCTCCCAAGTTCTGGGATTAAAGACGTGTGCCACCAGTGCCCAGCTGAATTTTAATTCTTTATATGTGTGTTGTCAGGGTAGATAATGAGCTCATGGTTATAATATTCTCCATACCTCTTTACAGGCTCTGAACTTTTTCTGAATTAAAGAGGAAATGTAAAAGAAGAAATGTGCTTAAGAAACCTGCCTAAGGAAAATGAGTGTTGACTAGAGTAAAGGATTAGAGAAGGTAAGGATCGTGTATTTAAAAAGAAATCTGGCCTCTACATTTAGTTAAGGCTGCCTAGATTCCCGCATATCAGCCTCAATAGCATTTCACGTGTTATATCGCAGGACATTTCATATCTTAGTTTATATTAATTTTTATATATGATTATCTCCACCCCATAGAAGGTAAACTTCTAAAGGGTTCAGAGAATATATGAATTTATTTGTATCTTCTACTCCAGCTGCACTTCAGTTTTTTTAGGAAGTGTTTGAAGTGCTTGATAATGGTCTGATTTTGTTTGTATAGATGTGCCTTCACTTTAGCATCCTTTGGTGTCTGTAGAGACTGGAACTTTTAGAATCCCTGACATCTTTCTCCTTTTTTTTTTTTTTTTAAGTTATTATTAAGCTAAAATCCATCTTCTGCTAGCCAGAAAAATTTAAATCTAGGGAGGGTAAGCAAAGGAGCAGAGAATCTTACCAAACTAAGCAATCCATGAGTAGGAAGAATGTTTTTATTAGAGATGTGAGACAGAGTAGCCGGAGGCTTTTGGGGGAAGTACAAAGCGGCTGTGACCCCCTCTGTGGGGCAGAGGAGAGGGCCACACTGGCAAGGGCAGCGAACAAGCAGGAGTGGGAAAAGAAAACCTAGGTTCAAAACAAACAGACTGGTAGCTGCAAGGTGAGAGGAACTAGGATAGCCTGGAAGAGTAGGGTAGTGGGGGAGGGGCTTACAGCCCAGAGGCTTTGGCATGCTGTGGTCAATAAGGAAGTGGCTCTTCCAAGCAGATGCAATCCTGTTTTCCCGATTCCTGAGGAGGGCTACCAACAGCAGTCCTGTCCAGCAGGCAGAACCGAGCTTGAGACTATCATTTTGCGGTTCCCTTTAGACATGACAGGCAGCATTTCCTTTGTAATGTTATTGAATTCATAACTGCACTTCCATTTTTGTTGCTGTAATTTGAACCTGAAGTGTATACCAAAGGCTTGTACATTTAAGGTTTAATCCTTAGTCTTTAAATGTTTTGGGGGACATGATGAAAGTTTTAAGAAGTTGGCCCTATTGGCAGGTTTTAGATTATTGGCTCTGGGAAATATGGGAGCTTGGTCTCTTTGCCTTGATATTATGCTTTGTTGTTTTCTCAGTACATCGGTCCAGTCTCTTAAATAACGGAGCATATTCTTGGAGGTTGCTATCTTAGGATTTGGACTGAATCAATGAAGAGGATCCTGAATACCTATTGGAACCTGGGGCTTTGGGCTACTTGGGCAGCATACATAGGCCCCAGATACAGGGATGCTTGAGTTCAGGGATCTCTATGTATGTCTATCTCCTTTAACAGTTACCCTTTTAGATTTCATAATGTTTGAAGCTAGAGAAGTGGCTCAACATTTAAGAGTACTTATTTCTCCTACAAAGGACCTGGGTTCGCTTCCCACCAACTATGTGGTATTTAACAACCATCTGTAACTCTAGTTCAGGGGATCCAATGTTTGTCTTTCTTACCCACAGTCACCAGGCACACACCTGGTACACATAACACACAATAAGGCAAACTCTCATTTGCATAAAAGAAAGCAGATCATAAAATGAAACAAATCTTTAAAAAGCCCTTCATTGGTAAAGGAGGTCCTGTCACATATGCCAAGCAGTGCCATTAAAGTTGTCAACAGGCAAAACACAGGAAGGAAAGAGCTCTTAATTTAAGAATTTCACTCGAGTTTTTTACAAGAAAAGCAGCGGATGGAGGTTGAAAAGTTCTGGGTTGTTTGTTTTCAATAGTTTTGCATTTATCTGGTATCTGGCTCTGGAATGACTAGGGCAGAGGAGTATTTCCTCCTAGGATGTAAGTCAAAGAAAAGAAGAGAGAAGTTACTGCGTGGTTTTCATTTATTTACTAAAAGGCATGCTTTTGTTGGACCTTTATTAACTTTGAGAGTTGGCTACCCCTGGGAGGAACCATTTTGTCTCTTCTAGGCATTGAGGTGTGTGACCGGCTTTTTCACTGGTCAAAGCATTAGTG
>NC_045030.1:132507534-132512658 GCF_008632895.1 Mastomys coucha
AATGTTTATAATAAAATTTATTCTCCTGTGCTTGGTGTCATAATAGAGATTTAGAGAGTAGAGCGAAAGTTTCAATAGGATTCCAAATATTTTATTATGGGATTTTTTTTTAAAGGCAACATAAGTAAAAAGAATCTCTGCAGGCCAATCCCTAGCCACATTCCAGGTTTTACAGTTAGCAAAGTAAACTAGGTCGGCGGCTTTTGGGAACTGTTATATCTTGGTAGAAGTGTAGGGTGTGTTAGAAAGTAATTGGGCAAGGAGGCCAGGTCTGTCAGTTACATTGCTATGGATATGGAAGCACAAGGTAGGAGAGAGCATGTAAATGTTAATGATGTTTATGGATATTGTTGGAGTTACAAAACCGAGATGCATGATGGGAATAGAGGAGAGAGAGGTGAGGACTGAGTGAGTGCTCCTCAATGGAAGGAGATGGGTTGGCAATTTTTTTTTTTATAGTCCCAAAATTTGAACCTAAGGCTTCATTCATGTCAGGCATGTGTTCTGTTCAGCTTCAGCAGCGTCTCACTGTTTCCACACTGGCCTGGAACTCACTTTAGCCAGCTGACCTAAAATGTGCCAGCCTCCAGCCTCAGCCCTCTGAGTAGCTATGATTAGACTTGTACTACCAGGTCCAGCAGGGGTCCAAGTTATAACAAATCGAACTGATTTGCCTTTATGCATAGGAGCTATAGGGAAGAAAAGAAACCAACGTTAAGTTTCATGGCTGACAGACACACAGCAGCACTTAGATTATCGAAATAAAAGTATACAAATTAGTGTAATATGGTGCAAGATTCTCCATAAATCAAGACTCAAAGCATTAGTGAAACTTGTGTAATTTTGCACTTATATTTTGTCAAGATTGGACAGTAATATAGAAGACTAATCAGACAGAAGAAGCTTGATCCAGAGGTAAGAAGCCCAGGGAAATTTAGCAAGGCTTGCTAGTTTTTTTCTAATTAAACTAAGAGCCTTACACTTGCTAGATAAATGCTCTATCACTGAAATATATACTCAGCCTGTATTTATTATTTTGATACAGATTTTGTTAAGTTGGTTAGGATGCCCCTGAGCTCACTCTGAAGACCAACAATTCTTAAAACAAGTGATTCTCTTGCCTCAGCCTCCAGAATACCCAGGAAAACAGAATTGTGCCACTATGCCTGGTGTGCCTTGGCTTCTAGTTATAATTCATAGCTATTCGTTTGATCTCCCTAAATTTGTGGACTTTATAACTTTACAGCTTTAGCAAAACCATATTTCATAAAAAGCACCAGAAGCTCTTTCATACATAGAAACATTTTATGAAATTTCTTTTTAGTAATTTAGTAAATGGTCCTATTACTGCGTTTGTGCATTTCGGGAGAATTTTAGCATTAGGTTTTTTTTTTATATATATACACACTTTAAATAAATGTATTGATTTTTAAGTGTATGAGGGTTTAGTCTGCATATATATATATGTTTGTGCAGCACAGGCCTGCTTAGTGAGTGTGGGGTTCAGAAGTGGCCATTAGATCCCCTGGTACTAGAGTTACACAACGTTGGTTGGGAGCCCACTGATGAGTGCTGAAAATCCAGCCAGGGTTTCCTGCATGACCAGTGTGTGTTCATAACTGCTCAGCCATGTTCTCTCCTGCCCTCAGCCCACTTTGTAATGCTTTCAGGACTTGTAGTGAATTTGTATCTTTAGTTTGTTTTATCTTGTTTCACTTGCATATATTTCTTCCTAAAAGTTATTTCTCATTTAGGTTAGATCATTTTATAAATGATATTGCTTAAATAGTTACTTGAAACTGAAAACTCATGAAATTAATCTCATTCTTCTACGAGCAATAAATAAATTAGACTTGATTTTTGCTACGAATACTCTGTTTTATGTACACATATTCTAATTACCACGTGGACCATAAAACCAGTCAAAATAGCTTTTCTCCTAAGAACATATCTTTACCTTAAAGGGACATATGAGCACTTGAGAAAAAGAACACAGTGCTTCCCTGGACTCCACAGTGAGACAAGGTCTCAGAGCATATGAAACAAAACCAAGCAGTGGTTTCTCATGAAAACATTACGCTCCCTGCAAATCGAGGCTGCTCCTCCAGTAGAGTGGGCCATCTTTTTTTTTTTTCAAAAGTTCTCTTAGAACTCTCCAATACCAAGTACAGTACAGATCTAAATATATTAACATTTTATTTTATTAAGAATTATTTATTTAGCCAGGCAGTGATGGTGCATGCCTTTAATCCCAGCACTTGGGAGGCAGAGGCAGGCGGATTTCTGAGTTTGAGGCTAGCCTGGTCTACAGAGTGAGTTCCAGGACAGCCAGGGCTACTTAGAGAAACCCTGTCTAGAAAAACCAAAAAAAAAAATTATTTATTTCATGTATGTGAGTGCACTGTCACTCTCTTCAAGACACATACCAGAAGAGGGCATTGGACCCCATTACAGATGGTTGTGAGCCACCATGTGGTTGCTGGGATTTGAACTCGGGACCTCTGGAAGAGCAGTCAGTGCTCTTAACTACTGAGCCATCTCTCCAGCCCAACTTGTACTTTTAAAATTCAGGTAAAAATCAAAATAAGAGACTCCCAAAGTACAATTTCTTCTGTATGTAAAACATTCACATATAAACAATGGTATATGTTTGTGTGTTTTTATTTTTATTTTCTTTCTTTCCTTAGTTTGTTTTAACACAGTGTCTCCCTATGTATCTCAGGACTGCCTAAAGCTCACTAGCCCAGGCTCAGCTCAAATTTATGGTCTTCCTGCTTCACCTTCCCAAATGCTAGGATGACAGGCATGCACAATGAAACCTGGCTCAATAATGGTATATATGTAATGTGTGTTTCATTTTTGAGACAATTTCTGCTCATACCACTGGGCACCTGGGTTGGCAGGCAAGTACAGCTACCATGGTATAAGTTTCTATCTTAGATAAAAGGGAAACCATATCTGAATGACAAATTGAAATTTCCTAACTGGATTACACCTAAATATTATGAGAGGAGTGGAATTGGGAGGTGACAGTATGTGAGTTGCGGGGGGTGTGAGTGAGTATTTTAAAGTGCTCTTTTTACAAGAATACAGGTTTTGGGGGGAAAAAAAGAGTACAGGTTTGTTCTGTGTGGAAACGAATTTGGCAGCATGTTCCTAAATGAATATGTATGTTTTGGTAGCACGCCTGAAATTGTCTGTACATATTTGACAACCATCTACATAGTACTGAGTGTATGTATGAGTATGTGAGTGGTTTCTGAAAATTGCATAATTGAAGTTGTGTACAATAATTACATGTGTCCTGGTTAATACTGATTGGAATCTTAATGGGATCTAGATTCACTTAGCAGACAAGTCTCTTCACAGACTCCTAAAGGGGCTTCTAAATGTGAGCAGCGGCATTATTCCATGAGATGGGGTGCTACATGGAATAAAAAAAAAAAGAGTAAGAACTGAGCACCAGCCTTCATGACTCTCTGCTCTGGACCACAGATACAGTACAATCAGCGGTACCTTCCACCAGACCATCAGCAGTACAGTAGTATATCCTCACACTGAGCCAAAATGCAGACAGCGCCCCCCCCCCAGTCTCTCTTGCCTTTGTGAGACATTTTGTCACAGCACCTAGGAAAGTAGGAAAGTAACTAATACACTGTCAACATGTTGTTTTGTGATCATAGTAGGTTTTTGGGAGAGAGTAACTAACACACTGTAAACATGTTGTTTTGTGATCATAGTAAGTTTCTGGGGGGGAGGGCAAGGAAGTGTGTGCCTGTAAGGGTAAAAGTCTTGTCTGTCTGCTCTATGACTTTGAAGGCACGTTCCTGTGAGTGAGCGAATGTGTTAACATGATCATCTGAGTAAAGGGACATGATGGTGTGAAAGGCTTGCAATAGTGTGGACATGCAATAGTGTGGCTGATGACCAAAAGTAATTCCTCACTCCTGTTTTCCTTTAAGATTTGTTTTTATTGTATTTAAGTGTTTTCCCTGCAACTATGTGCCTACAGACGTCAGAAATCAGTGGAGGATCCCCTAGAAACTGTTGTTACAGATGGCTGTGAGGTACCATGTTTTTGCTAGGAACCAAACTCCAGTTCTCTGGAAGATTAAGAAGGCCTCTTAACAGCTGAGCCCCTTTTCTGAGACTCTCCAGGCCCCTTTTCAATATTTCAGTGTAGCTTTATATTACTGATAAAGTTACATTTCTACATTTACCAGGTAAATGTCAGTGTTACCTTCTTTCCGTGAATTCCATTTTCATGTATGATTTTCTTTGCTTGCGTATGTTTTTGCTTCTTGTGACTTGGATTCCTATGTCTCCCTGGCTGGCCTATTCCTCCTTAGGTAGTCATTCTGTACAGCAGTAGTCCATTAATGAAAAGTTCCCTTTCAGATGGCCAGCTGGAATACTCAATCCTCGGTGTCTGGGCAGAGCATAGTGTCCCTCCTGTGAGGCTCCTAAGTCAAACAACAAATGAAATACCGTCAAGAAATCAAGCCCTCACAACACCCAGAAGAAACTCAGTGAGGAATTTCAGGCAGCTGCAAGTCCTGCCTCAGATTTTTGCTTCCCTTTCCCCACCCTGCTGCAGGCACTTTCCCATCACAGGAGAACTCCTTGTAGCATCTGTTTTCCCATCACAGGAGAACTTGTAGCATCCGTTTTCCCATCACAGGAGAACTACTGGTAGCATCCGTGGGAAAGAGTTTGCTCTTCTCAGAGGCACAGTGTCTTCACACTTAGGCTGTTCTGCTCTTCTTTCTCTTCCTGTCACAGACTTAGAGGCGCCAGCCCCATCTCCAGACACCAGGCTTCAGTAGACGCCTGACATAAACATGCTTGGGTATGAACTAGAGAGCCACCGGCCCCACTCTCAGGGCCAGTATCTCAATGAGCTCAAACAACAGAACAATGTACCAGTATAACTTCCGTTGCCTCCAGGCTGGCCTGAAGGTTGAGCCAGTTCCTCTGCCTTAAGTTCTCCAAACTGCAATTTTTGAGTTGTGGTTTTTATTTTAATCATCCCAAAAGAGTTGCTTCTTTATACCCTATGCCCAGACCATATATAGGTAAAAAGAGATTTGTTGTGTCTTTTTCTGCGTGTCGCAAAAGGCAGCC
>NC_045030.1:132512873-132523592 GCF_008632895.1 Mastomys coucha
GTAGATATCATTTCCATTTTAATGAAGAGACCTCTGCTGTTAATCTAAATGGATGGGGAGCTCTTCCACGGCTTGGGCTATAATAGGAGTATCGGTCCACAGGGCCATTGGAGCTTCTCAAGTGAAGACTTCAGTTGTAATAAGTGCCCAGTATGGCTCCCAAGGTTGGTTACCCTAGAAAAAAAAGTGTCATCTGTCTGAGTCTGAGGGCTATTTACACCGAACTGTGTGGGCAAGACTTAACTTGTCCATTTGGTCCAGAGGATCCAGGCAGGCAGTCTTGGAGTCGTAGAATTGATTGTTGCTGGGGTATTATTACAAGTGAGAGCTAGATTAGTTCATCTGCAGCAGTTCTCAACATGTAGGTCACACCAACCCCTTTGGGGGGGTTGCATATCAAATATTTAAATTCCAGTGCATAACAGTAGCGAAATTACATTACGAAGAAGCCATGAAAATAATTTCATGGTTGGGGGGGTCACCACAGCTGTATTAAAGGGTCTTATCATCAGGGGGTTGAGAACCAGTGAGCTAGTGCCTCTGTTGCTCTGGGACCCACTGAAAAGTGGAAGACGTGGACGACCCGGTATATAGCGCCAGTAAAGATTAGAGGTGAATAATGTATAAAGTTGCAGGCTGTGATATGTTGGAGCAGCGGGTCTCGTCAGAACACACCACACTAGGCCCAAACAGTTCCACGTGTAAGAGGTTTAATTGAGAGAGGGTGGGAGTAGTGGCTTGGAAAGAGAGGAGAGAGAGAGCTGGAGGAAATGTTTTTCATATATACTCGTATTTGTGAGAGTGTGTGTGCGAGTGTCCAAAATCCTCTTACTCCTACTTTTCCTATTGTGTGGAATCGTTTAGAAATGCTATTACTTTCCATATCATATGATACAGTGCATAATTCCATTTTAGTCTCTGTTAGATGAAGCTTGCATCCCAACAGGTACTTTCTATATATCTGGTAAGCTAGGAAGTTCATCACGGACCGGAGCTAGGTTTTTAAGGGCAGACTTGGTCTCAGCAAAAGAAAGAACACATTGTCTCCTCCACTCAAGATAGGGTCTCACATTCTTGGCTGTTCACGTTTGCATGCTCTGTTTAAGTGACCCAAGAACGTTAAGGGCAAATTGTTCTCATCCGTACCTTCGTGATACTTCCCTTGCTTCTGAAGGGCATCAAGAGGCCTTCCCACCTTCTTAGCACCTTCAGGCTCTTGGATTCCTACCTCCCACCTGGCAACACTTTAGGTTAGACAGCACACTGAGCAAAGCCCAGAATGGCTCTAAACAGGTTTAGAGCACCTGTTCAATAGGATACACCACTTAATTCAGAAGGTTGAGAGGAACAGAAGTAAATAATTTCTTTTTAGTCACTGGCTTAACCCAAGGATTTGGGGAAGGATACCCTTTGAAGGATGATTTAGAATGATGCCTTCTTGCCACCGCAAATCCCAATTAGACAGCAACAAGGTGACACCAATCGTTTATACAGTTCTCTCATGAAACTATAACTAAGAGAGAAGCCTTAGCCTGACAAAGCACCTTGTTATCTTATTTACATGCCACAGCAATCCCTAGGAACAAAAATGTCTTCTCTACAAATACGCGGGGAGTCAAGAACAATCTACTGTCAGTTCAGAGGTTCACAGCCCTGCCTTTCTCTATTTGGGCCCACAGGGCAGGCTGACATTTTCATGGAGCTCCATGTCTCCGGCTGGCTCCCAGGCTGGCTCCCAATCAGTTGCAGTAGTGTTGCTTCACTAAAATGCCAGTGCTGCTGCCTCATTAGGCTAATGAGGCACAGGAGGAGGCCATAACAAATACAGAGTTGCTAGCATGGAGCGATGCTGTGCTGACCTGGAAGCATTCCAAATTTTGATTCCCGACCATATAACACTGCCTAGGAGAAATCGGTCAATTGATTGTTCCGCTGGCTGATTAATTTCCTGATTAACACCCAAATTCTCTCCTTTCCTCGGCGCCACTTGTGCTGACTTTAAGGGATTTAGGGCTGATCTAGGCAAGAAGATAGGATCTCCAAGGTAGGCAATCAGAGCACACAAGGAGATTTCCTTACACTTTGACAGGTTTACATGAGGTGGATGTCCCACATAATCAAGGGCCTTCCAGGAAAAGAAAAAGCCCAAGAGAACAGAGAGATCAGAGAGTGGACCTGTATGTCTCCTTGAAGGAATTTGGCAACAGGATGAGAAGTCTCTGGGTCAAGAAATGCAAAAGCCCAGCAGTGAATTGGGGGCTTTTATAACTATGGGCTTTAACTTATCTATGGGTAACAGCTGTCTGGTTGCAGTTTTATGAGGAATGCAAATCAGGCAGTCCCTGGCTACAAATCTGCTTATTTTGAATATATGTAAAACAACTGAGTGTGTAAAATTAGAGTTTGGTTGCCTGCCAGCTTTTGCACTAATGCTTTCCAGCTTGCTATGGAAAAGAAAACAACATAGAATCAGTATGCAGAAGTCCTTTGTATCTTTTATACACCAATGCCCATGTTGTAAATAAGTGTTTCTGTCCCAGTATGAGTGCATGTAGTTGTGTGATTATATAGGTATGCTCACTATATCACTCGTCTTCATGTATATGAGTGAATATATAAACATAGTTTACTGGTTTTGTCCCTGAGTATGCACTGCATGCTTTCTGCATTGTTAATATGTAAGCATGTTTGAGTCAGTGTATGTGCATCTGTGAGTCAGTTTCTGATCATATGTGCCGATGCTAGTATGTGCTTATTTGTTGTGGATAAATGTGTAAGTTGATTCATGTGCAAATATATTAGTAACAAGATGTAAGCACATGATATGTGTATGTTTGTGAATATGTGAGCATAACTTTGTATATTCTCATGTGACTATAAATGTCTTTGTATGAACATAACAGCAGAAGGATGTCTGGTGTGTGCAAGGAGAAGGGAATAAGCATAGAAGTGTTGTGAATATGTTTATGGATGAATTATGTGAGTGAATCCTACTGTGTGTTAATATGCAGTCAGGGTCATGTTTCTGAGTGAATGTGCATTGTTATGTGTCTGAAAATTCCAATATGTATATGTGTAGTTATAAACATAGAAACTTGTGTATATGAAAATTTTCATACACAAATTATCCTGTACATGTAAATATGTTCTTGATTTGGAAAGAATCATGGTGGCAAATATAGATGTGAATGTATGGTTGTGAGTAAATAGTAAATATTGGGTGGGTGCATGTCCAAATTACTGATATATTTGTATGTTAACCAGCACACGTGTGTGAAAGACACAAAAATGTATCAGTTTAAGTCTGATAATATGGGAATGAAAATGCAGACAAGTGTCCTTAAGAGATTGCATGAGGACTTTCATGTTCTATATTAATATTTAGTATGTTTATGTGTTGATCAGTTTTGCGTAAGCACAAGAATGTGTAGACAAAAATATGAACATTCGTTTTTTGCTTATGTAACGTGTGTTTCTGTGAATTGACTTGTAAGTATAGTTCTGTGGTTGATTATGTGAGTATATCCATTCATCTCAGACATGCATATATATTCTAAGTGTATTTGTATGTGTTGATGTATAAACAAGCTCAAAACTGAGAGTTGGGTCAGTGGTTAAAGGAACTTGTTGCCTTTGCAGGTGACCTGAGTTCAATTCCTGGCATTAGCATGGTAGCCCACAGTCACTTCTAATTCTAGTTCCAATGCCTCCTTTCTGACCTCTTTAGGCACTCTATAAATGTGGGACACAGACATACATTTTAAAAAATCCATACACATAAAATAAAAACAAATAAAGTACTTTCAAATATGTGTGTGTGTGTGTGTGTGTGTGTGTGTGTGTGTGAGAGAGAGAGAGAGAGAGAGAGAGTATAACCATAGACAATTTTAAGTGAAATGAAGGTTCAGGAGGAGTGTGTACATTTGTGTTAGTTAATTTGCAAATGTGTATGTTATGCCTTCATATGTGTGTCTTG
Organism: Mastomys coucha; assembly: GCF_008632895.1. Taxonomy (NCBI): domain Eukaryota; kingdom Metazoa; phylum Chordata; class Mammalia; order Rodentia; family Muridae; genus Mastomys; species Mastomys coucha. The sequence goes on from NC_045030.1 coordinate 132,516,850, forward strand.
AGTTCATGAATGAATAAATTGGGTACTTGTATGGATATTTTCATATAACTATTTTTTTTTGTTGTTGTTTTTTTGTTTTTTCGAGACAGGGTTTCTATGTATAGTCCTGGCTGTCCTGGAACTCACTCTGTAGACCAGGGTGGCCTCGAACTCAGAAATCTGCCTGCCTCTGCCTCCCAAGTACTGGGATTAAAGGCGTGTACCACCACCACCCAGCATAAGTATAATTTTGTGTGTGTTAAATTCAAATATATTGAGCAAATATCTGTGCGTATTAAAAATAAGCTTATTAGTATATGTAACTCGATATGTACATGTTCCTCTTTTTAAACTAACATGAACATTCATTTGAAAATCAATATAGAATGACTTGTGCAAATTTGTGAGTATATGTATATGTAATATGAGTATGTGTATATGTAAGTGAATCTGAGTATTGTTTCTGTGTGTTGTCGTTTCAATGTGTGAGTGTGATTGAATGTCTAGGAATGGAGTCTGAGTGATCCTTCCTTTGGAAGTTGTTCTTTCTGCCTCTGTGTTATTGCCTTTCAGTGATAGGACTCAAAATATGACCACAGATTTTAAAATGCAGAAAGCCATAAAGCGAACTCACAGTGCGTGTTTATTATTTTTTGACAGTTCAAAGTGGCTATCACTAGGTCTAAAGCCAAGCCATTCTTCAGTGTGTATTACATCATACTGCTGCTATGGAAATATGCGTGACCCTCAGCATTCTGCCCACTGGCTTCACTGTAGGCTGACTGCCCAGAAGCTGAGCTACAGAAACAAATGGGTTATTTCAAGTACAGTGCTTCAGAAAGCAAGTGCAATTGGACATGAGTGTCTGAATGACTCCTATGAAGTAAATGCTTCTCTATGTGAGGGGAAAAGCCAGATTTCAGTATTCAAGGTTATTGTAAACAAATGCTTGAGAAGTGCTATCTAGTCACAAGGGTTTCCTGTAGCACAGTCCTTGATAATAACTTTTGAGGCCCCTTACATGGCTTTACAGAATTGTAGCTGTGTTTGGCAGTTAGTAAATGAGACTAAATTGCCAGCTCTGTCCTCCCGGTCCCAAGGTCAGACTTCTTATCATAGATCATTTTGTATCATTTAAGAAAAAAAAAAAAAAACATCTGTGCTCCCTTTTGGTGGAGCTCTGGGTGACCTTAAAGTTCAAACACAGAGCTCTAGCTGAGGGCTCTCAGATGAAGGAGCAAATGGAAGCTGAAATGACATGCACTTCACCAGACCTCCAGACCATGTGAATGTAGGCCATAAAAATATTTCCTTAACAAGAGCAGATACCTTCTGTGCTAGCAAATAACTAAAGTATTCCCACGTCTCTAATGGGATAATTGAATGGAAACCTCCAGATAAATGACCTAAGCGTCATCTTAGGAAGGATGGCTTCAGCCTAATAGTACAGTCCTCCCTGAGGAACTCAAGGGGGCAATACAAGAACAATTCCTTCCGTACCATCCATCAAATTGCCAGTGCGGAAAGGGTAGGTGCAAGAAGCATCCCTCACTCTATAACATTGTAGTGTTTCTGTCATACCAAGAACTAAAAGTGCAGCCTAGGGGAGCTGCTCTTCAGAGCATTGTGACAATCCAGTACTATTTCTTACTTCTTCTCCTCTTCCCTGTCCCTCCACCCATTGGTCCAGCCCCTCTTCTCAAGAAAAGAATAAACCACCTATTTGAAAATGACAAGGACAAAGTCACCAAGGTATTTCCCTGTGGACTCAAAGCAAGGTGAAAGAATTCTGGTCAGGAATGCAATACAGGAACCTGGAGGCAGGAACTGATGCAGAAGCCATGGAGAAATGGTACTTACTGGCTTGTTCCCCCACAGCTTCCTCAGCCTGCTTTCTTACAGCCCCCAGGACAACCATCCCAGGAATGGCGCCACACTCAGAGAACTGAGTCCTCAAGACAGTACACTACAGGCTCATCTGGTGGGAACATTTTCCCAATTGAGGTGCTCTATTCCAAAATGACTCAAGCTTGCATCAAGTCGACAAAATCTAGCCAGGACAATTAATCCGTTGACATATTTCAACTTGACATACAAATACATTTCTATTTAGCTGTAAACTTTCCTTTCTTGATCACCCCTAAAGTCTCATAGTCATGGTAATAATATCACAATATTGAAACATTCCTGCTTTTAAAAGTGCTCCAGTCTTTATATATTTGAACAGGTTAAAAGTTCAATCTCTTTAAAGCATCTAAAGCCTCTTTCAGAGTTTGCCTCTCTAAAATGGCCAAAATATCTTAAAAAAAAAAAAAAAAAAAAAAAACATAGTCTCAAGAATTTCAAAGTGTCTTTTATTGTGGTCTCTTGTAAAACCAAAATAAAAGTAAATACTCTGTTATTCCAGGGGGAAATTAAATGACATGAAGACATGACTTTCCCTGAGTATGGTTGAAGAGAAGGGTTTTGTTGTCCATATGAGTAAGAATATGACCTAGAGGCATCTGAAGAGTCCGGAGCAGGGAGAGAGGAATAGACTAAACATGGCCAGTAGACTGAACCAGGTCAGGAAAGGGGAAGTGGAGGGGAGAGCAAGAGAGGAAGATTGAAAAGGAGGAGGGAGGAAGGAGCCAAGGGGCAGGGCAAGCCAAGGGAACCAAGAGATGTTTTAGTGTGGCAAAAGTGGCAGTGTCTTATAGGGAGTCAGAAGCTCAGGAAAGGGAAGCAAAGCCCATGGGCTGGAGAGGTTTAGGTCAGTGTGAAAGGAACTTCGAGGAACCATGGGTACTGAGCAAGCCTTGTATGCAAATAGCACCATATTTAGCCATCTGTTCCCAGTTTCATTAGGATCTGACAAATAACCAGGGCACAACCATTGATATTGGAGTGAAACTGCCCGCAGTTTCATGAACAGGATTCTCCTCAGTTAGGAGGGAATAAAGGACCAGAAAGAGAGGGTTTGAAATGCAAGAGAAAACGCGAAGCCAAGTTGGGTCCCAATCAAGGCTCCACTTTACTGAGAACAAACAAGGGTTTTTATAAACACAGGGGAAACTGAAAACAAGTCTCTGGATTAACTACAAAGAAAGTTCAGGTGCCAAAGTCTCCAGGTTCAGAAGTTCTTCAGTGGGCTGGCATACTCAGGCAGTGGGCGTGCTCAGGCGATGGGTGTATTCAGGTGGTAGGCATGGTCAGGCAGCTTCTTCACAGACAAACAGTCAACAGAGAGCATCTGTCTTAGCTCTCAGGTGTTAGCCCTCAAACAGAGGCTGTCAGGAGTCTGATGGATGACTGAAGTGGAGAGGGGATGTAACATTGGGGAGCCCACCAGAGTTAACCACTCAGACACAGTTTACAGTTAAGATAATGTATTCCAGCTAGTTGGGGCTACACTCAGATACTCAGAACCTAAGTATAAACCTGAAAGTCCGGAACATGAGGATTTTTGAAGGCAAAAAACACATCCTGGCATCTGGCTAGGATGCTGCAAGGGGGCTTCCCAGTAGCAAACAGTTCAATAGACGCTAAAATAAGCAGGTAGCCGGAGGGTACCACCTGGGCAGGCAGTTTAACAAGCTAAAATATAGAGTTTCCTGGAGAGGGTGGCTTGCACAAACAGGCAAGTTAACAGACACTAAGTTAGTTATAGTATCTTGATCTTGGCTTCTTAGACTAGAGTTGGGTAATTTTCCATGGGATTTTCTGTTAAACCTGAAATGGCTTCCCCAAGAATACAAGGTGGAGGAAACAACTGTATTGTCTTTAACCCTGTCCCATCATAAAGCAAAATTGAAACCCGACAGTATTTAAAAACAACCACAACTCAATGTCAGACATCCAAGCTTCACTGATGAATTTTCTGGGCACTAAACGGCTTACCTCGTCATATTCAGATTGTCTGCTAGGTTCAGGCTAGTTTCACACCACAGCTGCTCCTGTTCACGGTGGTTGCCTCGTGGTCCTGGCATAATGTGCAATTGCGTTTGAGAGACACCTGCAACTGGGTCCTACCTTCACGACTAACTTCTCCTAGACTCACTTTGGGGGCTGTGAACTTGCTGCTTGATACCAGCCTGTGTGTAGGTCTCTCTCTCTCTCTGTGTCTCTTCCTCTCTCACTTTCTTTCCCTCCCCCTCTTCCCCCTCTCTCCTCCTTCCCCTTCAATTCTGTGATTTTCCCTGCTATGGAGGCCTTACTTTCCAAGCCCCAGCTTATCTTCATGACCCCTTCATGCCTTCAAAAGCAATAGCACTTGGGAGAATTTCATATTCTGAACTTCGGCTGCCACCTTGAGATGCAGCCTAACCACCCCACACGCCCCTCCGCACACACGGTTTCTATGTCCGGACACTCTGGAAATCCTTCAAGACTATTGCAGCCCCCTTAACCACGGCTAATTCTTCAGCTCTAGCTAACCAGCATTGATTGACACTATAAAGCCAAAGTTTCACTTTAATGGATCTGGTCTATCATTAAGCACAACGAATTCTTAAGCCCTATTTGATCTGAAACACAGATTCTTAATGCTCAAAACATCAGACATGCCTGATAGTATTTAAGGAACTCTTACCCTTCTGAAACTTCACAAACCTTGCCTCGGTCATCTGGTACTACTCTCAGCATCTTCTAAATCCACACCAAACAACAGCTCATTAAGCATTGAGCACACAGAGGTTTTTCTAGGGTTTAAAGAATGTGTGCCCAAGTGCCTGTCCTATAGCACCTAACAAGTAGAGAAGAAAACTCCAGCTGGAGAATAGGACTTATCTCTGGGCCTCTATGTTATGTTCCTTTTACACACAAGCTTTTGGCTTGGTACCTTCACAATGAGTAGAGAAAGGACTAAAGACCTGTACATATGAAAGCAGAGGTATGGGTGAAGCAAAAGGCCCGGAGACTGGATGTCTGGGTTGCTCCACTGTCTCTGGATGTGTCAAGGGGAATGCCTGGGGAGTGTGGCTGGTCAGGTTATTGAGTGAAATATTTTACTGTGTCAGCTCAAAGGCCTCAAAAGGCTCTGGCTGATAGAAGACTCGAAATCTGCTCTCAGATGGAAACCGTATCCTGTCAGCACCTGTCTAAACCTTGTGAACCACAGCCTCATTTGCAATCTTGCTTTTTTACTTTAACGGGAGAGTTGCCAGTCATCAGGAAATGCCCTATTACTGCTCAGAAAATGGCAACATCTCAAGGGGCTGACAACATCTTAAGCATCAACCTCCGGAGGCCTCCTCCCGCAGACATGTAGTCCAGCCCAGTCAGTCATAAGCATGTACACCCTTTTTACCTCTCCCTTCCATTGCTGAAGCAGCTAGAAGCAGCAGCAAATCAGGCAGAACTGGTGTTCCCACTCATGCCTTTTTCCAGAGGCTGGGAAACACTGATGAATTACTGGGAAAATTAGGCTGGGAACAGTAATTTGGTGCATATTACCAGACAGGATGTGGTGTTGAAAGACACACATTCTAAAAAGTAAAAAGGGAAGAAGCAGCCAGGTGGGAGCCTCAGAGAAATGCATTGTTTCAACTCCCTAAAGAATACAACATGAAGTTAAAAGGAACAAATTCTCCAGATTGGTGGGATCTTCCCTCCAGGGGTACCTGATTCATTTAAGAAAATTAGCCTACGTACAATGACCTTCTGATCTGAGCCGTACTGTTTATGTTCTCTGCTCAAAGCCACATTGCCCTTATCTTGACTGTATGGGGTGTCAGTTCCATCTAAGCCTTGTTCTTGTACATCTGTTCCCTGGGCTTGAATACGTGGCATAAGATGAGCATCTTCCTCACATAGCAGATATGGATGGTATTTATTCAGTAAAGCGATTTCAGATTCTTAAGGTTCAGGGCTGTCTTCACAAAGACATGTTTTTTCATCAGTGAATTAGCATTTTACTAATCAATAGTTTCTAGCCTGGAAATGTCGTAGATAATGTCATATGTGCATACTCAGTGCAAGGGAGCTGGCTTTTTCCAACTTCGCTGATTTATGCACTCCAAATATCCAAGATTGTTATGAGTACCGTTTTCTTCCAAAGAGCAGCTTGTGAATGAGAATAGGCCCTGAGCATTACTAGGAGGCACAATTTATTTAATATGCTGACCAAGGTCAGAGAGAGAGAGAGAGAGAGAGAGAGAGAGAGAGAGAGAGAGAGAGAGAGAGAGGTGGGGGGAGAGGAAGAGGGAGAGAAAGAGAAAAGAAATAGATCACTAAGAGTCTCCTATATAGCTGCTGACACTGTATGAAATCTGCTGTAACCTTGTCCAACTACATATTTTGTTCTTGGTTCATGTGATGTATTAGAACGACGGGTCTCATCAGAACATATCACACACTAGGCCCAAACAGTTCCACATGTAAGAGGTTTAATTGAGAGGGAGAGAGGGGGCAGTAGCTTGGAAAGAGAGGAGGGGGAGAGAGAGAGATGGAGGAATGTTCCTCATATATATATATATGGGTTCTGATGTAGTGGCTGCAGGTAAAGGTGGGAGGTGAGCCAAATGGATTCTGGGAATATGGTGAGTGTTGCCCTGGCAACAGGTCTCTGAGAGCAGCCCATGCATCGCCACAGGCTTTGGATGCCCTGATGCTCACATCATGTTCACTTTGGGTGTGCCTTATATGAACATGTTCTTCATTATCTTTCACATAAAATTTTATTTTTAATTATTCCAAAGTGAGGAGGCTGGGAAGATGGTTCAGTGGGTAAAAGGGCTTACAGTACAAATGTGAAGACCTGAGTTTGAAACCCCATCATGCATATA
>NC_045030.1:132524084-132538591 GCF_008632895.1 Mastomys coucha
GGGAAACCCCCTCATAGATACCATGACTGGGTGGCTCTTCTCAACTTTTTATAAAACTGAGGACTCCCTTTTCCAGCAAAGCTTCCCTTGTCTGGGGAACCTGACCCCCATGTAGGTACAGCCTCTACTAGGGGCTGCCTACAAAGGGACCTACAAACTGCCCCCTCCCCCATATGAACCCACCCAGCAGGTACCTGGGATTCCTGGAATGCCTCTCCATGCAAATGAGACAATTCACAGAACTTGAAACTCCAGCCAATGATTTTCATTTACCCTGAGAACTACTTTTCACTCTCTAAAGTTGATACATAGCCCTGTTTCACCCCAAATAAATTACATGCATACAAACCTACCCCAGATATAGGTATACACACAATGTTGTCTAAGAGAACTGTTTCATTGAAGACCGTGGCAGAAAACTTTCCTCTTCCACTACCACCACTCCCTTCTTCCCACGCTAACTCCCCAGCCAGACTGGGATCCCGCAGAACCCTACCCATTCCAGACTCCACTTCATCCTCCCAGCTCTGTGTGCAGTGGCCTCTGGAAACCCTGAGAGAGAGGAAATGGAAGATGAGGAACCACAGCTGGAAGTCCAAATGCATACCACACTGATAAAAAGCAGCTTAAGAGAGAAAAGCTCTGTTTGGTCCACAATTTCAGGGTCCAGTCCATCAAGGCAGAGAAGTCAAGACAGGAAGAACTTGAAGCAGCAAGTCACATTGTAGCCAAAGTGAAAAGCAGCACTGAGATAAGTCTGTTCATGCTCTACTCTCTTCTCACTCAGTTCAAGAGCCCAGCTTAGGAACTGGTACCTTCCCCATTAAGGGCTAAAGTCTAATCTCAAACATGCGTCTGCTGTCTGTGTTTTGTGCCTTGCTCGTCATGCTACACTACTCTGATCACTTCCTATCACCAGCACTTGATAAATCCAGTACAGGGCAAACAAACCCAACCACACCTTCAGCCCTGGAGAGTACCACACCGAGACATACGACATACTCAGGGACACAGTGAACAGTCCCCCTCTGCAGGGGGAAGGCACACTTTGTGATATCAAGAAAATGAGGTACCATACTTGGAGAAAAAAAAATATGTCAGGATTGTTCTAGATTAGTTATATAAGACTACAGGCTGGAATTTCATTCAGGATAAGCAGAAACTATACTTGGTCTACTTAATAAGGAGGAGTCAAAGGGCCTGAGGTACTATAGCTGGACGTTCCTCTCCTCCTTACAAACCTGATCTCTAACCCCCACGGAATGGATAGGAGGCGATTAGAACGGTGGCACAGGCACAAAACACGCAGGAGACACCTGTTCGTGTTTGGACTTTGGCTGCTTTCCATGTTATTTTGTTAATGGTTTTATTTTACTGCTTGAAATTCTCCATATGCATAGTGATAGTTGATAGGTTATTTCTCCACCCTCTGTGAAATGAGCCAATCTAAGCCAGATTAGATTTTATTAAAGGCAGGTTTATTGGGAAGCTACACCCATGCAAGTTCACTGGCCCCTAGGACTAAGGCCAAGGAAGTTGCCATGGGAAAGGGGAGGAGGGTAGGTGAGGGAGAGAGAAAGAGAGAAAGGGGCATACATGGGGGGATAGAGGGAGAGACAGAGAAGAAGAAGGAGGAGGAGGACAATCTGGAAGCCAGGTCTTCTTTGGGATGTAAAATATGTACCTCAGTCCCTTGTCCTGGGTCTGAAACCAAACAGTAATATTCTGTCTAGTACTGTGAATACATCCTCACATAAACAATGTTGCAGGCATGTTATAATGCTATTACCCATAAGTTCGATGACAATAAAACAATAGTGTGTGACAATGACCTGTAAGAAAATCAATAATGTGTGTTTTTTAAATACTTATTAAAAGATATGCATGTTAAGTGTGAGTGCCTGACATACATGTGTAGGTGCCTGCAGAGGCTCAAAATTGAGTGTCAGATCCCCTGGAGGTGCAGTTTCAGGCAATTGTAAGCTATCCTATGTAGGTGCTAGGATCTGAATTCAAGTCCTCTGGAAGAACAACAAGTGTTTTGTTGTTGTTGTTGTTGTTGTTGTTGTTTTACTACTGAACCATCTGTCCAGCGCCAAGAAAACACATTACTATTTTTTTTGTTTGGTTTGTTTTTTGTTGTTCTTGTTCTTGTTTTTGAGGCAGGGTTTCTTTCTCTGTGTAGCCCATGCTATCCTGGAATTCACTTTGTCTGGTTGGCCTTGAACTCATGTAGATCTGCCTGCTCCTGCCCCCCAAGTACTGAGACTAAAGGTATGTGCCACCACTACGTCACAATAAAACACATTTTAAACTGTATTTTTATAAAGAAACAAACATACACTAAAGTTCCCTACAGATGATTGATTAAAATGTGACAAGACTTTAACCCATATCTTGGTAAACAGTTTAAAATTCATTAGTTCATGTTACACAGGAACCCTTTAGAAAGCAAAATACTATAAATATTCTACTACCCAAGTACAGATAGCTGATATGTGACACATACATATATAGACTGTCACTGTTACTATACAACATAAAGCAGAGGAGAACAGATTCCTCTATTGGAAGCCCACAGTGAATTAGCAGTCATGGGTGGCCCAGAAACTCCAGGGGTCATGGGCAAAGGACACCCAAGATTCTATCAGGGAAGGCTATCTTGAATACATTAATAAGAGCATCTACTCAATATGATTAGGATACATCTGAGATAAGTTTTGCTGGTGGGGGACCCACTGAAGATGTGCCAATTTGTAATGGTAAAGCCAATGAGGTTAAAAATGGTTAATGAGGACTATATTGCCATCAGAACCTCAAAAGCAAAAGATGTTGATTTGTATTTACATGATGGGTGATAAGAAGGCTAAGATCTGGTTTTCTACAGTACAGTAATACAACACCCCTGCTCTACTAGGTTAGTTTTAGGAGTTTAACAGCAGTGGCAAAGACCCTACATTATGTTCAGGGCAATGATAAACACTTTTGCTCTGAGAATACTTAATGAGCAGGTCAGACAAATCTCTTTGGAGAAGGATGATATTCATGCCATTTCATAGCAGCCCCTAGAGGAGATTGGATACAGTTATGATTGTGCCTAGCAAAGATTATGCAATGGGAAGACCACTGAGCTAATCCATGAGTAGCTATGATATATGGCTACCATTTCCTTTGAAAAGTGAAGACAACCTATACTTGCAAGATTGTCGATTATAGGAAGTGAACAGAATATACTAGCCAAATAGATAATGGGAAGATATTTCCATATGCTTGTTGAATGGATCCAATAATCTATATAATATTGGATTGAAAGATTTTAAGGGAAGGAACCATAAGATTTTAGGTTGCTATAATAAACCATGTGACGCAATTCATTTATTTTAAGATTAAGAACAGAATGAACTACTCTATTAAGTGAGCTCTGTGGGGCTAATCACTTCTTTGTTCTCATTGGGTCTTACATAACAGGTTTCAATCCTTGGAGGTGTTGGTTTTAATTTACTTTCGGCCATATTAACTGTTTTAATTGGGAGTTCATGGGGCCTTGTTAAGCAATCTGTCAAGTCCTAACTTTAATTTATTATTGATTGAGAACAAGTGTCTACCCACTTTTTAAGTGGGATATTTTAAGATAATATGTGTTATCGACACAAGGATTTTAGACAATAGTTCTGATGGTTAAGGTAAAGTATGTCTATTTTCCCCGTAAATTATGTTTAGTAGCATACTATTATAGAGAAGGAGCATGTTTAAGTTTAGAGAGATTCCCCCAGATACAATAGTTAATTTAGATTCAATGTTGTTAAAAGCCAGTTGATGTATCTTAGCAGATGTTCATTAATGCAACCATGTTGTAGAAGAACAAAAGAACAAAAGACAATGTGCCTCTATCATTTTGTTGCACACATTTAAAAAAAAATGTATGTTTTGCTGTCTTTTCACAAATTTTGGTTTTCCAGTTAGGTAAAATCTTGAAGTTTGGTTTTTATTGCAAGTTTTGTTTGTTTCCTCGTAGATTCTGATTTGTTCCTTTCTTTCATTTCTTCTTGGTTGTTACTTATTGGGCATCCTTCACAGAATAGACGACAGCTTCTTTACTGTGCCTGTTCTTACATCCACATCAGTATCTTCAGGATTAGAAGCCTTCTCTACAGTGGGTGCTCTGAAGGGTTTAAGGGCTTGGTTTACTCTGGATGTGAATTAACCACATTGCCATACCACGGAGATGCCATGGATGTTTTCCTTAGAACGAAGATTGCTGCTGTAATAGGAGCTAGGCAGTGGAGTGAAACGTTGCTAGATCTACAACTCAGGTCAATGAACTGAAGCCATCTCCTTCTAGGGCCATGCTATGAAAAACTAAGTAAAAACTCTTCTATGATATTTTATAATATTATGGTGTTTCTTGTCAATAGATTTGTGGCTTCGGGGTTTGTCTCCAGCCAATAACATCTGGTACAGACTTTCTGGGTAGCTGTAGAACAAGTATTATTAGGTTTGTAGTAGTCTACTTTCAGTAACTATATCCTCCATGGAGTGACAACTAACCTTTCCAAGGCAGGGTCCATGTCTAGACAGGTCATTTATCTATGGTTTATATTGGGTCCACTAAGCTGTTTTCAAGATTAACCCTTTCATTTACTAGGAAGCCACAAAAACATAGAGAACTAAAGTGCACTGAACAGAATTGATTTTCACTGCAAGAGAAGTTTATTACCAAATGTGTTTTTCTCTGTTCTTTTCTTATCAGTACTTGGATCACAGGTCATCTTGGATGTGAACTTCAATAGCTCTGGCACCAGGACAGCATGCATAACAGTGACCATGGAAGCAGAAACACAGATGGGAAGAGTCACTACTTTTACCAGAACAACTATTAGAAAACCAAAATACCATGGTTAATTCTCCTTGAGGTGATACCTTTTTTTTTTTTTTTTTTAAACAGAAACCTAACATAAGGCAATCAGCCGTGGTCCTAAGGTTAGACACAGTGGATACCTACTGAGGACCAGGAGTCCAAAACACAGTAATCAGTATTCAAGTAAAGACAGGCAAAGAAAAGTATTGCCTGGGGACTAGAGAGATAGCTACCCAGTAAAAGAGCCTATACCTCTCTTTCTAAGGATCCTGCGGAGTAGCTCACAATCACCTGCAACTACAATTCCATGAGTTCCATCAATTTCCTTTAGTCCTTGCACTCACATGTATAGATCCATATGCAGACATGCATATATGCATAATTTTAAATAAACATTTTGGAAAGCAAAGGAATAGAGCTGGAAAGGTTGCTCAGAAATTAAAGAGCACTTGCTGCTCTTACAGAAGACCTGGGTTTGAGTCCAAGCACCCACATGGCAGCTTACAACATCTGTAACTCCAGTTCCAAGAGACCCAGTGCTGCCTTCTGGCATCAGTGGGCACTAGGTACGTGCATAAGACAAATAAAGCATTCACATACATAAAATAAGTAAATAAACATTATTTTTTTAAAAAAAGAAACAGGAAAAAAAAGGAATGTGTTGTCTATGCCTTTAAAGGTAAGAGCCTCAGAGACCACCTGTCAAATTTAGGCCAAGTATGATGGCATGTCACAGTAGGGTATAATTAATTAATTTCAATTTGATAATACAATAAAGTCAAGAGAGGGCCACATAAGTCAAAACATGTGCCCACAGACAGTTGGTATTTCATTTCAGATAACTTCATCTATTATCATGAAACCATTTAGTTAGCAATGGAGCAGATACATAAAGCTGTCCAGACCTCATGATCATCATGTATTATCCTACATAGTCATCATAGCTTAGGTAGGGATTCTATTGCTATGAGAAAACACCATGACCACAGCAACTTTTATAAAGAAAAACATTTAATTGGGGCTGGCTTACAGTTCAGGATGAGGTTGTTTGCTTGAATAATCCTATAGGTTGCCTGAGCACTGAAACAAATACTAAGATAAAAGAAGAAAATATACCTGGCTCATTTGATAAGGCAGATTCTTTGGCTAGGGGAACTTATCCAGGAGCAGAGCTTGAAGGGAACTTTGTGGTTATGACATTTGACAGTTTCAAATCCCAGATGCCTACAGAGCACAGGGTAACCCTAAGCATCATATCACAACGCCTTCATACACATTCAGAGGTCAGAGTAAGAGACTAGAAAACCCTGTCTAGCACTTTAGTAACAAGGAATGGATCCTGGGACCCTGAGATAAAAACATGCCAGTTGTAGTACAATGATGATTGAGCTGAAGCCCAGGACTGTCTGAAATTGGCACTGGTATTCTCACTCCAAACCCCTCTAGGGACTGGCAGATGGGGAGTATATCCCTCGGACAGTGCCTCCCAAGCTTTCAAGTTGTTGCCAGACTAACCTGTTCGGTGGGTATCCTGAAACTATACAAAGTGGTAGATGGCACTTCTTACTGCCTAGCTCCATTGCTCTCTTCTCCTTTTTTAGATTTTGGTATTTTTCTCAAAGCTCCAGCCCCTTACCCACAAGAAGGCTTCATAGGTGGATAAGCGACTAAGGGTACTCTGTGCTGTTCTGCTGAATTATACAATGCTTTTCTGTTGGAATGGCATGTACCCTTGTCATTTGTTTCTTGTGCTTAAAAGAAGTGCAATTGCTTCAAAATCTTGTCTCCATCTACTTTCTGAAATCCTGAGCACTTTGTGGGGCCAGGAGGTATGCCTCTTATAGCCATTCCCAGCTCTCTGGGGCTCCAGCAAGCCTAAGCATTTTGCCATCACAGGGCTGGGGAGGAAGTTTAGGGAAGCTTACCAATGGGTTTTAGGGCAAGGATTTGACTCAGCAGGAATTCTCCATCCTGACAGAAATTGGGCTCCAAGAGCCCAAGAGTTGTCTTAAATGTAAAGTTTCTCATAGTGCTTTTTCACCCCAAGTGTACGCCCCCAAGACAAAGCTTAGAGAAATGTAGAGTGACTTCCGTGATTATGGTCACCCCCAGATGAAATCTTATATTTTATTGCAAAATTGAAGTGAAAGTTCTTTACTAACACTTGTAGAGGGGGTGGGGGAAGGCAAAGGTCAATAGATAAGCTCTTCAAGAAAGTACCTAGCAAGCCAGGACATTCCAGTGGCCTGCTACTCTAGCCCCATCATGTGGAAAGGCCTGGCATTTTTATCTGTTACTGTAAAAAAACATTCTGGAAAAAAGAAAAAAGCCCAACAGTTTATTATGAACCAACACAAAAGACCATATGCTCTAGGAACACAAACTCACGTTAACAACAGGAGCTCTAGATAAACATGGTTTCCTCAATAAATGGATTACGCAAGTCTTTTACAGTCCCAAGAAGGAAGGAGATGAAGTCATCAGGGAGATAAACTACAAAACCGTGAGGACATCCTTCCCAAGGTTCAGGTAGCCTCTCTTTCCCAGTTGTTAGGAGAGGAAGGATCATTCTTTATGTAGGATGTGGCTATTGGTAAGTTTCCTGTACTCCAGTGGATGGCCCCACACCCATGCACACATGGGCAGCGTTAGCTATACTGTATTATTAAAAAAAAATGAAAACACTCTTGTTGGGGTATATGGAAGTAGTTGAGGGGGGAACGGGAGTAGATATGATCATATTCTATTGGCTATCTGCATGAACATCTCAAAAATAATTATTTTAAAAGATTTAAATGCAGGTCATAGGTCACTGAGCCTAACATACATTGCAAATTCCAGAGTGAAGTCACATAGAAAACAGTAAGGCAGACACAGAGGCCAGTGAGAACTGGCTTACAAAGAGGCCTAAGGAGTCCAACACAATTCCTGTTTCTTTGTTTATGATGCTCCCTTCCTCGGGGGCTCTCATTCAGGAAATAGAAACAGTTAGGAAGCACGCCACGTGGTGTCTTTCGGAGGATTACAGTTCACAAACTAGAAGACTCTTGCCACTACCATGAATACTGCCCTCATGGACCAGAGGATGAAGAAATCTCTCCATTGAATTCTATAATCTGTTTTGTTGTTGTTGTTGTTGTTGCCCATCACAAAGCAATTCAGAAGGGGGCCTCTCCAAAGCCTTGCATAAAATGAATGAGGAACAATATAGACTAATAGTGTTCACTATTGTTAGACCTCCTAAGGTGTGTGTGCGGAAGGCCTGAAATCGAAGTGGACTTAAAAGTTCATGTTTTGTTAGCTCAACTGTTCAAACAGAAACATGTTCCCTCTCCTTTTTGCTCAGTAGCAGGTGAAAGTAATTAGGCTTGACTGTGCCCTGCTTTGATAGCCAATTTTAATTGTCAATTTATTTGGATTAAGGAATGCCTAGGAGGGATGGCAACGTGGCTCCATGGTTAAGAGCAAAGACTGCTCTTCCAGGGGACTTGAGTAAGGTTCCCAGTAACCATGTTAGATAGCTCAGAACCACCTATAAATCCCAGCCCCAGGGTGATCCTACACCTCTGGCCTTTGGAGACAGACCTCCACATTCATCTGCTTATATGCCCATACACAGAGAATTTAAGAAATAAAGTATGGCATCCACAAAATGGCCAGGGGTGTTCATTAAGCCCACTTCGAATTAATTTCTAGAGAGGCTTCTTAAGTGATACAGAAAGACCTCCCAAGAATGTGAGTGACAGGATCCCTTGGCCTATAGGTCCAGAGAAGAAAATGAGTAGAACACCAGCATCTCCCTTTGTCTGATTCTGGATTCTCCCAGATGTCAGTGGACAGCTTTACGCTTCTGCAGCTACAGCCACAAGCTACTCCCACCATGCTTTTCCACTATGATGGACGATATCCTCAGACCATGAGACCAACTAAATTCTTCCTTTAAGCTGCTTCTTATGATGCATTTAGTCAGAGCAATGAGACTATTAAGCAAACTATCTACAACTGCAAATTCTCATTGACTAGGAACTATCCGGGCTGGCCATTTAGAACAGCTAAGGATTTTAACTGTTGACGAGCCATTTTTTTTTTTTTTAAACAACTCGACTTTTGTAAACAGTTGCTGCATGCCTTCCTGCCTTTACAAAGGCAGTGGATGGCTTTATACTTCTTCTTCCTTCCACCTTTTGCTAGCAGCAAATGCTTCTCTGCCACTTAAATGCAAGAGAAGAAAAAGAAGTCAGGGGAGCCCATATGCCACTGGCTATAGAGATCCCAATCCACACAAGAATGAATGAGGCAACCGCATCTCTAATGTCCCTGGTTCCTGGTCACCCAGGCTTCACTAAACAGAGAAAACTTATCACTCACAAGTAGAAAAGGTTTTAAATCATTTTCCTAAGTACCTGAGTTATACACGTGGAGAAAACTGAGGCCCCGAGAAGGAAGAATAAAAAGGATTGGCTCAAGATTTCTAAGCAGCAGAGGTCAAAATTAGTATCTTGTAATATGTCTAGGTTTGCCTACTTCAGTCACATCTTTGGTTAGTATTTCCGGGAACCACCAGCAGGTGGGGGTAGATTTGTTTGAAATCTGGCTGTTCTGAGCATCCTGAAATCACATACCATAATCAGACCCACATTTATTAGACAAAACCTAGTTGAAGCCCAATTTTCTCTTACTCATAGGTGCCCTTGTAACTATGAAGATTGCTCCAAAGTAGACGACAGTGATAAATTCAATTCCAAAACTTTGTAGCCCACATTCACATAGCAAATGGCCCAAAACAGAGAAAAATACAAACATACCAGTATAATTTGTAGGAGTTCAACTTCTATTAGTTAATTTATTTGGATATCCAAACTGAATAGACTTAAATCTGAGTCCTGATTTATGTGATAAAAGAAAGAGGACTGGGATAGGAGTTCCTCTGGTATGGGTTCTGACCTCATCCTTACGAGAAGTTAAGACAGACAACAAATAAAAATCATTCAGAGGCAAGACAGGAAACACCATCTGACCTAGCCAGAGCCACCCATTCTGCACACAGTTAATGCTGGTTCTGTGAACCAATAAAGCAGGAAAGGAAACTTGTAGTCCAACCACCCAAACTGAACATTTTGATTTCCATTTTAAAGCTAAAAGTGAACTTTTAAAGATGTCTACCTGCCCCTTGAAAATAACATCTAAGTGGTATCTTTTTATTTTAACGACTTATTTACTTATTTTATGTATGAAAATACACCATCCTTCTTTTTAGATACCCCAGAAGAGGGCATCAGGTCTCATTATAGATGGCTGGGAGCCACCATATGGTTGCTGGGAATTGAATTCGAGAACTGCTCTTCTCGGGCAGAGCAGTTAGTTCCCTTAACTGCTGAGCCATCTCTCCAGCCCCTTTAAGTGGTGTCTTAGAAAGAGACTTTAGCTACTTTGTGGAGAAGCCAGTGGAAAGAAGAGATACTCCAGAAAAGGACAAGGGTTACCAGACCACACAAATTGCCTTGTAGAAAGTCTTGGGCTAGATAATCTGGATAAACTGTTGCAATAAATCTAACTAAAAACTAGACAAAATGTAAAAGAAATGCACTAAGAACTAAGAAGTGGTTAAATAGAACTAAACAATGAGAGCCAGAAAGCTCCAGAACTGAAACCTTCTTTTCCCTAAGGACATTGGCTGATTCCAGAAAAACGAGTTCAGAAACTGGGCTGTAATTTCTGTGGCCTTCTGCACAAAAGGGACAGAAGTTGTAGCTCCAGGCCCAGATGATTATCATATCTTTTAGATCAGCAGCTGCTTTCGACTCTGACTCTGGGTAGCTTCCTCCTTGGAAAAATGGTGAGCCAACCTTTGTACAAATTTATTAGCTAGCTACCCCATTACCAAAGAAATCCTAGATGGTAGAATCCCCAGGTGCTACTTTCTTAGGCTCAGTGGGTAAAGGAACATGCTGAGAGGGTCCTAGAGCTCACATGATAAAAGCAGACAATAAACACCTGAAGGTAATCCTCTGATATTCACATACACTCTGCAGCAAGAGTATACCCCCACACACATACACACACACACACACACACACACACACACACACACACACACACACACACACCAAGCTGTCCTCAAACTCGTGATTGTCCTAGCCCAACTTTCCAAGTGCTTATAGTACGGGTATGTGCCACCATCTCCAGTCAATGCTTAATCTTTATATGACTTCTTTTTATTCTGCTTACCACCCAGCTTTAATCTGGTCCTAAGTGGAAAATACATTAGAAAATGAACATGTCTTATGGTTTCCATGCTGTCTTACTACGACTTTACAACTTCAGTCTTGGCCATGTGGACTCACTTTCCTTGGCTCTCTAAGCCCAGCTGATGCCTAGTTCCCACAGTTCTATATTTGGACGAGATGCTAAAACTGCGATTGTCTCACTTGAGGGAGGGAGCTCTTTGCTATGGAGAGGTGTTCATACAAACACTCAATGGCCACTTCAGATCGGCCAGTCTGTTCCATGTCATCTGTTATTTTATGGGCCCTTTAATCCCCTGAATCTCAAATTTTCAGATATTGATCTAAGCTGAAAGCAGCTCTCTTCGATTTTTCAAAGAGAATTTCAAGGGTTTTTATTTTTCCTCAAGGAACATCAGGCATTCATCTGTTTTAAAAGACAATTATCTTAGGTAGCTGTTTAAAAAACAAAACAAAACAGCCACATAACCACTATAGCAAACTGGGTTCAAGACACTGATTTCACGGAGTTGTGCTCTGACTTTCACAAACATTGCCGTGTCACATACATATCAATCACACACATGCACATATGCACTCACACACACATGCACACAGAGACACACCATGTGCACGCACAAACATTTTTGTTTAATATTAGATGAAGCTGTCTCAAAGAAAAGACCTGGAGAAGGCAGAATCTCTGTGGTCTCTGTCTCCCTCCCTCTCCCTCCCTCTCCCTCTTTCTCTCTCTGTCTCTCTGTCTCTGTCTCTCTGTCTCTGTCTCTCTGTCTCTGTCTCTCTGTCTCTGTCTCTCTGTCTCTCTGTGTGTGTGTTGACTGAGAACAAGCCAGCTGTCTAACAATGAAAATGTTATGTGGTTTTTGAGTGAAAGATAACTAAATAAAAAGGAAGGACGTGACTGCTCCTAAGTATGGTGGAGGACAGATCTTATTGTAGATAAAAGGGAAAACATAACCAGAGATGGGGACATCTGGGAGAGTCCAGAGTGGACATGGCCACACTGAGCTGGGTGATGTGGGGAGATGGGAGAAGGGAGAGAAGCCGCTGACCAAGAAGGTAAAGAGGAGACCAAAAGGACCAGGTAACCAAAAAGGAGTAGGCTGGATGATATAGGGAAGGGCAACCCAGGACTGGAGAAGTTTAGGGTAGGGGTAAGGGAGTGGTATATGCCAGCCATACCCTGTAACAGTTGGAGGGATTCTAGGAGACCCTGGAGGCCAGAATCTGCTTTGATATATATTTAACATACGCTTTAGCCGTTAATCCAGGTTTAAGACCTAACCCTTCTCATCTGTTTCACTATGTTGCTAACATTTTCAAAAGCTAATTGTCTCCGAAGGAAGAGATGCTGACTCTTCCCAGGGCTGCTCTTCATTTTGTCAGGGATTCACCGGTTTTACAGGCCACAGTTCTCTCCCAGAGCTCACACAATCGACCATTTCACATGTGCACCATGTTCTACAAGTAGTTTCCTCTCTTGCCCCAGAAAGGCTTGAGCTAAGAAAATGTTCCAGTAAGTCTAAGGTTTGTGTTATAGGGACTTGTGTACCACAGAGAGCATTTGACCACAAATCTGAAGAGCTAGCGCCACGGTGTCTGAATATCAGCTGAATCACATGAAATATGAATGTGATAATAGTGCCTATTTTAATAGAACAACTCTGACAGAAGGGAATATTTATCTGACTCAATTTCCTCGTTGTGAGATGTAACCTACCTTCTTCTCTATCAGGTTTCTTTCTCAAAGATCTCATTTGGAAAGGCCGCTGTTACTATATATAGCCACCAGAGGTCCTCAGCTGTCCTGATTTAATTATAAAAGACTTCTTTCCCAAAGCTACAGTCCTAATTTCCCTGAATGCAGGCAAGGCGGGCTGATTTTTACAGAAGGAATCTTTCTCAGAAGCACAATGAGACAGAAGGGTCCAAGCGTAGGGAGTAGAGCTCCTTTTAAGAAAGGAGAGTTTTATAATGCATTGATGACCTACAATTGCTATTCTCAGATCTTAGCAGCTAAGGGAACTAGGCCCTTCAACAGGGTGCTGATGCCTGGTGTTTGGGCACTCCCAGACTCTGGTGTTATACCCAGAAAGCAAAAATAAGGGTTTTTCATAAATTGTAAACAGTAGCTCTTGGAAGTTTGCAGGACATACACTGTAGGGGCAAAATATGGTGCCCCCCCCCAGTCAGAAGCACTCCCTTACATTAGTTGAATTTAATTTTAAATATACATAAGCACATAACTATGTACATATTTATTGGGCGCTCTGTTATGAAGACACACATATACATTATGCAACGTTTAACTCAGGTTAAGCATATCTGTCTCCCCAAACAATTACTGTTCCTTGAAAAAAGGTTTTTTTTAAATTACGTGTATGTGTGTGTTGGGGGGTGCACATGTGCACACATATATACAAAGCCAGAAGGGGGTCTGAGATTCCCTGGAGCTGGAGTTACAGATGGGTGTGAGCTATCCTGTGTGGGTAGTGAGACCAAATAACAAAAGCACCATGTACTCTTAACTGCTGGGGCATGTCTCTACCATCACATTTAACATCCTTAAGGCACAGCATTTATTCTTCTGAAAGACCATGGCAATTTCCCCAGCAAAACTGAAAATGATGCAGTTTGCTTATATCACTATGTGGTTATTTAGATTTATTGACACCGCTCATTGATAGGATTCCTCTTTCGTTTTGTGTCTTCTTGGTACAGTGTGAAACATTGCCTGATTGGAGATGCACAGATTTTCTACTATCATCCATATTTTTCAATTGCTCCATGTGACTGTTTTAATCTCAGCATCATGCTTTGTGGTATATTTTGAAGAGGGGGGATATCATGGCTCCTGTTCCATCATTTTTTTCAAGATATCTTTGACTATTTGGTGCATAATTTTTGTTGATGCTGGTTAGGGCTCTATACAAATTTTAGAATCATTCTTTTTTTTTAAAAATATATTTTATTTTATTTTATTTTTTTTTGATTTAGAATCATTCTTGTTGATCTGGGTAACTGGTATTTTGTGGGGATTATCGGGAATTCATAGCTATCATAGGCGTTAGGGACATTTTAACAGTATTGATTTTTTTTCCTGTCTGTGAACATGCTGTGCTTTCCTATTTTACTTTGTGAATGTCCTCATCAATTTCTTTCATCCCCACTTTGTAATCTTTATTACTGACATTACTCATCTCTCGGGCTAAAACTATTTCTAGATCTTTTGATACTATTAGAAATAGAATTTTTTGGTTTCTATTTCAGAATGTTGACTAGTAGCTTTGTTATTAGTCAGATTTCAACTGCTATGAAAAAAAATTAAGATTAACAAATTAAATGTAGAAAGAGGCTTATTTTGCCTCTCAATTTTTGGCTTTTTATTATTATTATTATTATTT
>NC_045030.1:132538759-132540439 GCF_008632895.1 Mastomys coucha
AAATCCGCCTGCCTCTGCCTCCCAAGTGCTGGGATTAAAGGCGTGCGCCACCACCGCCCGGCTTTATTATTATTTTTGAGACATGATCTTTCTAAATAGCCCTGGGCATCTTGAAACTCACTATGGAGATCATGCTGGCCTCCAACTCTACAGAGTCTCCTGCTTCTGCCTCCTGAGCGCTGGGATTAAAGGACTGTGCCACCATGCCTGCCTCCAAATTCAAAGATTTCTACCTGTAGTCACTCAACCCCACCCCCATGGTAGTATGGACACATGGTGTCTGATGACTGATAGTTATGGGACTAAGAATCACTTAATTGAAACCTCTTACCATGTCTGTGAAGAAGTTGCTAGAAATGGGTTTATTGAGGTGAGAAGATTCACCTTAAATGTGCATGGTAGTGTTCCATGGACTGACTGAACAAAAACAAGAAAGGGAACTGAAGATGAGAATTCATTGTCAGAAGGCAGGTGGACGGGCAGTGGTGGCACACACTTTTAATCCAAGTACTTGGGAGGCAGAGTTGGGCTGATTTCTGAGTTCAAGGCCAGCCTGGTCTACAGAGTGAGTTCCAGGACAGCCAGGGCTACACAGAGAAACCCAGTCTTGAGGGGGGGAAAAAGAGAGAGAAGGCAGGTGGAGCTTCACTGAAGTGTGATAAGAAGAGATGGGAAGGAAGTTATGATGGTTGGCTTTAATCATAAGCAGCATGAAAAGTTAAGTGAATTTCCTTGTTTAAAGTTATAGAACCCCGTTTCCAGTTTCTGAAAGACTTCTTTGGGAGTAGAGGAGATGGTTCTTTGGTTAAGGGTGTTGGCTGCTTTTGCAAAGGACTAGAGTTCATTTCCCAGCAACAACACAAGCAGCATCCAACCATCTTTAATGTCAGATTTGGAAGATCTGATGCCCTTTTCTGACTTCTTTGGGTATCTGCACACTTGTGCTTATCCATATGCATCAATTTTTAAAATATATTTTGATTTTATAAAGGTTTCTTTTATCCTTAGTATAGTCAGTAGAATGCGGCATTTTATTATAGATCAGAAACCCCTTGCAGTAGAAAAGAGGAATGAAGTTCTTGCAGTGATGTTGAAAATGATTTCCCCAAATAATAAGCACAAAGTGGTATGCTCAGGCGTAGTAAGTGTAAGAAGGGCATTGGCTCTGAAAATACACTGCTACTGTAGAGCCTGTGAGGTTTATCTGTAATACCACACCTCAATCACTTTCTATCTATATAAGCAAACGAGATGCACTGTGGTCTCCATCTTTCACTAGCCACAAAACCAGGAATTGCACCCTGAGATCTTCATAATTGTGGATGCAGAAGGGAGCAAAGACTTACAAATCCACACTCACTGCTAAAGCCCAGAAATTCTAAAAATTATGGAGCCCCCCTCATTCATTCATACCAATGTCATGAAAAAATTTACATTTTTCAAAGCTTAAGTGCGTATTGAATTAAGCCATGAAGGCATTTGGGGAAAGTTGTTTAGCTTTCTAACCTACCTCTCTTATAGAACAAAGCTTGTGACAACTAAAGTTTAAATAGAGTCAAAGTAACTGATCTATACTGGCCACAAGAGTATATTCCAGAAGTGAGGAGGCCAGTTAGGAGACTATTTTCATAGTCTACTTCAGATACAATGGTGACCTTGGGTGGGGACTGGGGGTTAGAG
>NC_045030.1:132540486-132541642 GCF_008632895.1 Mastomys coucha
GCCTGGTTCAGGAGCCCCTCTTGTGTCTCTATCAGCAGCACACTGCACTCGTTTTGCTGCTTTCAGTGTCTCTACTTGTGCTAAATTATCACATCCCCAGGGTAGAACATGTGTCTAGCTGTGCATGGCAACCTGCCTGGCAAATGGTGTTCTGCTAATAAATATTGTTTATAAGACTAGATGGAGGAACACTGGGTCCTGCTCAGTCCACCTGCTCAGAAGGCTGGGGATTGTCATGTACTAGCAGGCCCTTAGGTCTCTGTGCTTCTCACAAATGTGGATGGGGCTACATCATTGTGCATTGTGAAGCCCCCTTTTTAATATTTTAATTTACTCTTTGATCATTTCACACATGGGAATAATGCATTTTGATAAGGTTCACCCCATTACACTCGGACCCCACTTCTGTTCCCACTCCCTCCCTTGTCTCATGTTGCTCTTGTTGCTTAAAGGAAAACACTCACTGAATTTAGTTAGGGTAGTTCATGCAAACATGGGTCGGTCAGTTGTTGTTTACTGAAACACAGAGAACTTCTCAGTCATTTATACCACTGAAGAAAATGCCCCTTTCCCCCTAGAATCCAGGACCTACAGCTAGTTCCTCAGCTACAGGTGGAGCTTCATGGGCTCCTACCTCTCCCCCATGGTAGAACTTTGAGTAGGCCCCATCTTGTGCAGGTAAGAACAGCTGCTGTGAAGCGGGACAATGGTGGCACACACCTTTAATCCTAGCACTTGGGAGGCAGAGGTAGGCGGCTTTCTAAGTTCGAGGCCAGCCAGGTCTACAGAGTAAGATCCAGGACAGCCAGGGCTACACGGAGAAACTTTGTCTCGAAAAACAAACAAACAAACAAACAAACAAACCAAAAACAAAAACAACAACAACAACAAAGAACAGCTGCTGTGAATTTATGAGTGTGGCCGTCATGCCATGTCCAGAAGCCAGCAGCGACACTCATTTTGTATTTAGGATCCAACTGTGAAGGAAGGACATACAATTAATTGGCTTTAGTCAAGCCAATATGTGTCTCTCTGCTGCTGATGACTGGGGCTGGGCGAAGCGTTAGTTAAAAGGAGGCAATGCATAGTCGTGAGATATTTTATTACAGGAAAGAGAAAATAGGCCAGTCATGACTGTGGGGTGAGAGAGAGAGAG
>NC_045030.1:132541949-132564888 GCF_008632895.1 Mastomys coucha
AGAGAGGAGAAGAGAGGGCAAGAAGAGAGCAAGAGAGGAAGAGAGCAAGAAAGCAGGAGAGAAAGCAAGAGCAAGAGAGAGAACGAAGAGCAAGAGGGAGAGGAGGGGGCAAACCGCCCCTTATATTGTGAGGTGGAGCTATCTGTCTGTGGGGTGGGGCATTCCTGGCTGTGGTCAGATGACTGGGGATAGGGTCCAGCTAGAGTGCTGGAAATTTGGGGCATTGTTTACGTGACAAAGCACACATCTCCTGCGGGGGCTGTGAGAGGTTGTGACTGAAACAGGAGCCAGGGTCTCAGGAGTCATGGCCGAACTCCTTCCGTCCCTTGCAGGCAGAAATTATCTCCCACTGGAGCTTTGGAGTTCCAGACCTATTACTCAGCTGGGCCCAGGTTGCCTGAACAGACCACTGCCCCACAAATATGCTATGTTCAATACATTTATCATCTGCTTCCCAAGGAACAATTGTTCCAAGTGTACTTATCCCTCACTTTAGCAAATTAGAAATATGGAGAGTTCCTGAATTTTGTCACGGGTTCTACTTTCAATGAACTACCCACATGAATATATGAAATGAAATTGTTAATGTGAAGGTATGAGTGCACAGGAAGGTAACTACTGCTATCTACTGTCTATGCGTAAGACCAAAACATAAAGGAAAGGCGTTCTTAGTTTGGTGTGGGCTGAGGGCTTTGAACAAAATACTTCTATTTGAAACATTTAGAGATGACACCAAATCCAATCAGAAGTTACAAAGATGACAGGGTGGTCCCTTATGACTCTGTTTTCTCTCTGTTACTAGCTCCACTGGTGACTATGCTTTATAACTGCCAAGGTAAAACTGTAATGAGAGGCTGGTTGTTTTGTAAATGACTACTTCTATGTTAAGCGGGCAAGTCGTAGTATGAAAATGAATTAATTTTGATTGAGCTTAGTGCTCTACTCACTTCTTGGGGCTCTAAGTTCTTCTCGTCTGTGTATAAGTGGCCTTTTCCCTCAATTTACTGATCTCCATGACATCCCAACAGGGACAAATATCTTTGAGACATATCCCAGGCACTCACTCTCCCTAGACTGCATTTTCCAACCCTTCTATATACATATTCTGTCCCGGTCCTTATTCTCAACCAGAGTCACATAACTCATCCCAGAGAC
Organism: Mastomys coucha; assembly: GCF_008632895.1. Classification (NCBI taxonomy): domain Eukaryota; kingdom Metazoa; phylum Chordata; class Mammalia; order Rodentia; family Muridae; genus Mastomys; species Mastomys coucha. The sequence continues at coordinate 132,543,105 of NC_045030.1, forward strand.
TATAGATCAAGCCATGCTCCAGTAAGCCCCTTCCCGTTCTCACTCTCCTACTGTAGAAAATAATGGTCCCATAACTTCCAATATTTTTAAATCAATTGTGTGCTCAGTAGTAGATTTAGGTAAATCCACATATTAATATATTTTACCATGTAAGGAAATCCTATTATCGCACTGTGGAAATGAAGCAAGTGAGGCAGAGAAGTCAGGTGACTTGCTTTAGGTCACACAATTAATGAGTAACAAGGAACAGGACTGTGATTCAAATCCAAACACTTCAGACCTCTGGGTCTAAGCTTTGACCTTTGCTACTGTGCCCCTCCTTATGACTGAATAAAGAAATGGCTTATATTTGTTTTTCAAAGCTGCTTTGAAGATTGAATTATTCTTAGATGCCAGGATAGGTTGAGCGTTTGACGATCAGTGGGAAAGTAGAAAAAGGACATTTTGCAATTCAAGTTCCAGACATGTCCTCAAGCTGCAACAAGCATTTTCAATTATTTCAATAGACACAAAGCGAAGTTCTGCATAAACAGAGTGGAAAAATAATGCATTTCAGTGAAAAGAATCTCTTTTAATAAGCTTGTGTTTAATCGAATGATGGCCTAATCTGATTTCATTTCCATTGCTGACAACTAAATAGAACTTATAAGTTTACAGCAAACCTTTCCTAGATGCGGTAAGTTTTTGAATAGGCTTATGAACTTGAATATTTGTGCATGTTGTTCTCAATGTACCTTGTTCCATGATAGCCAGGTTAGTATTATTAAACATAACCTTGGTTGCTGTTTGCCTCCTAAGGCATATTAACACCTCATGTTCCACTTTAACCCAATACATAACATGTAGGGGAACCAATTAGTTGTAAGGAATAATGTTCTCACAAACACAATCACGAGGAAGAGCTATCAGAAGAGCTAAGTGAGTTCCTGTCATCTAATTTGTGAAAATGAGCCCCACCTAAACAGATCCTATATTCACCAGTGCATTCCAAACCAGTACAGCCTGTAAATTCAAGGGATTAAATGGGCCCACATTCTAAAGAGCATACTATTCATATTGTTCATTTCTTTAAAATTCCGAAGTTCCTAAGAGCAAGCCAAGGTTAACTCTGCTAAACCCACAAACTGAAGAATGAATCAAATAAGAAGTTTAAGCAACTTTGAATCTGACATTTTTAAAACATCAATAAGGTAATCTCCTTATATATACTGTACTTCTTATATAAGAAATAGATGGAACTGGATAACTATGCTCTCATTTTTTTCCCCTGGGATTTGTGTTAAGCTGTCATGTGTCAATATTAGTTTGCAACAAAGGACAAACACAAGCACCTCATGTTTCTTTATTTTTGAAAACAATGGGTCGAGATTCAGGAGCTAAATCACACTTGGAAAAAAAGTTTGCTTTAAAAGTCTAACCTAGGGTTTTAGTTCATGTCTATAATTCTGCACTAGGGAGGCTAAGCCAAGAGAATTATTGCAAGAATAAGAATAAGGTGTGTGTTTGTGTGTGTGTGTATGTGTGTGTGTGTGTGTGTGTGTGTGTGTGTGTGTGAGGGGGGAGTGTAGGGGAGGGAGAGGGAGAGGGAGAGGGAGAGGGAGCGCATGTGAAAAGACTGTAGCTACTGATGAGAGAATACTAAAGCTTTCAGATTCTTTGGGAAATGAGACATAAGCACACAGAATTCTCGTAAAAGCCACTATGTAGTCTGAGCACGGGAAGAGCCATACATTGAAAGAAAATTACAGCTCTTACAAGTGAGAAGAGTGCAACGTCTTTGCTTTAAAAAAAGATGAGATTCTGGTAGAGTGATTACTGAATATCTGTCTGTATTCTAGGGTTGCACGTGAAAAGTGCAATGGCCCCATGAAGTTGGATCTATGGTGGGCCTGACAGGAAGGACAGAGAGGAGAGAGCTGGACTATAGATCAGTAATAAAGGCTTGAACTGGAGTAGAAAATAGAGAGGACAGTGGAAAGAAGCATTGGGGTGAAAAACTTGGATAAACTTGAGGTACAAGCTGAAAATGATATCCATAAACCACGCTTAAAAGCCTAGTTCAGCAATAAACATTGTGAACTGTGAGAGTCTTCTCCCCAAATGAAAGCAAATTGTTATAAAACCACAAAAGGAGGAGAGATCAGCATTGGAAACCCCAAGTGACTGTGTTAAGGGATAAAATAAAGGTGCAGGGACTTCTGCACCTTTGACTTGTAAAAGATTATGCACAGCCAAGGCAGGATGCAGGGAAGAGAGCGGACGATGCATTCTCAAATCGGAGATGCCAGTATGCAACATCTCCATAGTCACTCACATGGAACCTTTAGCAGAATGGTTCCAAAAGCCCTTAGGAATTTAGGCCTCCAGTATTCATACCGTGATCTCAAGCAACAGCTGTTGTTTCTGCATTTGCTACTCCTTGGGATTCATAGAATTGCAAAAGTAAAGCCTGGAAAGGGCTTCAATGTTAAGCTTATGACACCATTGTGATCTCTCCAGAAAGTTCTCACTACAAATTTATGCAGTCTCTCCTTAAGCATGTCCAGCAAGTTTGACCTCATTCCTCTTGGGTGTGTATTCAATACCGTTTTTCACTGTTCCTTATCTGTCAGTAACTATTCTAGGTACTTGACTACCTTGATCTCCTATCAAATTTTACAAATCATAGAACTACAGAGCAAAGAAAAATGAATGGTCTAACATCGAACATCTAGTGAATGGTAGTTGGGATTTAGGTTCTAAATCTGACTCTGCTGCTCTCTTGATTAGACTCTTTGTAAAATTCTGTCTGCCTGTACATTCTGTCCATGGTTAGAGCTGTAACATCACTTCGGGGAGAGTTGGTCTCTTTGAATTACACTTAAAGATACAGATCTTCTATATCATTTTGATCACATAAAAGAAACTTGAGATGTACTTGAGAATTTGATACATAAGACACTCAAAATCAAGACCAAATAAAACAAAGTAGAAAATCATTGGGAAGGGTTAATTGTCCTTTCCCCCTTTTAGGATGTAGTAGTTTCTCTCAATTTTCACCAAAGAGCCTTCTAACTAGTAACTTTGATGAGCCCTATACTTCCTCGTGTATGAAAACTAGTGCTTCCCTGTGGGAAGTACTGTTTTTATTTTTAGGATTGGAGGGGTGTATGTGAGGGTTAGGATCTTACGCTTTGGGCTATGGTGGCATAGGAATCCCTATATAGCACAGGCTGGCTGGAATTCCCAGAGATCCTCCTGTCTTAGTCATGGTCAAACCTGTGAAATAAGGTAAAAACTGGTTTCTCAAATTCCTAGGGTTTCTCCTTCTTCCTTTGGGTACCCACATCACAGACCTGGATGAAATACCTACATCTGAGAAGCCTATTGCTTTTGTCATTGCTGAAGCTAATAGTAACTAACAAATAGTAACATTGCTGACATTAGTAATTAAAGGAAGGTATCTGGGTATTGTAAGATGGGGTACAGTTCACCATGTTGGAGAAGACTTTGTGATAGGAGCACAATATCACTGCATTAGTTGCCAGCAACCACAGAAAATGAGTACTGGTGCTCAGCTCTGGTTCCCCTTCCTATTTAGTTTTAGATTCTAGTCCGTGGGATGGTGCCAAGGACATTCCCTTCAGGGAAGGTCTTGACACCTCAGTTAAACATCTCAGGCAATGCCCTCACAGGCAGACTAGGACCATCTTCTAGTGCTTCTCAATCCAATTGGGTGGACAGAAAAGATTAGCTACCACAATGCATGGAAGCTAGCAAACATTAGATTCTAGGAGCTAAAAAGATGCCTGGGATCAACAACAAAAGATACTTCTGAGCTCAGAGGGTTTGGAGAAAATGGCTAGTGAAGTCAGGGAGCTGTTTTGGATTCTGTTCTAGTTTGCTTTTCGGTTGCTGTGATGAACATGACTAAAAGCCATTTGGGGGTGGAAAGAATTTATTCCAGTTTACATTGTACAGTCCATCATAGATGGAAGTCTGGACAGGAACCCAAGGCAGGGACCCAACCTGGAAACAGGAACAGAAGCAGAGACCTTGGATGAACACTGGTTACTGACTTGCTCCCCATGGCGTCCTCACCCTCCCTTCTTATACAACCCAGGACTGCGTTAGCCAGGGGTAGCACTGTCCCCAATGTGCTGAACCCTTTCACAATAATCATGAATCTAAAAAATGCCCCCACAAACTTGCCTGCAGCCTAATCTGATAGAGGCAAATCCCAGATGACTCTAGCTTATGTCAAACAGAAAATAAAACTTAAGCAGATATTTGATGCTATGCATCTACCATTTACAATCATGGCTCTGGGCACATGATAGTTGCTCAGCAAAATAAACAATTATTGGATGACCTAAAACATGGATACACGGATGAACAAGCAAATAAGACACACTAAGTATTTAGCAAAAATGATGGCCCGATGTTTTATGAATCCGATGTTTTAGCTCATGCCTATAATCTCAACACTAGGATCCTTTTACTCTTATTGTATAGCTCCCTGTCCCCACCATGTGACTACTTATCTGACCATGAGTTTGCCCTCCATATCATCTTCTCTTTTTTCTTTCCTTCATTATTGTTCTCCAGACAGCTTGCTGAGATGCACAATTTGCCTGTCCTAGGTTCTTTTCTTTTAAGCTCTATTAATGTTGTCCTTGATCTTCTATTCCAGTCGATTCTTAAGTTAATTTACCTCTGAGGCTAAGAACCCCCAAGATGGAAGCTTAGTTTCCCTGTATCATCCAGAATCCGACATTCAAGTTTATCAGAGAAGCAGCCCTCCAAAGGGATTGTTTATAGATCACTTTGTTATAAGGACTTTACATTGTAAGAACTTGTTAATCATACTCTGTAAAGCTTGTAGTGGATCTTTAAAACCCACAGGTCACACAATTTAGAAAGGAAAATTAATTTAAGTTCGGGAAGAGCATGAGATTCTTAGACATGTTCTGGAGTTCACAAGATGAACTGAACCCTTTTCCACTTTAACTATGTTATTGATCATTCTTGGTTGTTTGGGGGTCAGTTTAGGTCCTTTTCTATGGGAACTAAATGTGTATGCATCTGGAGGAAGATGGGGGAATCCTAGGACTGACTACTTCCTTATAGCAACATAGGCTAAGAGATACATGACAAATTTTATGAGCTACAGAAGGACCACTTTCTCCTGCCAAATGAAGTTGTGGGAGAGATATTTTGGCTAAGCCATTTTTACACATCACAAAACCAAGTGCTATTCTATGTGGATACATTTGTGGAAAATGCCTGTTTTTTACTACAAGGCAGAAGGGACCTCATGAAGAGGAGAATGGTAGCCTAGGGTCACGGTGTGACATGTGGTTATCTTTGATATTTCAGATACTTGGGCTCTAGCATGGCCTCTGGAACTTTTCTCCTCCTAAGATTTTCTTTCTTTTTTTTAATATAACTTTGGTTATGTATGAACATGAAATAGGTATATAAATAAAAAATACTTACTGATAATAAATCAGAGATAATTGTATTTTAAAACAATTCTTTGATATACTTACAATTTTTAACCTTTATCAAAGATGAAAGCAAAGGGAGATAAAGGCAATTTTTGATGCTAATGAAATGGACTTTGTTGCTTGTTTTTACAGAAAGAGATAAATCTTGGATGAATGTTTGATACAGCAGAACTTACAGCATCTTCAAAGTTTTTTTCAGAATTGACCTATATTTTGATTTTATAATTGTCTGTGGTAAGAAGGCTATTTCAGGTGAATATATTATGTAAAGTGGCAGAAACATGTATAAGGTCATTTTAGACATTGCTGGGAATTCTGTGATCATGCCAAGCAAAATTTTACTTAACTTTTTAAAACATGAAACTCAAAGTAGCAACTGAAACAATTTTAAAAAACATATATGCTAATAGAATGCAATCCAAAGTTATAGAACTTCGATAATTGCTTGTTAAGAAACACAGTGGGGAAATACTAAAAGACTTCAGTCCCTGTAATCAAACTCTTACATTTTTATAAAAGCAAAACATTGTGTATGTTGTAAAAAGAAAAACTGCAATTTGCAGCAGCATCTTCTTGAATCTAAGTCATAGTGTTTCAGGAAGCATTTGCTGCTGTGTGGGAAGAGTGGCATGCACAGTGCCAAGTGTGCATGTTGTGTATTCAAAAGAGATCGGGCACATTCAGGCTGGTATGCCTGTAGATATACATTGTGTATTCAGAACCAAGATTTAGGGATAAAAAAAAATGGGTGAGTGCTGCCAGAAACAAGATAGATTCATTACAGATGATTTTGAATTTATTTTTGTCTTTGCAGATCCAAAAGCCTTTCATTGTTACCAAGTTTTATATTATACCTACATTCCATTTAAGACCTGTTAGCTACATAATAGGCACGTATAATGCTGCTCCTCTAAGGCTCCTGGAGATCACACAAGAAAGAGGTGAAAATAATGTAAGCCTGAAGATGGGGGTGTGAATGGGGACATGCTATATTTTGGGCACAACCCAGCCATTGCTATCAGGAAATTCCAGAAGCCACAGTTGTTTGCACTGAGCCTATATAAGACTGAACATGTTCATGGCCAGTCATGGATTGGAGAGGGGTTCATGAGGCCCTCTCTGCTCAACTAGTAGCTACTGATGGACTCTAGAGGAAGAGGAGTCATTAGCGTCCCTTCCCACTGTAAGCAGGTGACCCAGAGAGTGCAGCTGTGAAAGGATGAGCAATCAGCTGAGAGACTAGCTATATAGAAAGTCTGAGTAGGTAAGAAGCCCTTCAAATGCTGGTCTCTAGCAACTTTTTTTTCTCTCTCTCAGTGCTTGAGAGCTAGGTCAAAGGTGCAAGTTGCCCTAAAGGTACAATTCAGGTACAAGGCTTGGGGACTGGGTCATTTGGCTCTTCACATCCTCCAGTGTGACAGTTGTCAACCCAGGGGTCTGGGACTCTTTACCCCAAAGACTCTGACTGCATTTTGGAACTCAATTTGTGAACATGCCTGCAGATTCTCTTACATGGCTTCTTAGAGCCTTTTATTTGCTCTCTGCTCTGTGTCCCCTCCCCCATCCTGCTCCACTTCCTGTCCTGAACTGCTCCTTCGGTTGCCAGATTTCTCTGCGTGGACTAAGGGTACTTGCATGTTTCATGAAAACAATCTGGAGTCTGGGAGAAGCACCCACTGCTGCTCAAGAAGCAGGGCACCTGGAGACATTTTTCAGGAACTGCGTGCTGAGTACCACCGGGATCGCTCAACCACAGAAATCCCTTTCTGGTGGTGGTGGGATGCTGCTGGGTGGGTAGATAGGATTTCTGAGGGGGCCTGCTAAAGTTGGTATCACAGAGGCAACTGCAGGGCAAAGTTCAGCCCTAGTGGCTAGGTTTGAAACGTCTGTGGGCAGCCACTTCTTCCACTGTCCCTTGGTGACTCGTACCATTTGGTACTGAGAAACCAGTGTCCCATGCCTGTATAAATCTGTCAAGCCATGGCATGGCCCATTAGGTGCCTGTGCTATTGAATTTTGGGGACATCCATGGAATCAAACTACTGCCCAAAGCTAGTGTTGCTGCCCAATGGTGAGTGCTTGTTTGGTTGTTAAGCCACTGGGTAGGATGCAAGGTATCTCTACACAACTGGGTTTGTGCTGGGTATTTACAACCTCATCAGCTGTCCAAGTGCAGCTCTAGGTTGGTCCTTTTTCAGCAATCAAAGCATTTCATATTGACCAACATCACTGTCTAAAGCCAGCCTGCTTAATAGCCATCCTCTTTGAGGCTGCCTCTGTGGTTACCAGCCCAGTTCGTGGTACTAAAAAAGCAAGCAGAGATCACTGGAGAGAAGTCTGCATTAGACCTGATGGTGCCACAGCACAGAGGGGGCACGAGCACGTGTCCCCATAGACAGAATGAACCTGAGCAGCTCACTTGTATGGCCCAAGAAGACTGTGTTTGGAGCAATTCCAGCAATGTATTTGGCCAGCCACAGCTATTTATTGTATACCAGTAGCAATCATTATGGCCTGTATTTTGTACAAGCCACAGCATTGTCACGAAATATGGACCAGGGAAGTTAAGTAATGCCACTTTAGCCAAGGTGGAAAAGGTTCATCAAGACATGTGATTGAAAAAAAAAAGTAGAAGTGGAAACTCTTAAAACTGTCCTACATATGTGTGTTTCCAGGACCCTGGGCCATCAGCTATAATTGTTTGACTTTTGTCTCAAAGCAGCTTTGGAGTGTTCGGGACTAGAACTGAAAGAAAGGTGGAATGATAGAAGGGTAGAAGGCTTTTTGCTGAAAGTGACTCAGGGCAACACAGGACAACCAAATGGCTGCTAAATAGGAAGTGAGAATTACCCCATCTTTGCCTGTTTACCTGGAAAAGAACATCAGAAGGAATACAAATCTCCTGTTAACAACAACAGTGATTTTTTTTTTTTTTTTTGAAATGGGGCTTTAACTGTATGGCTAAAAGCACCTGGCAGATGTCAAGAGCTATGCTCAAGAAGTAAGTTAATGTAGTTATTGTAAAACACTCTTTACTGGCCTGAGTAACGATATGGATACCATAGTGCTTAATAAGTAGTTACCAATTCTTTCTGCTGCTAAAATTGGTTTGTTTTTGGTTTTACTTCCAGAGAAAACTATTAATTAGGAAAAGAGGTTGCATAACTTTTGGTGTGAAATAGAGGTAGCAGAGTTGATGTCTGTGAAGGGATCTGGCAAAACAGAGTCAGTCTCCTCCTTAGAAGACATCACCCCCTCACTAGCTCTGGCAGACAGACAGTTTCACTTTACCTACTTCTTTCTTCAACTGAGGATCTCTCAGAGCACATTCCCAGACTCCTCTCCATTGTCCTTTGCCTTTAAACTATTATGTTATCATAGTTTATTTATTACCTAAATCTCTCCTTAGTCTCTGAATCACCACCACCATCACCACACACCCACGCATTAAAAACCAATTCTCTCGGCTGAAAGGCTCCAGAAGTCTGCCAGCCAGCGTTGCTAAGCAACACATTATCACATGGCCATTGCAGCAATTTCTGTCTGCTCCTCAGACTCAACACTATAAGCTAAGATTGAGCATAGCCGAGGAAAGAATGAGTGTGATTGCTTCACTTACGGTTGGTCAAAGGTGTCAGCTTCACACCAGGATAGCTAAGTTACAGGAAATAAAGTTAGGGCAAAAGCTAAGGAAATAACCAACTGTGGCAGGATGCCACGTATTCCCCATATACTGCTGTCTATTGCACAGGGTTCTTAATGTGGTATGTATGGAGCTCCTAAAGGTACACTATAGAGAAGCCACAGGGGAGGAAACTACCATACAGTTATATGAAAGTCACTTTTTGTTGTTGTTGTTGTTTGTTTGTTTGTTTGTTGAGATAGGGTTTCTCTGTGTAGCCCTGGCTGTCCTGGAACTCACTCTGTAGACCAGGCTGGCCTTGAACTCAGAAATCCACCTGCCTTTGCCTCCCAAGTGCTGGGATTAAAGGCATGTGCCACCACTGCCCAGCTGAAAGTCACTTTTTTTTTTTTAAGCCTACAGCACCCGGTATTCCCAGGGGGGTCTCCCATCCAAGTACTAACCAGACCTGACCCTGCTTAGCTTCCGAGATCAGACAAGATTGGGCGCGTTCAGGGTGGTATGGCCGTAGACAAAAGCCACTTCTTTATATTTAGTCCTTTGTTGTTGTTGTTGTTGCTTCGAGGGTCTGCAGCTTTTATCAAATTCACAACAGCACTAAAATTTTCTAGGAACTTCTAAAGTGTATATCCAATCCCTAACTAGGGTGTCTGTGCTGAATGGCTTCCACAGCCCACATTACCATTTCTATACTCTGAGCCAGCATCTATGGACTGCTTTAATGTGCCCCCCTCATCCAATGCTTCCAACCAATCATGAGATTAAGTGGAGGGGTCAGAGGAAACTGAGGATAGAATGCTTTTTTCCCTAGCTACTTGCCTACAGTTTTCCAAAGATTCATGGTACCTGTCTAGTAATTGCCCTAACTTCTATCTGGAAGCTATCATTTTCCTTTAGAGTCTAGTAATTTTTCCCTACTAATAGTGTTGCATTAAAGCCCTCAGTCTAAGGTATAGCAATTTGCATAGGCTCATTGCTCATAGCCTAATTGATTTAGGTAGGAATGGAAGAATTTGGCCAACTCATCCACGTTTTATGAAGCGTTAGTGAACTCTTTAATATATTGAGCCATGTATTTTATAACTACTGAGTTATTTTCTAAACACTGTACTTAAACACTTAAATCTTTTCCCATTTACCTCTTCAACTATAGTTAAGACAATTATTATAAACAAACTATATATGAGAAGCCAGGGATACAGAGCTTAAATATTTGCTCTAGTTTTTACCATCTGGTAGCACATAGAGCTGTCGGCAAAGGATGGTAGTACATACCTTTAAACACAGCACTTGGGAGGCAGAGGAGGTGGATGGTTTTAAGTTTGAGGATAGCCTGGTCCACATAGTGAGTTCCACATCAGCCAAGGATATGGAGTGAGACCCTGTCTCCAAAACAAAGCAAAAGATCCTCAGAAATAAAGATCAAGATGTAGAGCTGGACTTCGAGAGGTCTGTTCTCAGAATCCACACTCTCAACAGGAATACCTAGGTTTTGCACCTTGCTGAGTTCAATTGTATCACAAAGACATAACTGTATGTGCACTTCCCAGAACCTGTTAAATTCATGTACACACCACACACCCTAAGAATATACAAGTATTACCAGTAGAATTAAAGTGCATGTGAATGCCCCAGTTGAATTCTTCCCTTTTCTCTATAAGTTTTCATCATTGTCCTAAATAAGGTATTGATCTTTTTCACACACATTTTCTCCATGCTACATTTGTACTATTCCATGTATCTATCTATCTATCTATCTATCTATCTATCTATCTATCTATCTATCTATCTATATATGTGTGTGTGTGTGTGTGTGTGTGTGTGTATACATATATACATATGCCTTTTATTATAAATATGTAGCAATTTATGGTGATTCACTATAAATACATAGAGATGCTGATTGCCTTGCCTGTTTGTAAATTTCATATGCAAGCACCTGACAGGGGCATGTCAATAGGAACACGGCCTATTCTCCATCACAAAAGCATATTTGTACTCTGTTCAGTAGTAAGGAAGCAGCGTCTCAGAACATACACACTCCTCACAGATATCTGGAGCACTTAGGAGACCTGAATGAAGGTCTGCCTTAAGGATCTCTGATTCAGAAGATTTGGAATAGAGCCCAGGAACATATATTTCTATCAAATTTCTAGCTGCAGCTGCTAGTGGTTCACACCAACTCATTATTAGATGATCACTTTGTATCCTGGTAAGCTAGGTGCTTTTTTATTTATTTTTTTATTGTTCAATGAAATGCATTGAGAACTAGACTTTCATTTTTCACTGTCAAGAGTGGAAAACAATTCATTTTAGTGCCAGCCAGGTGAGGCAAAACTAGAAAGAAGAGATATTAAAAAATAAATTTGACTTGCTGTTATTCACATAAAAACTCTAGAGCTTATGCAATGCAAACAAACTTTATTTTTTATTTTTATTTTTTTTAAGAGGAGCAAATGTAGCCATTTGCATCTCTTAAAAGCTAGTGGAAAGTCAGATGTCAGCTGACAAACATTTTTCTGTGATCAACTATAGAACAATATCAAGTTTCTGGGCTACCAAACCCCAGAAAATGAATGAAGAATGTTTTTTTCTCTTTATCCACATGTTTCTTTCTTCTAGGCTTTGTGACTGTAGGAAGAAATAAGATACAAATAATATTTTTATGCCATCAAAAGACACTACTGATTTTCTAAATCTGATCAGTTCTGGTATAACTATTATCACTCAGTAAAGATAAATATTTCCTTCTTGTGAAACAGACCCTTACCTATGAGAGTGCTTAAGACTTGGAAAGAAAGGGGACTAATCCTGGAAAGGGGGAGGGATAACAAAGGAGAGGGTGGTGGACTATATGGGGAATGTGTTCCAAGTACCCTGCACACCTGTATAAAATTACATAACCTTATAGAATACAAAAAGAAAAGAAAGCATTTGAGAACATCAGTCACATCAACTTCATTGCCCTTCTGTTCACCATTGTAAATGCTCATTTATTTCTCTTAGAGTCCACTCTGAATAAAGCTTTCTGCCTGTGATCTGTACACAAACCCTATACATTCCCTCAAACTCCCAGGACCTCAGTTTCAGTATAAATGGATAAAAATGCGGCTGCCATCAGACATTAAGAAACATTAAAATTGAGCAAGGTGGACAGAGAGGATGTGAGATTCAATAGTAAATAAAAAAAAAAACCTAATTTTATGTGACTATTCCAGGAACTATAAAAAAATCTCAGGTAAACTAATATGCATTTATCATAAACTGGAGGCTCACCTGAAACCCTTAACCTTTCAGTATTTTGTGAATAATCAGCCCTTCCCAAGTCAGCCAAGAAACAAAGGCCAAGCTCCCTTTGGTAATCTTTCTCTATTGGTTTTCCTTACTTAGGCTAATCAGTTCCCACCTGTAAGTTAAAGGACTTGAAGCTGGGAATGAAATGCATATAAAATATATTGACTTGTATGTATACATACATTATTAACTTCAATCTGTTATTAAACTATAATAAAATACTTTAAAACAGAAATCCCCAAATAATAGGGGTGTGTCCAAAGTGGTTGACTAATACTAAGAGCTTTAAGTCTATACCTGCATTCCTCAGGGAAGTAACATTCTGCAGTCCTTGTCCTCGAAATCCCAGTCATTGTAAGGCCATGCATTGAAGTCTGCAGGTTTGCCCCGTCCCCATAGCTCCTCATCTATAATTCCTTCAAAGGCTTCATCTGAGGTTTCATATGCGGTTGGTTCATCAGGGAGAAGTGAATATGAATCCAGAACGTCAAGGCCACCAAAGAAATAAGGCAGCTCATACTTAACTTCCTTACTCAGGAATCCATTAACAGGAGAGCCTGCAGAATATAAATGTAAGGGAAAATGAGAGGCTGCCTGGATCCTTCTTAGTAGCTGCTACAGTCTTTCTATTGCTCTCACATTTTCGGGGAAGTTTTCATGGTGACAATTTCACCTTCTCTACCCAGCACTAGGATTGTTGTTATTCCTGGACCATAGAATAAAAGAGGGTCAGAATCAAATTGTCTTATTCTGTTTTGTATGCTGTTAGCAGAGCTTCATGGAAAAAGTATACACCTGAGGCTGAGGCAGAAGGATTGCCATGACTTCAAGGCTAGATGGGACAACATAACAAGAAATTCTTTCAATAGAATGAAAAAGGCTGGGATGGGGCCAATATGTAGGAGAGGGTAGGGTGGCAAGCATGGGGAGGGGGGAGGCAACAGGGGGTCGTTCTTGTTGTTTTTGTTTGTTTGTTTGTTTTTTGGAGGGGAAACTGGGAAAGGAGAAACCATATGACATGTAAATAAAGAAAATAACTAATAAAAAAAATAGTAAACAAAAGGCACTCCAAAACTGAGTTGTTACTATTTAAAACACACACACACACAAAAATCAGCTACCAATAAAAGGAACATGTAAGAGTAGCAGATCGTAATTATAGCTTAGTACCTGCTTCTCATAGTAGCTAATTTTATTACATTAACTTCTAGAAAAATAGACTAAATTAAATATATAATATGAATATATACTATTATATCGGAGAGAGTGTACTATCAATTCATAGATTTAAAAGACAGAAAAGCATTAGGAAAGGTATGAAAAAGTAGCCTCAGTCTAAATAAGTTATCTTCAGAATACTGCAGAGAAAAAAAATGTAATGATCTCATAGTCAGTAGGACTTGAAAATTAGGGAGAAACAGAGATGTCCACTAAGGAATGTTGTCTCTTTGGAATCCATGATTGCTGTAGATTGAGAGAAATAAAAGCATCCTGTTCCAGAAGAAAAAAGAAAAAGGCTGGAATGATAGTTCACCCAATAAAGTATCTGCCTTGTAAGCATGAAGAACTGATCCATCCTTTCAACCCACTACAGAAAAAAAGGGGACGCCTGCTGCTGTCACTGCTAATCCTAAAGTCAGGGAGGTACAGAAGGTTGGATCACAGGGGATGGCTGCCCAGCTATCTGGGCCTAATCTGCAAGTTCAAAGTCAGTGAGAAACACTTTCACAAACACACAAAAAAGGTGGATGGTAATTGAGAGTCAGCATTCAAGGTTGTCCTCTGGCCTCTTATGTGTATACATATATAAACTACTAAAAAAGCAAAATTAAAATGTCTGAAGATGTACCTTGAGTAATAGCACATATGCCTAGCAATGTGAGGCTCTGAAATATAAATGAGAAAGAAAAGGAAGGAAGAGAGGAAGGAAGGAAAGAATAAAGAAGAGGAGAGAGAAAGAAAGTTCATTTGCTGTGAAGTTTAAAAAAAGAAAAAAAAATCACCTTAAATTTGTAGTTTCTCAATCCTTGAAGATTTAAGGTACAGTAATTTTCATGGATTTATCTCCGTGGTTAGTTAGAAGACATACTTTTTCTCCACACTACAGAGTCTTTAATTAAATTGAGCTTCTACTTGGGCACACTAGGCCCCAAAGTTTCCAGGGCCTGGACCATCACTTGATCAGGATTAACAAGTTCTAAGCATGGATTTTATGTGAGCCAGAAGTGTCACAAGCTGGAGCAAGGGTAGAGGAATTGAAAGCCACTCTAACCCTGTAGCTGCACAAACCTGGCTCAGCTAGATTCCAGCCATCTGTAGAAGTCCCTCCCTCCCCCAGCCCCACAGCCCTGCCTCAGTCTAGGCTGCCCACTGTTCTGCCTTCCTCTTATGCTGCCCTGTCTGTGCGGTCCTATATAGGAGCCTAGGATCCTCTCAACTGTGAATCATCTTCCCATTCCCATCCCATGAGCAATTCTGCAAGGCTTTACATCCCGGAGTAGTGCCTGCCTACCACAAGATACTTGTGGTGCTCAACCATAATAAAAAATAAGTTCCTTCGATCAGATAACAGTTAAGAACAAATTCTATAAATCTAGACCGGGAACCAAAACATCACCATAACTCACAGACACTTGCAGAATTGTAGTCGTCATTGTCATCATCATCATCATCATATTCGTCGTAGTCACTGTCGTCATCATCATCATCGTAGTTGTAGTAGTTGTCATAGTTGTCATAGTCGTTGTTGTCATCATCATCTTCATCGTAGTTGTAGTAGCTGTCATAGTCGTCGTAGTCCTTGTTGTCATCATCATCATCGTAGTTGTAGTAGTTGTCATAGTCGTCGTAGTCCTTGTCGTCATCATCATCATCGTAGGTGTAGTAGTTGTAGTCGTCGTAGTCCTTGTCTTCATCATCATCATCATCATCATCGTCGTAGTTGTAGTAGTTGTCATAGTCATTGTAGGTGTCATCGTTGTCATCATCATCATCGTAGTCGTCGTTGTTGTTGTCATCTTCATCCTCTTCCTTCTTTTCCTCCTCCTCCTCCTCCTTGCTGTCCTCTTCGATCAAGTACTCCATGAAGTGAAAGTTCTCATAAAAGTCGTCATTGAAATTGAACTCAAATCCGTCATCTTCTGCATAGTCATGCAATTCATGCTCATTTGCCTCATCTTCCTGCTGCAGATTTTCATTGATGGGTGGCAGCTTCTGCAATATGGCACGGTCATCCTCCTCCTCCCCTTCTTTTTGCCAAATGTCTTGGAAGACTAATTGGCATGTCAGGAAGCCTAGAAATCCTATAAAGGCAAGCCATTCAAGAGAAAACAAAACTATTATGAGGTATTCTTCCTCCAGGTTCAAGTCTCTATTAGTACTAGATCTGATGCACAAGCCAGCTACAGCCCAGTCTTGATCGCTGGTGTAGGCCATGTCACAAGGAAGACAGTCGGCTGGTGGTGCAGCAGAGGTTGTGCTAAGTTGCCCTAAAGCTGAAGCCAACAGCAGTGGCAGCAGTTCACAGAAGAGCAGCATCCTTCTCAGTCCAGCGCTGGGGATTGTGGGGCACGTTGTTGGCCCAGGGTATGCTGGGAAGGGCAGAGGTGGGAGCCTCATGTCTAAAGGGAAGTTTTCTGGTCAACAGAGTATGCGCAGGGAATACGCCCTCACCTGGAGGTGGAGAAGATGAGAAAAACACCGGATATGCTGTGGATAGTTGGCGGAAACTGCAAGTTACCAGAGGCGGGCTGAAGAGCTCTCAGCTCATTGGTTGAAAATAGTCATACTCAAGACACACATTCAATGAGAGACCAGTATACTCAGGCTGTGGTTAAGTTCCTTAGAAGGCCGCACGCTCTTTTGATTCTATAATTGCAGTGAATTTGTTGTAAATGTTTCAATATGGGGACTAGCATGCTTCCCCCCAAGTCCCTAGGGACAACTTGTAACAAAAGGTACACAGGCATTTAACATGAGAAAACCTAGCAGTATGTTATTAGCGATCTCCAAACTTCATACCCAAAAGAGAATGGCCATTTGCATGTATTAAATCAGTATTAAAACTGTTCGTGGCCACCGTTCGGCAAAAATCATGATGTTGAATAAGATGGCCTGCTACTCCAGAGGCACCAGGGCTGCTGAGAGGGATTCGTGGTCCAGTCTCGTCCTTCACCTCCACCAGTTTCGTCACACAAGCCACATAGGATAGAACTGTAATAGTAGGTGGACACAGCAGGAGAGACCCACCGGAAAGGGGATTGCAGGAGGCGTGAGAAGGGGAGGAGGCAAAAGTCTGTAAAGGAGTAGTCTCCGGGGGTCTGGTGAGATGGCACAGCAGTTAAAGAGCACTGACTGCTCTTCCGGAGGTCATGAGTTCAAATCCCAGTAACCACACGGTAGTTCACAACCACCTGTAATGAGAAACAAATAAAAATCCTGTGGGCTGGAGTGAGCGTGAATGGGGCTGGAGCAAGAGGGAGAAAGGAGGGGCGGGGGTAAATAAAGTTAAAAAAGTAGTAGTCTCCAGGGGACAGTAGCAGAAAGGCTTGTTCTCACTGCAGTGTGTGCACATGCTATTTATTGACTTTGGTAGGAAGGAGGGTCCAGTTTCAAGTAAGACCACCAAAAAAGCCAAAGTCAAATGTAAAATTTGTGTCCCAGGACTATTTTGCTTCTGGGACACAAATGGCCTTGAATTTGAGAGTTTGTTTTTATATTGTTGGTGTCATAGGACAAATAGCTATTCTTCTGTCTAAAAACTAATGTACTCTCACCTTACATAAGAGGATAAAAGCTGTATACACCTTAAAGAGGTACTGTGTATAGTATGGTCGGCATATGTTATAGAGTAATTCAGTCATGATAAACATGTCTAATTCTTTTAAGACTTTCATTTGTTTCTGGTGAAACCTTAAATATACTTGATTTTTAAATAGACAGTATATTGCTCTTATCTATAGTTGCTCTACAATGCAGCAGCACAAGAGACCTTTTGGTCTCCCCAACATCCACTGATCATTACAAGTTAGGAATGGCTTACACAAAAGAATGGACTTTCCTAGTTTACATTGTCAATAATCACTACGTTTGTGCTCTCTGATCTCCTCTCCACTTCCTTTGTCCCTCTCCTCTCTCTGAAGTGGAAACTTAAGGATTCTTGACTAATTGGCTCGCCTTACATTGCAGTAGTCGAGCTGCCTTTGTTGGGATTTCGTAGAGAGAAACACACCCAAAAACTTCTGGTGGTGTGCCGCAGTTTCTTGCTGCTTCCTTGGACTCAGGGCTGATTGTAGAGGGATGTCAGCTGAGACCGATGCACATGCTGAGGCAAGACCCATGGAAGACACGTGATGTTTCTAGGGAGTATAAATAGGACTTGAAGGACAGTGACACAGCCTGAGCTAGGCTTGCTTATAGGGCTAGCCGTGCAACACTTGTTGGTCTAGCATCTTTGTTTATCTTAGCTTCCCTGAGAGAGGCTCAGCTCCTCTCCTGGAGTTCCTCTGGATCCCCCCTGTTGACTCGTGCTGAGACAGAAGCCTGGCTGTCTCTGCTAGGTAGTGCCACCTCTGCTGATTTATGTTTGCCATCCCAACTCAACCAAACTGGACTGATAGTATATCTATGAAGTGCTTGCAAATGGATCAAGCCTCTGCTGACTCCTGTGAACTGAACTGCTAGTTTCCTGACAGTGCAGTGCAGATAGAATTTGCTCTAAAGAACCTTTCTAAATAGGTCTATTTACCCCACATTCTGTCTTTTCCACTACCACTGCTGGGTTAGAAGGGAGGTTAAAGCATTTAAGAATCATCATTAAAAGCAGACCTTGAAAAACTTAAAGTTGCATCTCTCTGCTTTTATGGTACAACTGTGTATGTGTGTGTGTGTGTGTGTATGTGTGTGTGTACAGAAAAATCCCAACCACCCATACACAAATATATTTCCAATATGTGAAAAACCATGTTTGTTCTCTCTCATTATCCTCTGCTGCTTTCTTCAATGTGGTTCCCTACCACCGTCCAAATAGCTCCCCCCTACTTTCATGACTTATTAATATTATGTTGTAATTAAGATTCTGCCTATGAGAGAAACATATGATGTCTTTTGAGACAATCTTAATTTCCTAAAGTGATTATCTTGCTTTGCCCATTTCCCAGCTAAAGAGCTAATTTTGTTCTTTTTATGGCTGAATCTCAAGTATGTGTGTGTGTGTGTGTGTGTGTGTGTGTGTGTGCATGTGTATCTCACATTTTTATCCACCTATTTTTAGACTTCAAGGTATATCTTGATTTTGTGAGAACTGTTGCAATAACTGTGGATGTACCGTTATCTCTGTTGTATAATGATTTGTGTACCTTTGGGAGCATAGAATCAGAGGTTAGAGAGGTAAGACAAAAATATTTTTCTACTTTGTGTAGTAATTTCCTCAATTATTTCCATAGTGGCTATTGTAATTTACATGACCATTAGTGATGTGGAAGGGTACCCTCCACCTCCTCTCCTAGTACTTATGGGGTTTACTGTTTGTTTCTTGATAGTGTACATTCTAACTGGGATGAAGAAGAAAATTTTGATTTTCATGTCCAAGATGAAAAACAATGATCATTTTCACGTATTTTAGGCAGCATTCTTTGATTTAGAATTTTCCACATCTAAGATCCATTTTACCCACGAATAAGACAAAAATTGTATTTTAGGCTTTAAAATTTTAAACCCTATTATTTAGTTTTACTGCCTATTTGTCATGACTAGAATATGCAGTGCAATTTTAGATAAGAACTGGTGAAAGGAGGCATTCTTGTTAATTCATGTGTTGCATTAGAATTGGTTTTATTATTTTCAGTTATGTGTACGTATGTGATGGGATATGTGCAGGTGCCCAGAAAGGCTAGAGATTTTGGCTCCCTGAGGATCTCGAATTAGAGGTGACCATGAACCACATGGTGTGGAAGTAAAGAATAGTAGTGAAAGATGGTCTGAGCAGCCCCATTCTTTTATTTTTTAATTTTTATTCTTTTAAAAAAGGAGAAGTTGGATGAGTAAAGAAGTGGGTACGATCTAGGAGGAGTTGGGGAGGGAAAAAGAAAATGTTCAAAATATATTGTATGAAAAAAATGAAATAAAGAGAGTTTAGGATCTTTACTGTCTTGGAATGTCCTTAGAAGGCTCTGTCATTGAAAAGGTAACAGAGTAAAAAACCCATGTAAAATGAAGAGAGAAAGAATGGGATGGTAGGAACTATTCAAACTTTATCTTCTTTCCTTGTGGCTTGAAGTCTCCCCCTCTTCCTCTGCTGCCTCAGAATCCTCCTCTGCTTCCAAAGCCTCCCTGGCCTCATCCACCAAATCCGCCTCTTCCTCCTCTGCCACTACCTCTGCCCCGAAACCTCCTCTACCTCCACCTTGACTACCGAAGCCACCTTCACCCTTTAGGTTTGGCCCAGTCCAAGGTAACTTTGTTTCCATCAATTTCTCCATCTTCCATGGCCTCTTTTGGCATCTTCTTCACTATTAAAGTCTACAAAACCAAACCCTTTAGAAGATCTGGTTTCCCGATCAGTGACTATTCTTTCATGAGCAGAGCCCTCAAATGATTCTTTTAAGGTCTCTTCAGTGGTATCCTCAGACAGACCTTTGACAAACAGAGTTTTGGATGGCTGACTTCTCGAATTGGATCCTTGCAACTCCAGCCTGATTGTTCTGCCCTCAATTTCCATTTAATTACAGGAATTACAGGAATTACAGGATTTCTTTAGCATCTTCAAATGAAGCAAATTCTATAAATGCATACCCTTTAGATTTGCCATGTGGGTTCTGGGGCACTTTGATAAAAGTTGCTTTCTCAAATACTTCCTCAAGAGTTTCTTTTGTCGCACTGTAGGAAAGGTTACTTAAAATCAAAGTCTTTGACTCACCACTCCAAGTGCTAGTCTTTCCAGTTCTCTCTTGCCTTTGTCCTTTCTCTCCAGTAGAGTAGAGTGAAACAAATGGTCCATCAATTTCTGCCCCCTGCCTTTCTTCCAAGTTTTTCTCTGCATCAGCCTCAGATTTAAATTCAATGTAAGCAATCCCTTTACTTTTCCCCTCCTGGTTGACTAATCTGATATACATGGCATTAGATGAAAGCTTTTTAATTGGAAGAAAGCATGGTACCTGTGAGATGATCATGAATGGCTGCAATGCTGGGAAGTTCGCTTCATTCTCAGCTTGCATATTGTTTTTATTATTCATGTAGAAAGATTGATAATGTCCACCTCTTTTTGTATCAGTGGGGATGGCTATGTGGTGGTTTTGTTTTTGTTCTCCTGATATATTTATTTATTTTGGTTTATTGAGACAGCCTCTCACCTGGCTGTCCTGGAACTCACCATGTAGACCAGGCTATCCTCAAACTCAGAAATCTGCCTGACTCTGTCTTCTGAGTGCTGGAATTAAAGGCATGCACCATGACACCCTACCTTTTCTTCCCATTTTAATGATGTCTTATACTGAACACTTTTTGAACAATGAACCATCTTTGTATTTCTGTGATAAATTCTTTTTGTGTGTGTGTGTGTGTGATTTTTTAAAGTTTTATTGGATTATAATAAGAAAAGTTACATGATTTCAATTTATCTGAATTTGTTAACATTTAAAAACATTTTAAATCACATTCTTGTTTTCCTTTTGTACCCCAACTCATCCCAGAGACCCCCTTCAATACCTACAATATCTTTTTTGTCATATTCTTTAAAATTTATAAAATATTATAACAATAAAATGAGTATTATAAAAGTTGTTTGATATAAAACAACAATCAATTTAACAGTCTTATGTAGATGCTTGTCTACAGCAATACTGAAAATACAAACTTTTCTCAGTATAAATTTCAAATAACTCCAAATGTATTAACTATATATTTCAAAATAATACATCACTACTAATATTTTCCTAAATTAACATAAATATATAAAGTGTTTTTGTTTGTTTGTTTGTTTTGTATTTAGTGGAGCTTAAAATCTTGGCTCTTACTGTAGTAACTTGATACAAGAGTTACAAAGGTCAAGCAAAGCATTCAGTCCCACTCTTTGTTGTTCTCTTACAAACCCCCTCCCAATTTAATTGTCTACATTTCTTTTGGGTATATAAATACTTCTAAAATTTGTAAGATGTTCTGAAAACCATAGTATAGTATAAAAACATGAAATAAACAATACTACTAATAGAGAGGCTGAGATAGGAGAAGCAAGATTTCAAGACCATTGCTGTGTTGTACACAGTAAGACATTGTCATGAACAAACAAGCTGAATGTATATATGGATTGTATAATATTGGACCTATTTCTCCAATTATCAAATTAGAGAGACCATTGGATGAC
>NC_045030.1:132566519-132575308 GCF_008632895.1 Mastomys coucha
TTATTATGTGATGGGAGGAATTTCTTTTCTGGTCCACTCTATTTGGAGTTCTATAGGCTTCTTGTATGATCATGGGCATCTCTTTCTTTAGGTTCAGGAAGTTTTCTTCTATAATTTTGTTGATATTTATTGGCCCATGACCTTGGGAGTCTTCACTCTCTTCTATACCTATTATCCTTAGGTTTGGTCTTATTGCGTCCTGGACTACCTGGATGTTCTGGGTTATGAGGTTTTTGTATTTTGCATTTTCTTTGACTGTTATGTCAATGTTTTCTATGGCATCTTCTGCCCCTGAGATTCTCTCTTCTATCTCTTATATTCTGTTGGTGATGCTTGCATCTATGACTCCTGATTTCTTTCCTAGGTTTTCTATCTCCAGGGTTGTCTCTCTTTCTGATTTCTTTATTGTTTCTATTTCAATATTTAGATTCTGGATGGTTTTGCGCATTTCTTTCACCTGTTTGTGTTCTCCTGGAGTTCTTGAAGGGCTTCTAGCTGTTTACCTGTGTTCTCCTGTATTTCTTTGAGGGTGCTATTTATGTCTTTCTTAAAGTCCTGTATCATCATGATAAGTGAATTTATATCTGAATCTTGCTTTCCGGTGTGATGGTGTGTCTGGGATTTGCTATGGTGGGAGTATTGGGTTCTGATGATGCCAAGCAACCTTGGTTTGTGTTGCTTAAATTATTATGCTTGCCCCCGGCCATATGGTTATCTCTAGTGCTACCTGCCCTTTCTAAATCTGACTGGATCCTGTCTTTCCTGTGATCCTGGTTTTGTCAGAACTCCTCAGAGTCAAACTGTCTCTGTGATCCTGTGATTCTAGGATCTTTTGACCCTGGGATTGTTAGAGCACCTGGGCGTGGAGCTTCCTCTGGGTGTTGTGGGATTGGCTTCGGAGCTTGTGCCCAAGGTCTGCTCAGGGCACTGGCCAGCCCAGACAGCAATAAATTCTTTTTGACCCAGATACAAATCCTGTTTGTATTCTGCTGGGTTATACTTGCTGGTAAATATGCTGAGATTCTTCTATCTACATTTATGGAGCATTGTTTTCTTTTTCTGATTCCTTTACCTAGCTCCAGTGTCAGAGTAACTCTAGTTTCCTAGACTAAATTAGAATGCATTTCATCCATTCTTCCTTATTAAAGAATTTGAGAAATATTGGTATTAATGCTTCCTTACATTTTTGGTCCAACACTGAAATGATAATTTAATTACCTATTCGGGGCCTCTAATTATTAGTGTCCATGTTTTATTTTATTTATTATTCAGTGTTTTTATTAATTTTTGCTTCCTAATATGTTCTCATTTGCTGTCATGCAATTATTCACACTACTTTCTTAGGGTCCTTTTACCATTTGTAAAATGTGCCACAATGTTCCTTATTTAATTTATGACTGTGGTGATTACCTTTTTTTTTTTTTTTTTTTAAAAATCCTTTTGTTCCTCTCTTTTTTTCCTTGATTGTTGTAGCTCAAAATATTTGCAGGGTTTCTGGGACAAGCTTCAGATCCAGGAGTCTAAAAGGACTCAATTATCCATCTTATATGAAAATTAAAGGGATTGTTAATGGTGAAATCAGACTGATATGAGTTTTGTTCCAATTTACATTTTGTCAGCTTACATTAACACATTTTCACATCATCACTAATGTTTCATTCCTTAGATAAATAAATGCTGTGTGTGTGTGTGTGTGTGTGTGTGTGTGTGTGTGTGCATTCAGAGGCCAGAAGTATGTCTCGGATATTGGTCCTTTGAAGACATAGATGTTGTTTTTTGAAACATGATCTCTCACTGGCCTGCACTTACTGATTAAGTTAGTTGCCTGTCTGCAAGCTTCAGGGATCATCTTCTCTCTGCCTCCTCAGTGCTGTTAATTACAAACACACACATCCACAAGGTTTTTCGTGGGGGCCTCTCTGGATAGATCTGAGGTTGCCATTGTTTTGTACTGTATCCACTGAGCCATCTCCTTAGCCCAGGTTTAGCTAGGTTTATATCAACTTGACCCAAGCTAGAGTCATCAGAGAGGAGGTCCCCTCAATTGAGAGAATTCCTCATAAGATTGGGCCATAGGCAAGCCTGTAGGACATTTTCTTAATATGTAGTTGATGTAGGATGGTCCAATCCACTATGGGTGGTGCCATGCCTAGGCTGGTGGTCTTGGGTTCTATAAGAAAATGGGCTGAGCAAGCCAGCAAACAGCACTCTTCCATGGCTTCTGTATCAGCTCCTCTCTCCAGGTTCCTGCCCTGCATGAGCTCCAGCCTTGCTAATATGGAACTGTGAGTGAAATCAACCTTAGGGTTTCTACTGCTGCAATGAAACACCATGACCAAAAACCAAGTTGGGGAGAAAAGGGTTTATTTGAGTTATACTTCCATAATGCTGTTCATCATTGAAGGAAGTAAGGGCAGGAACTCAAACAGGCTAGGAACCTGGAGGCAGGAGCTGATGCAGAAGCCAGGACCACTAGCTCAGGGATAGCACCACCCACAATAGGCTGGACTTTTGTAAAAATCAAACTTAAATTAAATACCTTCTTACGTCAAGAAAGAAGAATCAAGACACAGTGTCAATGAAATAAAAGCAAAATCCAACTCCAATTGTATAAACAACACAATATCTAATGTCTGGGATCTACTCACAAGAGTCATGGGTCACTTGCACTGAATATAGTCTGCAGCACACAGAGCTTGTCTTCTAGGCTCCAGCTGGCTCCACTCAACTGCTGCTGTCCTTGTTGGTCATCCCATGGCACTGAAATTACCCATACTGCTGGGGTCCTCTGCTGCAAATGGCCTGCCCTCTCACCAATAGCATCTCATAGATTTTCTTCATGGTGCCAAACCTCAATTTCTCTGCCTGACCCCTTCAATACTGCCCCTTCACCAATGGCTTGCCCCAGTGCTAAGCCTCAGCTCCTTCCCAAGACCACTTCATGACTTCAAAACCAGGGATGGCACCACCCGCAATGGGCTGGGTCCTTCCCCATCAATCACTAATTAAGAAAATGCCTTACAGCCAGATTTTTCCCCTTTTCTTTATTTTTCTCTCATAGAATACATCCTGACCGTAGCCTCTCCTCCCCCCATCTTCTCAACCCCTCCCCATCCCCAGATCCACTGCTCCTCTTTTTTTTTTCATAAGCAGGACTCCCAGAGATATCAACTGTACACAGACGACAATAGCAAGGTGCACACAGCCAGATCTTATGGAGGTATTTTCTCATTTGGAGAATTCTCTCAATGGAGGCATTTCCTCCTTTCAGAAAGCTCTAGTTTGTGTGTCAAGATGACGTCAAACTAGCCAGTACACTCCACAGTTACTTTTGGTCATGGTATCTCATCACAGCAATAGTATCCATAAATACAATAAGGTTGGTAACAGGACTGTGGGGAACGGCTGTGAAAGATCTGACCATGGTTTAGGAATGATTGTGGAAGGTCTTTGGAACTTTGTGCAAGAAAAGCCATTGAGTGTTCAATGTCTGGTGAGTTGTTGTGTTGGAGCTTTCCAAGACAAGAAAGTTGAGGGCAATGAAGAAGATGGAGGCCTGGCTTGTGAAGTTTCAGAAGGAAACCTAAAGACTCTAGCAGGGGCAGATTGATATTTTGAATTAAGGTTCTGTTTCTAGTTAGCTGGGGCTGAAGAATCAGCTGTGATTGACAAAAGACCAAAATGACTATAATGAAATATGTGCTCTGCTGAGATCCTTGATGGCTCTCAGTTGGAGCTGAGAAATTAGGAGAATCCAACATTGTTGAGGTGAAATCTTTTGGGAAGCGATTCCTCAGAGTCAGTACACGGAAGCAAACTGGGCCCCAGAGGCAGCCAAGTTTGTATCTCAAGCTGGCAGCTGGACTTGGTAATGTTTAAAATTCACTCAGGTGGTACTGGTTTTGAAGGGATGAAGGTGTCATGGAGAGCAGCTGAGGCTTGGCACTGTGAGAGACCAGAAAAGGCCATTGTTAAAAGTGCAGCCTTAGCCCGACAAGCAGCTGAAAGAGTCAGATGCAGATACTTACACCCAACCAAGGGACAGAAGCCGGGGACCCCTGTGACTGAATTAGGAAAAGGCTGGAAGAAGCTGAGGAGGAGGATGACCCCATAGGAAGACCAGCAGTCTCAATTAACTGGATCCCTGAGATCTCTCAGACACTGAGCCACCAACCAGGCAGCATACACAAGCCAATATGAGGCCCCTGACACATACACAGCAGAGGACTGCCTGGTCTTGCCTCAGTGAGAGAAGATGTGTCTAACCTTTGAGAGACTTAAGGCCCCAGTGAGTAGGGAGGTCTAGTGGGGTGTGATAGGATAGGGTGGGAATATCCTCTTGGATGCAGTGGGGAAGGAGGTATGGGATGGGAGCTGTCGGGGGTAGACCAGGAGGGGGGATGAAGTCTGGAATGTAAAAGAAGGATTAAAGGATTAAAAAAATAATGCAGCCTAAATGGCAGTTGAAGGCCCAGGACTGAAGGGGTCATTCAGAGAATTTGAGGCTTGGCACCAGGAACAGCGCCTATGAGAGGCAGCAGAAGGCCCCAGCATGTTGAAGATGCTAGTAGCATGAACAGCAGCAGCAGTAGAGTGGAGCCTGCCTGGGCCTGCAAGACAATCTACAGAGGACACAGCTGGAGAAGTGACCTAAGATCTTGAGTGAATCCTAGACATTGGACATTGAATTATTGCTTTGTTTAGATTGTGACTATACCCTGGCTCTCCCCTCTTGAAGTGAAAAAGCATTTAATTTAATTTGAAAATTTACAGGAGCCCATGGCTAAAAGGCTTTGAACTTTTAAATGAGATTTTGGATTTTTAAATAGATTGGACATTATAATGAGACTAAAATTTTAATGTGTTTGAATTTGTAATGACTGTGGGACTTTCAAATCTATTTATGGTTCATATTGTGATTTAATATTAACTTACCAACTTGGGGATAGATGAGAAGGAAAGGTTCTAATTGAAAAGTGATGTGTTTTTGTGTCAAGTTGACAAGGGGTCAGTTGTACTGGCTAGATTTTTGTCAACTTGATACAAGCTAGAGTTATCAGAGAGGAGGGAGACTCCACTGAGAAAATGCCTTCAAAGAAATTGGGCTATAGGCAAGCCTGTAAAGCATTTTCTTAATTAGCAATGATTGATGGGGGAAGGCCAAGCCCATTATGGGTGGTGCCATCCCTGGGCTGATGGTCCTGGGTTCTGTAAGAAAGCAGACTGAGCAAGCCAGTAGTAAAGGACACTACTCCATGGCCTCTGATTCAGCTCCTGGCTCTACATACTTGCCCCATCAGTTCCTGTCCTGCCTACCTCTGATGATTAACAGTGATATGGGAGTGTAAACCAAGTAAAACCTTTCCTGCCCATGTTGCTTTGGTCTTAGTGTTTCATCACATCAGTAGTGACCTTAATAAATAATATAATTACATTTTCCCTTCCCTTTCTTCCTTCCAAACCACCCACATTCTCCTCCCCCACTCTACTTCAAATTCATTGTCTTTTTCCCACACTGTGTCCTGGCATGCATATTTGCATCTGCACACACATATATACTTCTAAATACAACCTGTTTAATTCATATAATGTTACTTGTTTGTATGTTTTTAGGGCTGACTATTTGCTATTAAAGAACCAGTTGGTATGCTTTTCCCTGGGGAAGACCACCTCCCACTGCCAACTTTCCTCTTTTGCCTATACTTTGTGTAGGGTTGAGGCCTCATGGGCTTTTCCCCATCCACTTTGGCATATTCA
This sequence comes from Mastomys coucha, assembly GCF_008632895.1. Lineage (NCBI taxonomy): Eukaryota > Metazoa > Chordata > Mammalia > Rodentia > Muridae > Mastomys > Mastomys coucha. The sequence goes on from NC_045030.1 coordinate 132,572,277, forward strand.
TTGGTGTCCTCCTTTTTCATCTCATATTTGGGCAGTCATGTTGGTGAGATTTTGTATGTGTAGCTTTTGATGGTACTAGGAGGCACAATCTCACAGTAAACTCCCTGATGCTCTGTCCATTACAGTCCTTCGGCCTCATCTTCTGAAATGTCCCCTGAGCCTTTGTTGGGGGTAGGGGCATTTTGTAGATGTATCCATTGTGCCTGAAAACCACAACTCTGCATTTTGATTAGTTTAAATGTTCCTGTCTCCTCTCTAGGACATCCTTTCTATATATTGGTTATGGTTGGGTCTCATTCTATATGTCTCCGGCTCGATTCATTTTTTTGTTCTAGTGTGTTCTGTATAGTATTAATAGTTTGCAGTTCAAATAAGTACACAGAGCAATGGCTTTTACCTGAGGCTCCTCATAAATACTATTTATTTATTTATTTAGCTTGTTTGTGACACAGTGTCTGCGGTTTAGGCTGACCTGGAACTTTTTCCAACTTCTTCCTGGGATTGTAGATGTCAGAAACAATCTGAGCTATCTTTACTCTTTTCATTTTCCTCTTTTGCCCTTCAGTCTCAATATCAATGGATCAACCTTTCCATGGTGGTTTTATGCCAACTTGACTCTAGGTAGAGTCATCAAAGATGGTGGAGCTTCAATTGAGAAAATGCCTCCATAAAATCAGGCCATAGGAAAGGCTTTAGGGCATACTCTTAATTAGTGATTGATGGGGGAGGGCCTACCCCATTGTGGAGAGGACTCTCCTGGACTGGTGTTTCTGGGTTCTATAAGAAACCCAGTACTCAGTCCAATGGATGGCTGTGAGCCTCTACTTCTGTATTAGTCTGGTACTGGCAGAGCCTCTCAGGAGACAGCTATCTCAGGCTCCTGTCAACCAGAACTTGCTGGCATCCACAATAGTGTCTGGATTTGATGATTGAATATAGAAAGGATTCCCAGGTGGAGCAGTCTCTGGATTGTCCTTCCTTCAGTCTCTGCTCCATAGTTGGACTGAATACAGGGTCCCTAATGAAAGAGCTAGAGAAAGGACCCAAGGAGCTGAAGGGTTTGCAGCCCCTTAGGATGAACAACAATATGAATTAACTAGTACCCTCAGAGCTCCCAGGGACTAACCACCAACCAAAGAGTACACATGGTGGGACTCATGGCTCCAGCAACATAAGTATAGCAGAGGATGACCTAGTTGGTCATCAATGGGGAAGAGAGGCCCTTGGCCCAATGTAGGGGAATGCCAGGGCCAGGAAGCAGGAGAGGGTAGGTTGTTGAGCAGGGGGAGGGAGGAGGGAACAAGGTTTTTTGTTTATGTTTTTATTTTTATTTTATTTTATTTATTTTCTTTTTTTTGGAGGGGAAACTTGTAAAGGAGATATCATATGACATGTAAATAAAGAAAATATCTAATAAAAAAAAAAAGAAACCCAAGCTGAGCAAGCCGTGAGACACAAGCCAGTAAACAGCATCTCTCCATGGCCTGGCCTTCACACCAGCTCCTGCCTCCAGGTTCCTGTCCTGTTTGAGTTCCTGATAAACAGCAATATGAAAGTATAAGTCTAATAAATCCTTTCCTCTCCATATTGTCGGTCATGGTGTTTCATCACAGCAGTAGTAAACCTTTGACGACCCTCAAATTCACAGTTCTCTCTTTCTAAGTCAAATCACTTTCGCTACTGTGCTTTTAAATTCCAAAAGTTCTGTTCTCCTCTGTCTTTATTGAGACAGGTTCTGTCTGTGTAGCTCTTGATGGCCTCCAAATCTGGTCTCCCTGCCTAAGGTCTTTAAGTAATAAAGCAATTAATGTATTTCCTCACACCCCCCAAAAATTTGTTTTTTATGATTTTTTTTTTGTTTTGTTGTGTTTTCTTAAATTGTGTCCCCTTCTTGGTACTGCTCGTTTGGAGAGAGATTTTTCTCACATTTAGCAGAGCTTCTTTCAGTGCTTTGAACTTTTGTAAAATAGTTGATTTAAATGCCTTGGTGATCCAGTGTCTGGCTTGAGCAGGAACACTTCCTGTTGTTTGTTATTGTGAGTCATACTTATTTTGGGGCTATTTGCACTTGCTGTGGTTTTGTCTTTGTTAAACTTTTAAATAATGCAACAGTAGACATAAACTTGTTAAACTTTTAAATAATGCAATAGCAGACATCAGCTTCCTTTGGATCTATTGTTCTGCTTTATGCTTCTGTCATTTGCTTGTGTAGTAAGCTTGCTAAAATGATTCCCATTACTACTATCCCATCGTCTGTGTCATTGAAGTCTCTTCTGCAATACTGGCCAGCTCATAATTGGAAGCTTTTCGTTCAATGTTCTATACCAGTAAATATGCCAGCTCTTACCCAGGCGCTTGCTCTGTTGAGTTAATCTTGGAATGCTTTCTGTGGTAGTCAGGCAGTTTTCAGCCCTTAGTTTCTTTTCATGAAGAACATGGGTACCAGCTCTAAGCTAAAGCTTAGGCCTTTCTCAGGTACTTCTTGGACACACACACCTAGGCACACATGACCTTCCAGGTCTCATTTATTTTGGAACTCTTTAAAGCATCCTGTGGAAGTTCCTCCCTCACTACTAGTTTCTCCATTTGAATTGTGTGTGTGTGTGTATGTGCTCACATGTGTGCATGCAGCTTCTACTTAACTTTAGGTGGTATCACCATCTCTCTAAGTTGTAACATTAACAGATGATGCCAAATTTGTTTTTTTCAGTTTTTTTCCTCCAGACACCCCAAGAACAGGTGACTTCACACAGCATCAATTCTAAAGAAGACCAAATGATGTTATACCGAAATAAATACGTGAATAAATAGTCAAATCAGAGTACTGCACAAAGCTGTCAGATGTGGGAAATAATGATCATTATCTGGGGATAAAGCGATGTTGATTTTGATTTAGTTGTTTTTCATCACCAGTGGTCCAGGCTACATGCTCCTACAGGTCACCTAATTGCAAAGCAGGTGTTTGTCATTTCCCTTGATCTGGGGTACAAGGGATCATAATGCAGCAAATTACAAAATGTAACACTGCTCAC
>NC_045030.1:132575769-132580493 GCF_008632895.1 Mastomys coucha
TTTTAGGTGTGCCATTTCCACCTGGATTTATTTATTTCCCAGTCACTGATTGTCTACTTTGTTTCATTGATTTCACAATTTGTCACATTGTTAAGTGTTTCTGATGTACCTGTCCCTTAAATTATAATGAAGTACTCCTCTAAGTTCACTTGAAAGTAGTTTATAATGAATTTCATTATTTCCTGTATAGGCTTCATGTTATTTGTATTGTTAGTGTTCAACAGGCAGAATTTTCATTTCTCCTTAGACACTCTTAGTTACATATTTTAATCATAAATACATCATCATAAAATTTTAAGTTCCAACAGGAATTAAAAGATATCTTGCTGCCCTCAGTGTGGGGGGCATAAAACAATTATTTGAAAGCTTGGCATATCTGTCCTGTTCCCATGATCCAACAGCATTCCTTAGGTTGAGATGGTAGTCAGGATCATTTTTGTCCCAAGGGCATGTAGATTCCTTTCTGGGACCGATCATCCTCTACTATGAAGAAATTGAAGTCACTGGGTAGTAACTGCAGCTTCAAGTTTAGTATAAGCTAGCACCTGTCACTTAATGGAAGCACTCCCTACTAGGACCCAGAGCATCTAATATCTGAGGCCTAAAGTTTGAGGCATGTGACAAAGACATTCTGTGACTATGTTACACAGACTGGGAGTAAAGGGAGTCATTGCAGTCAGTCTCCATGGAACAAATGGGCTTGGTACCGCCTAAAATTTGGTTCAGGTGTCAATCCTCTGATAATAAAGTTACTTAATAACCTTTTCATGGAAGAAAAGGGTGGCTTCCCAAACTGATCTTGAAAGCAGCCCTTAAGGGTGAAGGAAGGAAACTGATGTTGGTGTTTACTGTAATTAGGGACATGGTGAGAGTTCTAATGTGTGGGCAGGAAGTCATGTGGCATAAACGTCCTGCTAATATTCAAGGAGAAATTGTCAGAGTTCTCCTTTATTTTTCTTTCTTTTTTTTAATCTGCTTAATCAACTCAAATTTTATTTAATATTTTGATATTTTTATGTTAATATGCCAAAGGAGTTAATAATGTACCTTGATATATATACATATCAATATATCTATATCTCTATCAATCTATATATCTATATATCTATACATCTCTCATTTTACAGGGTGATTTTTTAAATTTTTTTCTCCTTATTTTTCTGTTGATGGGAAGTAAATCCAGGGGTCTTCCACTAGATAGGTAAATACTCTATTACAGAGCAACAATTCCTTAAATTCTGAGATTTCTTATCCCCTTGACCAGAGATGGTGTGGAGGGAGAAAAGGAGACTGGAGAGCTTGCAGAAATAAAGAAGCAACAACAGCAAAGTGAGATCAGAATCATTTCTGTGGATGCCAATCAGATTTCACTGCTCGACTCCATATCTGTGTACTTTACAGTTTTAAGACACAGCATTAAGTGGCAATTTTGAGTTAAATGTTGTTGAGAATGTTGCCCCTCCAGGACGGTGTTCCACCTGGCTTGTAGTATGAAGCCAAACACATGGAAGACGTTATTGACCTATAGTCTGGATGGTAACTGTCCCCCAAAAGCCCATATGCTGAAATCTAGCATCACACCCCTGCAAGGTGGTAGAACTTCTAAGTGATAAGATCTTGTGGGAGGTTTTCAGATCACTGGGGACATGCCCCCTTCTTGAAAGAGAGATGGGTGGGTGTCCAACCCCCTTACCTTGCTCTCTTCTACTTTCCAGTCATGAGATGGGTCGTTTGGCATTGTCATATCTTCCCACCACCCTGATGCATTTCCACCACTGTGAGCACCCCCCCACAAAAAAAACTGTGACAAAAGACACACGTTCTCTATTTAAGTTGATTGTCTCTGACGCTTTATAGTAGTGGAAAGTTAACTAAAATAGTGAATATACATACAATCCCCTGTTGAAGCTGAGAGTTTCAGAGTCCAGTCTGTTACCCACCTCACCCTGTTCAAGTCCGTTTAGAATAATTTTCTGGTCTTCTGTAGCTAATGCCACCTCACTGACCATAGTAGCTAAAGTTTATAATAGATTCCTAAGCACTGTTTTTTGGGAAGATAGACAAATATCAGGGGTATAGAATCATGTCCTGCCTAGGCCAGCCCTAGAGGTTACAAGGGTAGCATCACTTTAAATAGTCTCAAAGAGTAATAGACAAGATGAAACAGACACATTTCAGCAACAGAAAGATGCTCTGTGGCCCACTCTCCATCACACACTAGCATATAGCATAAACGGATACTAGGTTACCACGTGAGCATACTTACATTGAGTAGATGCAGCATTGAAAGCATAAGTAGCTATTGCAGCAGTTGAATTTTGTGGATTCATAGTAGTCACATACAAACAAGTTTATACTGGTCCACATGTTGGGGCATGAAGCTATCCAAAATTGCTAGACCTAGCCTTGGGAGATTTCTGTTTCTGCATTACATAAGTATTGATAAGAAACTTCATGTGGGTCAGTCAGTGACCGATGCCACCTAGCTCAAGCAAACAGACAATGGGGCTAGTTGGCAAGCTATGGTACTGGGTTTATGGAGCACTGATTCCTCTCCAGTTCCTATCCTCTAGGGGTCTAAGGAGCTCCATTCCTGCTACTTAAGTTGTTCTGTCACTAAGTGGTTAAGTTATTGTTTTCCCCCTATGACTGTGTAATGTGTTCCCCCTAATCAAGTCACTAACAGCCCATCTATTTGCTCATCCACTCCTGCACTCAAACCCCTTAAAAATGCATCATGGATTTTGTAGGATGTGGTACACTGGAGGAGTAATCCAGGCTTTACAAATTCTATGAACTGATCATTCTCTTTGTGGTCTGAGCCATACACTGACAGAAATCAAATAACAGCAGAAGCAATGCTTTGGAGTCGCCCCTGTTGTATTTTATAATTAAGATAAGCATTATGAAAGAAAAAAGGAAATGGTTTCAGATTTTCAGTATTGAATCAGTAATTTCCAAGTCAGGTCTCCATATTCTCTAACCCTTCTGCACTCAGTCTACCATTCAAAGCAGAATATCCACCTTGCAGCTTTATATAACACCTATACAGAATGAATATTATGTCCAGTTCATAGTTAAGACATTATGGATTGTCTACCTATCTTTTACAACCCAGAATAACATTTCTTTCAATCTGTTGATGATACAAACATTCTGAACCTGAAAAGGAGCATGAAATGCGCATCAACTGCCATGCCCACCCTTGCACCGTTAGGCCTTCTTCCATATGAACAAGTTGGGCAGAGGACAATGTGTCACAAACCTAGTAGAAATCAGACAGAAGCATTAACCTGAAATATGTTCCAGTGTCTGATGCCAGAAAGGGCCACAAGATGGCAGCAGAAAACAAAGCAGACTTTTGTTATGCATAGTAAGCATACAAGGTTTTGTCATTAATGCATAAGTGGAGTTCTTTAGAGGTTGAGTTAGTGAACATCCCTCTAGCTGTGACCAAATATCAATAAGAAACACCTTAGAGATGGAGAGACCGATTTGGTCTCATAGTTGAGGTGATGAACTTCTTTAGGTTAGGTGTGGAGGCTCACAGTGGTGGCAGTAGGAGCGAGAGGCTTCTTGCTCACATCTGAGTGGGTCAGGGAGCTGAGACGGGGCAGGAAATGGTTTTAGGTTACGAATCTCAAAGACTCCCATCAGTGATCCACTTCTTCCACTGAAGCTCTTTCTCCAAAAGATTCTACAACAAAGCACAGCCAGCTTAGGAACAAATGTTCAACCCCCCAAACCTGTGGGAACATTTCATAGCAAAGGATTATGATGCAAAGTTGCTTGCCTAGGCTGGTAATGAATTCAGGTAATAGAGCTTCCCCCAGAGGTTTCTAGGCTCAGGAGACTGCACTGTTTGATTTAGACTCTTCTTAGACTAGACAAATTACCATGGAATTCACACCAATGTGTGAATGCCTTGCTAACTTCTTTCTGGAGAAAACAGAAGTGAGCTAGGAGTCTAGAGGTAACCTTTAATATGACCCCCCCCCCCACTAACACTATTCTAGAAGAGGCTCTTCACAAATAGGAGAATCTTTCCACCCTGGTTTTTATGAGTACTCAAAATATATGCATGTAAAACAGCACTAGCCAATGAACATCAAGCAGAATGTATAATATCAGTAGAGCAAAGCAGCACTCTGAAAGATGGACCAGAAATGATCACTATTAATCCTGGTGACTCTTTTACTAGATTTCCAAATCAAGTAGTCCTTGCCCCTCAGGAAAACATTATATATACTGTTTTTTTCCTTTTTAAAAATCATTGTCATCCAAGTAAGCAAAAATAGATTTCATCTTGTACTTTTATGATCTGCTTTATTGTATCACTAAAGAGGCATATGATGTACGGCCTCTAGGCCCACCTGGGGACAAAGAGGTCTTTAGGCTCACACCAAATAACTGATCTTCAAGTGAAGGTACAAGGAATTAAGCTCAAACAGTATGGTTGTTGAAGAAAAAAATTGTCCCTTGGTATCAGTTGGCATCTTTACTCATCTAAAAAGAGATTGCCCTCCAAGGAGGAGTCTGGCTCCACAGAGATATTTTCTGTTGCAGCTGGACAAACAGTTGCCTGTTCAACTCCTGTTAGAAATTGGTTCAGTGTTCAGTGCATTAATCTCTTCATTAATAACTCTTACTTCGCCTGGCAGTGGTGGCACATGCCTTTAATCCCAGCACTTGGGAGGCAGAGGCAGGTAGATTTCTGAGTTTGA
>NC_045030.1:132580812-132590520 GCF_008632895.1 Mastomys coucha
AGAGAGAGAGAGAGAGAGACTCTGTTGAGAGAGAGGTTCAAGTTGTTCTGGAATTCACTGTGTAGGTCAGATTGGCTTTTAACTTGCAGCCATCCTCCTGCCTCAACCTCCAGAGTACTAGAATTACAGTTGAGAGCCATCATGTCAGCCTTGAAATCTTCAATTTATATCCAAACGCACATTGACTCATGGCTGGGTCCCACTCTAGGGCATCTATTTTTATGCTCATCATTATCAGACTTGTCACTCTGTTCCTGATACAGTCAGTCTGAAGTAGCTATGGCTACTGTATTTTGCTCCATATCATTTTGATTTTTCTAGGCAGTCTCATTTACAATCCAGTCCGTCCTTGTACTTATGGTCTTTCTGCCTTGCAGAAAGAAGTATCTGGAGTGCTAGGATTACATGTGTGCATCACCACACCTAACTCAGCTACTATGTTTTGAACAATTTTCTTTGTATTTATCCTGAGTTGGCCACAATTTCATTGAAATAGCAATTTAACACAGCAGGCCATGTTTGGAATGTTTCTCGTATATCATGAGATCTTGGGTGAGAGAGCCCACTGGCTACCATTCACATCTAGCAGTGTAGCTATTCTTGTTCTAGATGGACCGACTGGATCTCTACCTGCTTCCTCTCTTTTGAAGGCCCTGGATCCCTGTTATAGGAAGATTCCTATTTGTAGGAGAGGAAGCCATTTGGACAACTTAATGCACTATTACTCCTTGGTGACTAGTCATCAATGAACTTCAGTTTAAAGGAAAACCCACTTACCTTCCTCTTATTCCACTGGACAGGCAAATGTATTCCTTCTTCATATCAACGAATTGAGGTCGTTTCTCTTCCACAGAGGCATTGTCTATATTAGTAGTTTACTGTGTCAGTCCATGTAGAAACCTAATAGGAGGGCATGAAATAGGTATTCTATAAAGAAAATGAATAAGTAATTTAGCAAACCAGTTTGCCATTCTCCACAGGTGGTGAAAGAAGACAAGATTTAGTGAATGAGCCAGTGCAAAACAAGTTGATTACGAACAACACAGCAAACAGCCGCAATACCAGGCTGGGAGTTCCAGTTCACCTGTCCCTGAATTCCACTGCGTGACACTTCAGGAGCAGATGACTGCTACAGATACTAGGTTTCGCCACAGCTGAGCAACTTGGGCTACAAATGCACTGCCTTTATATAGCAAGTAGTTAACCAGCCAATCATTCCCCCGCAGGGAGGGAATGTTGTTACTGTAGTCCTGCTGTGGTGTCATGTCAGTAATTTTCCCTTCTCCCCAGTTCCCTTCTAGAGCCTTAGGATCCATGGCTGCATATGTTTCCAAGGTCTGATTTGTGTTACAACTTCCTGTGTGTGTGTGTGTGTGTGTGTGTGTGTGTGTGTGTGTGTGTGTATTATTCTGAGAGCAGGGACTTTACTTCCTTGCTCTTCCTGTAACAAGAGTTGCTCTGACAAGTTGGTGTGAGAGGCAATGAGAGCATTGAATGTGTCATCATGTAAGCATTCTGGATTTGTAATGCACATGCAAGGTCTCCACATAGGAAACCTGCTGTCTTCAAGCAAGCTGCAAAGGCAGAGAGAGGAAGGCTATTTTCACTGAGCTGGATGCATAAGGGGAATGTAACAGTTCAAGATCTCAGATTCTCCCTTGCGAATCTTCACATTTAAGTGATCCAAGCACATTTTTTGAGGCCCTTGATTTTGAGGTAGGAAAAGGACAAGTTATGCTTCCAATTCTGTTTTGAACCTGCCTCCTGATCCTGCTTTTCAGTGCAGCCTTACTCTTTTGTAGCAATCTCTTTAGACACTGTAAAAGCTTTCTAGATTTTGCAAGGGTCTTTGGCTGATCCCAGACTGATTTTGTTTGTTTGTTTGTTTACATTTGTGCTTTTAGGTTTACTGAATCATAACATAAATTATAACCTAAATACAGTATATTTTCAATGTGATAAATTTTACATAATGTGTAATATCCATGTGACACTAATGATAAATGGCATATGGTTACATCCCACAATCACCTCTCCTTCTTGCTTCAAGCTATTGAACTTCCCAAGAATTAACACTAATCTGACATATCATACTTTATATTACTTTTGCCTATTTTCCAGCTTTATATAAAATGGGTCCTATAATGTATAGCCTCTTGTGAGTGTCTTACTTGAGTGACACACTTTGTAAAATTCATATATTTTGATGATTTTCTGTTTTCTTTGCTATATGATATTTCATTGAGCAACTCTTCCACACTTTATTTAATCATTTGGGAAAATTCAAGTTTCTGAGCTATTATGAATAATGATGCTATAAACACATATACATTTATCTTGGTGCACTTCTGCTGGATCATTTCCTAGGAGTGAAATTGCTGCTTCATAGATTGTGAAAAAATTATACACATAAGCTGTTGCCATAGTCATCATATGTATGTATACTATATACATATAGTATATGTAGAGGCAGTATAGGCTGATTCTGGTTACTTGATGTCTTTACAAAGATATGTTTTCAGGAGTTTTTATTTTAGCTATTAAGATGTAAGGGCAATGCAGTAAAATATAGCTTTTAATTTCTATTTCTCCAACCTTTACAAATAATGAAAGTGAGAACCCTTTCACTTCTTCATTATTTATCTGTACCACCATTTATTTTCAGATTGGCTTGTTGCCAATTTTGCATGGAATTTTCTATTTTTCTTTTACGGATATGTAGACATTTTTTATATATTGTGGATAAAAAATTATTGGATAGATATATTCAAGTTAGTGTTCTTTTTTTAATGAAAAGAGTTCTCAAATTTTAGTACTGTTCCTTTTTATTGTTGGTGTTTTGTTTTGTTTTTATCCTATTTGGTGTGTTCTGTTAAAGAAAATGGTGCCTCCCATAAAGTCAGCAAAACATTCCCTATCGGGGGTAGAAGGCCATGCCTGCTTGTGGAGGCCAGAGCACAATCTCAGCTGTCGTTCCTCAAGAACTGTCCACCACCTTTTTTGGACACAAGGAACTCTCTCTGGTCTGGAACTTACCAAGTAAGCTGGGCTAACTGTACATTGAGCCCCAGACATCCACCTGTCTCTATGTCCCCTACTGGAATTACAAGCACGTGCCACCAAGCCTGAATTTTATATGTGGATTCTGTGGATCAAACTTTGGCCCTTGTAAGCATTTAACCAACTGAGTTCCTTCCTCAGGCTTCCTCAGGTCTCCTTTTGATTTTAAAACTCTTGATGAATATACCTCACAGTCTTTTCTGAGTTTTGGTAGTTGACCATTCTTCCCTCAGCCTACTATCACTTTTATCATGAATATGTTAACTATGTCTATGTATACTTGTGCATTGTTTGTACTTTCTGAACAATTAATTTCTGCATACATACCATTTCAATAATCTCTATAGTCCTCCATCAGTTTATTTTAACATACATTAATTGTACAAAGTAATGTATTGCATAATATATTTCATTATGACATTTTAATACACGAGTATACTGTGTTTTGATGATATTATGTTTTTACACATCCCTAATAGTAGTTCCTAATAGTACTCATCTCTTTTTTTTTCTCCTAAATTCTGCATATGAGAGAAAACATGTGGCACTTGTATTTATGAGACTGGCTTATTTCAGTAAGTATGATATTATCCACTTTCCTGATGTTGATGTAATTTTGTACTTTACAGCTGAGTAAAAGCATTACATCTCCCTTCCCCTGCACTCTCTCACACACACAGAGGGAGAGAGAGGGGGGAAAAGGAGGGAGAGAGGGAGGGAGGGAAGGAGGAGGGAGGGAGTGAGAGGGAGTGAGAGGGAGAAAGAGATTTTCCTGATTTAGTCTTTAACAGGCACATGGGCTGTTTCATAATTTGTCTGTTGGAAAAAGTGTCACATTAAACATGGTTATGCAGGTATTCTATTATATGCTGCTTTTGATTGCTTTAGGTGTATACTCAAGTATGGTATAGCTAATTATATGTAGTTTCACTTTAAGTCTTTTGAGAACTACCATGTTGATTGAAATAGTAGCTGCAATAATTTACGTTTTTACCAATAAAGGGTAAGAGCTCCTTTTTCCCTTTTTCCTCTTTCTTCACCAGTATTTGTATTTTTTGTTTGCTTATTGCATTTTGTTTTCTTCCTGATAGTCATTTAGATTGCATTAAGATGGACTCCTTATATAGTTTTGATTTCTGTGTCCCTGATGGTTATGGATGTTGAACTTTTTTCATGTTTTTTTTTTCAGTCATTTGGAAATTTTCCATTTAATTTATTTTACACATTGGAGTGTTGGGTTTGTGCTGCATAGTTATCACATTGAGGCCTTGAAACTGGGCAAGAGTAAGAGCTACCAAGCTGCTCATAGACCATCCGACTGAAAGTCCACTTATACAAAAGACACTGCACCAGAGTGTGAGCGGAGGTGGGAAATGTCTACAAAGTGGTGGGATGCTGAGAATATAGAAAGTCCTCTAACCAAAGCATCTTCATGGCAAGTGGAAGGAAGAGGGGGTCATGGATACTATATGATGTTATGTGTCCTCACCATGTTAATCACTGTCTTGGTCTCCTGTTCACACACAGCTAGTCCAGCTGCTGCTACCAGAAGACACAAGACCATATTTCTCATAGTATATGGTTCACAATTCGCACAACATTGTCCTATGTCCCTGGGTCTGGGTCCAAGTTGTAACTAGTTTCTTGGACCTATACTGGTTCTTAAGGAGGTCACTTGCTTAGACCATTGAAATATACATAAGTAAGAGCTTCTGCTCACCATAGATGAAAAAGTTTGAGTGTAAGGCCTCTTTTAAGATGTTTCTTGGGGTTGTAGCATGCCTCAGAGGTTAACAGCACTGACTGCTCTTCCAGAGGTCCTAAACTCAATTCCCAGCAACCACATGGTGGCTCACAACCATCTTTAATGGGCAACTGATGCCCTCTTCTGGTGTGTCTGAAGACAGCGACAGTGTATTTAGATATATAAAATAAATAAATATTTTTAAAAAGATATTTCTCCATTGTGGAACCAATGGGCAAAGTAGAAGGTATAAGGGGCCTACTTGCTATAAAGATCATAGCATGTATGATCTTTATGTATGTATTAAACTATGTTTTCGATTTGAGTTTAATTTTTAGGACAATTGGTAGAGAGCAGATGCCGTTGTAATAGTAACTCTTCCTCCTTTTGTGAATAGCCCTTCCCTCAGTCTTAGTAAGTGGGCTATGCATAATGTAGAAAATGGAGAGATCAAAGAGAAAAATATTATGGAAGATATTGCATGTCTTTCATAGTACATTATCCAGAGTATCTGGTACACAATAAAATCACTAGCCACACACAGCACAAAAACTGTGATCCATAATTAGGAAAATTAGAAGCCAGTAGAAATTAATGAAGGATGACACTGGTGTTGGAATCTGCCCTAATAGTACAGAAGAAATGGGCCACATCAAGTTAATGTTGCCAGAATACTACATCAAAAATGTTTTTCCAAGGGAATGTAGACATTAAGATTCTATTCATGTGGGGCTATATTTCAGTGGTAGAACATTTGTCTGGCATGTGTAAGGTTCTAGGCTTGATTCCAAGCCTAAAACAAAAGTCTAAAAGACCTAATACATTTCAATGATCAAAACCCCAAAGAATGTTCTCCTGTCACGTGTAACAAAAACAATAATTTTGGAAATGAACTGAGCAAAAAGATAACACAATGCAAATCTGAAAAGAATTTAAGCTATAGAACTACTAAATGGTAGGCTCGAGCTGTGGAGTTGGAACAAACTAATCCAGCTGTTAAACAACACATTTAGGGGATGTTCTCATGTCTACATTTTATGTTATTAAATGGATAGATTGAAATCAGACACAAGAATTGGCAATTGCTAATTTTGATTAAAAACATCAAGCTTCTGAGCCTCCCTTCCTGGCTTACATCCGAGAGAAAGTTAGTTAACATACAACAGACCAGCATGACTACATGGTGGTCTACCAGGCGGCTCCATGGAATGAAAATCCTTCTGGCATCATTACTGAGATGTATTTTGACTAATGAATAATAGTGTTAAAGTTGTTCCATAATTTGTCCTAAATTTAAAAGGTGATATAATTATCATGATAGATCAGTTAGGATACTTCTATCAGTGCAAATTTGTGTTCCCCATTCTCCCTTTCTTAGCCCAGGAAATCAATAGTATATTTTCTGTCTCAATGAATTTCCTTTCCCTGGGTGAAAGACATATGGATTCATACTATATTATACAATTTGTAACCTCTTGTGTCTATTTTCTTGCATTGTGCATATTTTAAATTTTTATTTATTTTTACTTCAGACCAATTTCACTTATGAACATTGATGTGAAAATACTCAATAAAATTCTTGCAAACTGAATCCAAGAACACTTCAAAACCATCATTCACCATAATCAAGTAGGCTTCATCCCAGGGATGCAAGGTGGTTCAAAATATGAAAATCTATTAATGTAATTCACTATATAAACAAACTCAAAGAAAAAAAATCACATAATCATCTCTTTAGGTGCTGAAAAAGCATTTGACAAAATACAACACCCCTTCACGTTAAAAGTATTAGAGAGATCAGGAATTCGAGGCCCATACCTAAATATAATTAAAGCAATTGACTGCAAACCAACAGCTAATATCAAATTAAATGGAGGGATACTTGAAGCAATCCCACTGAAATCAGGACAAGACAAGGATACCTACTCTCCCCATATCTATTTTTATATGTATTAATTAGTGTTAATCTGAACATATGTCTGTACATCATATGCTTGCAGTTCTATATGGAGGCCAGAAGGGGGTGTTAGATCACGTGGGACTGGAGTCACAGATGCTTGTGAGTCAATATATAGATGCTAGGAATTGAACTCTGGCTTTTGGGAAGAAGAGCCAGTGCTCTTAACCACTGAGCCATCTCTCCAGCCCCACTGTACACACTTTAAAATTCATTTATATCATAGTATAAGTTTGTATTTTTATTCTTAGATAATGTCCTATTTTTGGATTAATGATATTTTATTTACCCATTCATCAGTTTGTGAGCATTTGGGAAGTTTCCAGCATGGAGACATTACAAATGATCCTTTTCTATTTTTGTTACAGTATAAGTTTACATGTGAACAAATTTTTATTTCTGTATGAGGTATCTTGCCAGGAGTTGAATTTCTGGGTCACAGAGCTGCTTGATTCTTTATTCCCCAAGAAAGAGTAGAGTTTGTAATGTGTTCCTATAATTTTATAATCGTATCTGAAATGCATGAAACTCATTTTCCTACATATAGTCAGTGACACTTCTTGGTGTCTGTCTTATTCTAGCCATTGTGGTAGATGTGAAGTGGTAACTGGCTATGAAATTGATTATTTCCCTGACAACTGATCCTGGACTGTTTTTCCTGTGGCTTCTAGCCATTTATATATCTTCTTTGAAGAAATCTTTATTCCAATCTTTTGTCCTTCTTTATCCATTATGTTACTAGTCTCTTCATTGTTGTGTTTTAAGAGTTATTATTCAGGATATGTACCCCAAGTTATATGCATAATTGATAAGCATTTTTCCTGTTTTGTCACCTGTTCTTTTACCTTTTTCATAGAGAAAAATGGTATTTTCCTTAATTTTGATGAAGTTCATATTCCCTCGATTCCTAGTGATATACAGCATCTTTTAAAATGGTTATTGTCCATTTTCATTTCTATCTTTCCGATTTTTTGAAATTGTTAAGTTTATTTGATCATTTGTTGATTGGCAGTTTTATTTCCTTGGAATTTAATTTCAACATTTCTCTGTAAATTAGTCCCTTGTCTAATGTATAGCTAGTTAAGATTTTTTTCCCTACTCTGTGTGCTCTGTGGATGGTTTTTTTGTTTGTTTGTTTTGTTTTGTTCTGTTTTTGTTGTGCAGAAACTTTAGATTTCCTACATTAATATTTGGGGTTAGTACCTGT
The DNA here is from genome assembly GCF_008632895.1 of Mastomys coucha. NCBI lineage: Eukaryota > Metazoa > Chordata > Mammalia > Rodentia > Muridae > Mastomys > Mastomys coucha. The sequence continues at coordinate 132,588,781 of NC_045030.1, forward strand.
GCTGTTTGTTAGTCTATTTTTAAAGTACTTGCTGGGCTGGAGAGATGAATCAGTGGTTAGAGTAGTTGTTACTCTTGCAGAGAATCCAGATAACAGTTCCCTAGCATGCACATGGTGGTTGACAACCATCTGTAACTCCAGTTCAGGGGATACAATGCCTTCTTCTGACCCCTGTGGACACTAAGCACACATGTAGTGTATATACATACATGTAAGCAAAAACTCACAAGTCAAATAAAATGAATAAATCTAACTTAAAATTTAAAGATAAAAATAGAACATTCTTGCCTATTCCAATATCTTGAAGGATATGCTCTAAGTTTTTTAATATATAACTTTCAGTGTTTCAGGTTTTAAATTAAGGTATATGATACATTTGAATGGGTTTTTGCACAATGAAAGATAAGAACCTGTTTTCATTTGTCTTCAGGTTGAAATCCAGTTTTACCTGCACCATTTGTTGAATATGCTACCTTTTGTTCAATGTGTATTTTTGCCTCCTTTGTTAAAGTTAAATGGGCGTGACTTTATCATTTTATGTCCATAGTGCTATATTCTATTCCATTGGCCTACACGTTTATTTTTATGCCAATACCATGCTTTCTATCACTATAGCTCTATTGTATAATTTGAGACCAGGCACTTTAATTAAAACACTTTGAGAAACCACCTTAACCCAATCAGAATTACTGTCACCTGGCAACAAATGTTGGTGAGGATATGGAGAGAAACGAGCTCTTATTGACTGTTGGTGGGGGTACTAACTAGTGCAGCCATTGTAGAGATGAGTTTTTATATTTCTCAAAAACTTAAAAATAGAACTATCATATAATCTAATTAGTTCACTCCTGGCCATATGCCCAAAGAATACATACTTTACTCTAGGGATGCTCAGACCCACATCTTTATTGCTTCTTTCTACACTAGAGCAAAGAAAAATAATCAACAGATGAATGGATAATGACAAATTGGTATGAATAGACTTGTAATGCATATTAAGCAAAGTCACATACTCTCAGAAAAAGGCTGCATCTTCTCCCTCTAGCCAATAATATATGTGTATATACATAAACAAATGTACGTATGGGAACAGTATATATGTACAGAAAAGAGAACCAGAGGCTAAACTCCTCTCATGTCCCCCTAATGCCCTGTCAAATTCATGACCACTTCTGGAACTATTATTGGTACAGGCATATGCATGTATAAACCATCTATGTATGCTTTACCTATTGAGCTGGTTTAGTGTTGCTCTCATGTGTTTAGGGCTGAGAACTTGGGATTGAATGACCTCTCAGGAGGCATATCACTGGAGAAAACTGGATACTTTTGATGTCATGGCTAAGAAATCCTTGCTTAACCTTGGGTCATAAAAATTTATTTTATCCACATATTCATAGAAAAAGTTTTATGGTTTTAGCTAATATGTTCTTTCATATATTTAATTTGGAGTAAATTATATATACTATAAGACACAATTCTAAATTTTCACATAAATATACAAATAATGTTAACATCATTTATTGAAAAGATGGTTCTTTCCCATATTGATTTGTCTTGGTGTGATAATCAACAGTCTTGTGGTAACAAATTTAAGAGTCAAGAAAGTTTTTCGTTGTTCCTAGTTTGTAATGTGGTTTCCTTCTTTCTTTTCCTTTGTTTCTTCCTTCCTTCCTTCCTTTCTTTCTTCCTTCCTTCCTTTCTCTCTCTTTCCTTCTTTCACTCCTTTTTTTTTTCCAT
>NC_045030.1:132590530-132605176 GCF_008632895.1 Mastomys coucha
GCTGTTCTGGAACTCACTCTGTATACCAGGCTGGTCTCGAACTCAGAAATCTGCCTGCCTCAATGGTTTTTCTTGATCTGTTAAGATGGTGACGTTTCTTTTTATTTTATTCTATTGACAGGGTGTGTTAGTCGATTGATATCCAGAGGTTAAAGATTCTTTGTTTCTCACTTTTTATTATAAGAGTTTTCCCCTGGATTTTCTGTTTCTTACCAAGTTATATTTAGAACTTTATTGCTAGAAAATTTCCCAAGTCATATAACTATTTTGTTGTCATTTGTTTAGAAAATTCTCTTTCATTGTGGAAATACTCTATTCTTATTCATGATAGGGCTCCTTTGAATTTTCACTGTTTGTCTTTTTTTTATGGTCAGTATAGCAAATGGATTTTCAGTTTTGTTAAATTTTCCAATCAGGTTTACACTCACTGATCATTACCCTTGTTTTTATTTTCTATTTCATTTATTCACACTCTAATATTTATTTCCTTTCTTATGTTTGTTTCAGATTTAGTTGCTTTTTCCTACTTAGTCTGTTAATTTCATTAATAACCATTATAACAAACATAAAATAAAAGCTTAAACATTACAAACATGAGCTAAATTTTAATAGCCAGAATACTTTTTCAAAATATTTTTTCAATGAAGCTGTATGGATACATTGCATAATAGCATATGATAACCACCATTATTAGACCACTATTAACTGACCATTCACAACTACTAGACTAAGAATAATTTAAAAAGTATACAATGCCACATATTAGTAAAGATGTAAAGAAAATGCCAGCCTCACACTGTGCAGATGAGATTGTAGAACTTAGAAAATTCTTTGAGAGGCCCTCAAAAAAGTTACATATTGAGTTATATTCTCAACCTAAAATAAATCATTCAACATATTTTGGAGTGATAATCATATTTTCATGTGAAAGTATGTGAAGGAATGAAAAGATAATCATTTTAATTTTATGCCCCAAATTGGAAACATCGCAAACATCCACAACTGATAAAATGGATGATAAAATGTGATTAATACATACAATGGAACACTGGCATGCAATGAAAAAGAATAAAGGACTGGTACATGCTACAACATAGGGGATTTGGAGGGGAAAAAGCATGGTAAGTGAACAAGGCAATTTATAAAAATACCAAATATTTTATACTGAAATGTATGTAAAGCACTCAAAAGAAACAAATTCACAAAGACAGAAAATTAATCACCAAGAGTCTAGAGGTAGATGTAGCGGGGACATCCACAGATATTTGATCTAGACTAAAAATAGTAAGGCTGCAGCTCAGTGGCAGAGCTCTTGCCTAGCATGTAATGACAACCCTCCCCCCACAAATGAAATGATAATAAAGGAAACCTTCTAAAAATTACGGTGATGATATCTTCATAATGTTGCACATAATCTAAATTACAAAGTGTTATAAACTTTAAAGTAGCTGATTGTAGAATATGTATCTACATCTTTAGAAACAAAATAGAATGCCAGACCCAGAAAGAAAAACACGGTATGTACTCATTTATAAGTGGATATTAGTCTTCAAGTACAGGATAACCATACTACAATCTAAATAAGTTACATAACAAGGAGGGCCCAAGGGAGAATGTTCAGAAAGGGAAATAAAATAGTCAAAGCAGGTGGATGGAGAACGGAAACTGGACGTGAGAGGGATTAAGTGTGGGGAGGATGGCAGAAGAGAGAACTGGAACCAGTGCATGAAGGGGGTGATTTGTGGGACACAGTAGAAAGGACAGTGGAATCTAGGACAGTGGAAACTCCCAGGAATCTATGAGGGTGATCCTAAGACCCATAGCAATAAGGGGATTTGGTAGCTTATATCGTTTTTTTTTAAAGATTTTATTTATTTATTATATGTATACAATGCAGCTGACTTCAGACTCTCCAGAAGAAGAAGTCAGATCTCTCGTTTGCCACCACATGGTTGCTGGGATTTGAACTCAGGACCTTTGGAAGAGCAGTCAGTGCTCTTAACCACTGAGCCATCTCTCCAGCCCCAGGGATTTGGAACATGAAACAGTCACCTCTTGTAACCAGGCAAGATTTCTAATGGAGGCCTGGGGATACCAACCCAGCCACAGAAACTTCAGCCCACAGTTTCTTTGCCTGTAAGAGGTTTAGTGATAAAGAAGGAACAGAAACAGGGAATAGCCAAACAATGACTGGTCCATCTTAAGTCCCATGCCATGAGAGAAAGAGTCCACCCCTAACACTTATTACTGATACTCTGCTATACTCGCAGACAGGTGTGACCCTCCTCTGGCCAGGAGCCCTTCTCAGACCTTGCCTTGCCACAAATAGTCACTCCTCTCTCCAAGTCCCTGCTACGCAGGAACTCCCACCTCCAGAGACCTAAGATGAAGATGCTGATTCTGCTGCTAAATGCTCTCGGACTTGGGGAGGGGTTTCTGCCTGCCTGCTTGTAACAAGAGACAGTTGAATACACATGGAGGACTGAAAGCACAACCAGGGCTCGGTCCCATTTTTTTAACTCTCTCTCGCCATCCGGTTCCCTTATTTCTTTAGGTTCCTACTTCTCTTCCAGAAAATCCATTCATATTTAACTACAGGAAACAACAGACAGGAACCTAGCATAACTGTACCCTGAGAAGCTTCATACAGCAGCAGAAGGAAACAGATACAGAGACCCACAGCCAAACATCAGGCAGAGCTCGGGGAGTCTTGTGGAAGAGTAGGAGACACAATTGAGTGAGCCAGAGGGGTCAAGGACACCCAAGAAGACCTACAGATTCAACTAAGCTGGAAACATAGTGACCCACAGAGATCAAACCATAAACCAGAGAGTGTTCATGGGACAGATCTAGTCCCCCTACACATGTATAACCGATGTACCGCTTGGTCCTCATCTGGGACTTCTAAAAGTAGGAGCAGGGGCTATTCCTGACTCTCTTACCTGTCTTTGGATCCCTTTCCCCTAACTGGGCTGCCTTGTCTAGCCTCAATAGAAGATGATGCACCTAGACCTACTACAACTTCATATGCCAACACAGGTTGATATCCATAGGAGGTCTCCACTTCTCTGAGGAGAAAGGGAGGGGGCATAGGAGGAAGTGATGTGAGAGAGGGACTGGAAGGAAAAAGAGGGAGGGAACACTTCGATTGGGATATACAGGAAATACAGTTAATGAAAAAAGGCACATTATACAATAATTGCTACAATAGAACTTGGAAAAGACCCCCATATGATACATTTAAATAGAGCCTAAATAGGTATATTGGTTAAAGTGGATGCTCAAAAAATCAAAAGCCTCTACATAAAGGACTTGAAAATCACTGGAAAGTTTGGTAAGACTTGTTTCAGAACTTTGACAAAAAGAAGCTATCCAACTAGTGGTGACACCTAAAACAGTTTTGAGAAGAAGATCCCTGCAGAACTGGAACTCTTACATTTGAAGCATGAAAATTGCTCAGGTGATATAGAAGGTTCTCAGAGGAATATTCTTTCAGAACTGCAATCACGTATAATAATAATAGTTCTTCATATTTATGGAGTAGGGTAGAATTTACATATCCCTGTTTGTTGGAGTTCTTTTATTAGGGTGTTGGAGAGGTGTAAGAATTGAAACATTGCAGCAATTTGCTTCTCTATTTCAGATTTTCTGTCTTCATCTGTTGCCATCAGTAAGTTTATCCAAATAAGAAAGAAAACCAATATGATAGACAAGGGTGCAAGAAGGAAGAGGAAGAAAAAGAGGAGGAAATGGGGAACAGGAAGGAGAGGAAAGAGGATTTAATCCAAGGATATTGAATGGAATATATGATTATGAGGGTCAGCTAAATAAATTCAAAATCTGTGAGACAGGCAGACAGAAATGAAAGATCATATGTTTCATGGACATGGGATGATGAAATTGTCACCAAGATATAATGAAGGGAAAAATTTTCAACTTAATTTTTCATTGAAAAATGACTTGAGAAGTGCTAAAATCCTTTCAAGATTTCTACTGATTAAGTCATGTCTACCAAGATAATCAACCTTATCTAAAGTCATCTGATTAAAAATTTTGATTATCTCTACACATTTTCGTTAAGGAATAGCTGTATTAGTACTTGACTAGTAACTGGGAAAGGTGTGTGTAAGCCAAAAACTTAAAAAGTCCACTGTTCTCTCTCTTCTATCCCATACTTTAAACTCTCCACATTGAAATATTATAAAATTTCCATACTTTTAAAATATGATTAATAAAACAGAAATAAATATGACAATATCCATTACCCAAAACAGAATGAAACAGATCAGGTATATAATTAGACATTATTTTATGTTAAGGTTGCCATTTTCAGACTTAGACACTGGTCATTACATCAAATACATCCTTCAGAACAGCTGTTTTTGAAATGGAGTGTAGGCTAAGGCAAAGAAATCCACAAACTGTTCCCTTAGCCATAAAAAATCAGAATTTTAATTTATATGTGTGTATATATGTATATGTATATATGTGTATATATGCACATATATAATCTAATAACATCTCTGTTAGATGAGAAGAAGTTTTAGAGCACCATATACTACATCCCTAACCTAATATTATCAGGTAAATGTGTATATATATATGTATATATATATATATTCTCATATAAATAAAATTCTCAAGCTCAACATTTCTCTCCTATGAATATATAAATAGAAACAACTCCATATAAAATAGTTATTTAAATGAAGTCGATTACATGATTATGAGGGCTATGTGTCTGTTATAAATATAGATGTAATTTTTGAAGTTCTCTTTAAATAAACTTTCTTACACAGGGGTGGATGATTAAGAATGTTTGCAAACCTCCACATAGAAAAGCTCATTTACCATATGGCCTTCCCACTACACTTTTTATTTTAGGACTCGGAAACTAGGAAGAGGAAGTAAGGGCTGATGATGACTTAGCCTCTAGTCCTCTCAGCGTGAATTCACAGCAGGTGAAATTAAGCCCACTTATGCTTAAACATACTGTCCTCCCCTTAACACATGGTCCTTAATGATGGACTTGGTGTTAATGTTAGTATCCTACACAGATTGTCTGTGAATAACCCTGCTAAATGTTTCTGCTTTCTCAAAAACATGAACTCTCCCTAGAACAAATGGTTTTAGTTGTCATAGAAACAAGATCTTCTGGCTGATGTCAGTCTACTATAGCAACAGGAAGTACAAATTCATTCACAGAAGCAGTTGAAACTACTAACCTAGCTACTTCTGCCCGGCTCAATGCAATGCATAATGTCTATGGAAAGAAGCAGGAGGATGAAGACAGATAATTTTAGAGGCAGATACGATATTATAAGTAAAGAAAAGTATTAGAGGGCAAGGATTTTTAAAACAGTTGATTAGGGATATACTATGTGGTGGTCTAAAAATTCTTCTCATCTAGCAGAGATATTATTAGTCATCCCATCCCATGAAAACCTTAAAATTGCAAGATCAGAAGTATACAAGAGGGAGAAGCAAATTATTAGATATTTCCACTTTTTATTTACTTTCAACATGGAGCAAAGTTTTATGAATTCAATAATCGATCATCAGGATGATAAATAACTCAGACCAGCATCACATTCAAGGATATAAATATAAGCTTACAAAAATGGGTTCACTTGGGATCCTTCTTGGCTCTTTTATCATTTTCTACTTAGAAGACAAACCAGTGAATACAGATCATTACAGAAAAAAAAAAAAACCAAACATTTGCTTCTGGTTAACAAGGTTAGTATATTTTTTTTTGTGTGTGTGTGTAGAAATTCTCCCTTCAATATTGCTTTAGAGTAGAATCTTAAGTCATGCCTCAAAATTCTTACAAACTTCAAAATGCATTCATGAATGTCAAATTGTAATTGTGAAGTGTCAGTGATGTTAGAAGCTGAAATTTAAAAAAAAAAACAAAGCTAGCAAACCTATGAATCTCTTTGTGTCTTATACCAGGCACATGAGATCATGAGCTCAAAAGAGTCTCAAGATCTGCCAGGCAGTGGTGGCACACACCTTTAATCCCAGCACTTGGGAGGCAGAGGCAGGTGGATGTCTGAGTTCGAGGCCAGCCTGGTCTACAGAGTGAGTTCCAGGACAGCCAGGGCTATACAGAGAAACCCTGTCTCGAAAAACCAAAAAAGGAAAAAAAAAGTCTCAAGGTCTATGTGGGTGGGAAACCTAACAACTATGGTCAAACTGAAACAGCATTAACAAAGGTAAGCTCCAAAAGGTTAGGAAAGACAAACTAAGCAATGAGATGCACACACAATGAGTGGGTGAAAGAATGAAGGTAAGCGCTCAAACAAATTTACCTGGTAATATTAGGAAAAAAACTACTCTACAATAGAAAGAAATTTGAACAATGTGTTCTGTATCCTAGACTCTATCAGGAGATGAATTTGAGCCTTCCATTCATCTGGAAAAATAAACATAAAGTCATAAGTGCAAATATCCTGAAATAGGATTGTCAACATGGGCAAGTCAAATCTTTCATATGTTAAAACAGTTTATACAACTACAGCCATTTCAAAACTGATACGAGCATACTTTTTCTTAACAAATCATATCATGAAGAAGTAGGAAGGATGGAAGAGAGGGCCAAAGAAGCCCAAATCATTGATGAAGAATTGTAGATAAGGCCCTTGAAGAATTTCATTTCAAACTGAAGTTATAGGTGACTAGTATTGCTTGAATTCTCTCTCTCTCTCTCTCTCTCTCTCTCTCTCTCTCTCTCTCTCACACACACACACACACACACACACACACACACACACATAGGGAACACACACATGAGAAAGACTAAAGTGACTGATAGAGCTCTCAGACTTTAGTGAGAAAGCAGAGAACACCACATTGTTGAATAATCAGTTAAATGAAATGGTGAACAACAAATAGATTCCCATTCAAATGCACCAAACTTGTCATGTAGCTCAATTGTCTGAGAAGCAGAAAATAATGAAGGACACTATGGGCCAAGGGCTGGGGAATCGGGCAGTATTAGTCACTTGTTCATGATCACACAATTGGGAGTGAGGGACTATAGAGCATTTGGGGTCTATCTACCTACACAGCGGTCATGGGTGGGGTCCCTACCTCTCAATCTACACTTAGGTTTGCTCTCTTAAGTCTTCCAATTGCTACTAAACTTACCGAAAGACCAAAGAATGTGGCTTGTAGCTAAATGGTATCAAACTTTCAGTGTGTGTTTTCCTCCACAGATGGGATCATTAGTATATGCCATTCTACAATTTGCTTTTCTCATATTACGTGACATCTTTGCTGTCAGCACATATAATTCAATCTCCTTGTTAATAGCCCCATTAATATTCCATTTGATATGAATATGAATGTGGAAATGATATCACGTGCTTTTTCATAGTTTGTTCAATTAAAATAATGTATTATTTCTCTCCTTCCTGAGACAATGGAATTTTTTTTTAATCTTTGTGATGTCTCTTGACAGAAATATCTATCTCCTGAAGACTGTAACTTCAACTAAGAAAAGCTCTACAGTGCATGATGTATATGTGTGCTATGCATGTGCAAATATATATATATGTATTCCACAAGAGGGGCCCACAAAATAAACCATGCCATTTCACTTCAATTTCTTGGAAAGTTTAAGAATGATTATGAAAATAACTAAAATCAAAAAGAAACTCTTATCATTGTCAGTCATAAATGTTAACATATACACATAAATATTTGTTCTATTAGCACATATATTCTTTCGAGGACACTTTTCTTTAGAGTACAACAACCAATTTATCTACTCTTCCATCATCCTGTATGCTTACATCTTTTTGTGTGGACTACACTCAATGGATGTGGTCTGTATATTTTTAGATAGTAATTTCGGTAATTTTTATGATTATAAAATCCCTTATAGTTAAATTAATTTGCAGCAGTGAAGAACACCAAGAAGGTTAAAGCTCTATTCAGCCTACTCCTGTCTGTTTGTCATCTTCAATTAAAAACTTCATCTACCCACTCCAAATTATTTCGATTTCCCTCCCACTTAAAAGAACAGAAGGATCAGGCCACCCCCTGTGGCGGTTCATGTCTGTAAACAAGCACTAGACAGACATAGGACCAAAGACAGTGTCTTTGATACCAGGCATTTCTAGATTACGGTGAGATTCTGGCCTGTTTGGACTATAGTGAGACTTAGCATAAAAGCAAACCAGGACAAAGAAAATCAGAAGAGGGGCATGCCTTCATCCTTAGACAAAATGCCAATAAAAAACTATTATGCCACCACACCTTCTTGATACTGTCCCTTTCCTCAGGGACTTTGCTCAGGAGCCTGACTTTTTTTTTTTTTCAGAACTGTTAATTTATTTTTTGTAGGAATTTTTATTTTTTATTCTTATTTATTTTTATAAATCATTCCATTCGTTTACATCTCAAATGATATCCCACTTCCCAGTTATCCCTCCACCAACCAGAACTGCTAATTTCAATCTCTGCTCCTTATGCCCTAAAATACAGTAAGCACATGTTCCCAAGTCATGTGCAATTACAGTTAATTCAAAGGTAATGTTTTGAAATGAAAAGCCATAGATAATTTCCTATATTATTTTTAGAGATAGAACTCCCGTTTTTGTGAACTTCAGTGAATAAAATTCATGCATAAGATCTGTAGAGATATCTCAGTGATTAAGAATACCAGCTGCTCTTTCAGAGAAGTTGGGTTCAGTTCCCAGCACCTACATGGCAGCTCACAACTGCCTGTAATTCCATTTCCTGGGGATCCAATAACTGTTTCTGGCCTCTCTGGGAACCAGCCACACACATAGTACACAGACATATAAGCAGGCAAAACACTCATACACATAAAATAATAAAATAATATAAAATATTTTAAATAATAACTAATAGAATTCATTATAATTATATTCATTAATTATATGAAAAATTGGACCTAGCCCCAAATCATGTGTATCATTATATATGTATATATATATACATATATATATATGGAACTTAGCTGTGTATATATCATATATATACATATATGTGTGTATATATGTATGTATGTATATACACACATATATACACACACACACACATATATATATATACATATAAGTATATACATATATATGCATATATATGGAACTTAGCTGTGTATGATTTCAATATGTGTATATAAGAAACATCATTATTTAGTTGAATAGATTTGATAAAATATTATTAGAATAGATTAAAATTTATCCTTTTAAATTATATATCTCAGTTGTTATATATTGTAGTAAAAATTAATAATAATCCTGACCCGGGGCTTCTACCCCTTCTTCTGGAAGGATTAGAGGTTGGTGGGTGAGGAGTGACCTGGTTGGAGGAGGAGAGACTGGGAGGAAAGAAGAAGGAGAAGGAGGAAGAAGCCACTATGAGAGGAGAGGAAGGAACCATGAACACACAGCCAGGAGAAACAGTAAGTATCTAGAGTACACCACTGGGGAGGTAGCCAGGTCTGCAGTTAGAAGAGTAGATTAGGGGTGACCTCTAGTAATTGTATTGTTAAAGCCAAATAAAATAACCATAGTCTGAGTGTCATTTATTTGTAAGCTAGTCAGGGATAAGGTTAAATTGATTCTACTACAATATATTCTGACATGTGCAATTGTCACCAAATATAATTTTGAATATTTTCAACATCTTCAAAAAATCACTCTATATCCAGTGAAACTAACCCCCATCCCTCAAGTCTCCTCTAACTTTAAGCAACCATTAATCAATGTTCAATCTTTGTACATATGCCTATTCCCTATAATTTCTAAAATGTCATGTAGTTATAATCTTTTTCTGGTTAATTTCTTTCATTCAGTATGTTTTCAAGTTTCTTTCATGCTATAGAATAAGTAAGTCAGTATTGTAACTCATTTTTTACATATTTGAATAATCTGAACTTCCTGCTATTTTGTCCTTGATTGATAGACATTTTGTTTCCCCTTTGTGATGTTATGAATGATGCTGTCATGAACATTAGTAAACAGATATTTGGGGTGAGCATAAATTTTTAGTTTGGGGGGCCAGAGAAATGGCTCAATGGTTAAGAACACTGGCTTCTTTTCAAGAGGACCTAGATATTTGAGTCCCAGAACCTACAATGGCACTTTATAACCCAGTTTACTTGCCTTCAGTAGTTTTAAATTCCTTTCCTTTCCTTCAACTAACCCTGTCTTGCTTCCTCTCAAATTCATGCTGTTTTTAATTGTTATTTTTGTACACATACATATACACATGCCTAAATATATAAATACAACATTCTCAGTCTCTTTAGTGTTACACACACACACACACACACACACACACACACACACACTTATTACTTACTTTCAGGACTGACCATTTGGTATTGGATAACCAGTTAAGGCATCTATCCTTAGAGAAGAATGCTTTCAGCATTCCTTGGTTTCTTGTCATTCTTTTGTGTATTGGAGGGGCATGTGATTTTCTCCTTCCATGCCAGTATGTCTTTTGTTGTTGTATTTGTTCAGCTTTTATTTAGGCAGCCATAGTGTTGAGGCATCATGGGTTAAGCTTCACTGCCATTTCTAAGAGACATGATCACCACAGCTTTCCTGGTCCACTGGCTCTTATAATCTTTCCATCCACTCTTCTGTAATGTTCTCTTCACCTTGACCAGTTGTGGTTTTCTGTAATTGTCTCTATCTGTTGCAAAGAAAAAGTTCTTTGATGAGAAGTGAGATCTACACTTATTTATGGATATAAGAATAAGTGGCAATCCTATAGCTTTATGTCTGATGTTAAAGGACTTGATGGCTCTGCCCTTCTAGCTTTTATGCCTGCAATACACATCTCTCCCCTGGGCTGCATCCAGTTCCTATATCTTGTTGGCAGATATCCCATGGATCTTAGACCTCTAACATCTTGGAGTCTCCAACAGAACCCAAACTTTAGATTTATAGCCTTATACAATGGTCTCTCAGGGCCTTCATGTAGGACCTGCTTTGCTGCACATCGTCTGGCCCCACTGGCTTTCCTTAACCAGAAAGAAATGTTCCGCAACCCCTCTGTTTGTGTATCTTTTTGTGACTGGAAAGCCAAAACTACATACACAACATGATCAAGTTCAACTACTTACTTGGGGGTGAACCCTGATCCCATATAATCACATTTGTCACAGCTTTTATTGGTTGTTGCTTTTTAGGAGCATAATGCTCCTTAGACCTTTTCTTTTCTCAAATGGGGAGCTTAACCTGGAGAGGGCACCATTCCTTTTAATCCAATTCAACACAAACCTTGGTTCACATATTAATTTTTTGATGTTCTTTTCTTCTTCAAACTGAACATTTTTTTATTTTTGTCCCATTTGCTCTTTTTCATGCATGACCATTTGGTATTGGATAACCAGTTAATTGGCCTATCTTTACAGAAGAATATTTCTCCTGCTTTCAGCATTCCTTAGTTTCCTGTAGTTCTTTTTTCTATTGGTCATGGAGAAGAGTTATTACTAATCAGCATATGACTTAGTCAATATTAGGCTGTTTTGGAATCTCCCTCACCATAGAAATTTTTAAATATTTTATTTTTTAAATTTTTAAATGTTTTAAAATTTAGGCTCAAGCAAGTTGTTAGGAAAAGGGCAGAAGGCAGCCACACTCTTCCCCAAAATATCACAAGAATAGCCCACTTGCTAATATTGTTCTCCTCTAAAATCTCTTGAGCTGGGCATCCACTGTTTATGTAACCCTTGGTATTACTATCTTCTAATCTCCTACTAGAATGGCCTGCTAAGCTCTGCTTACAGCATCTCACTGCTCTTCTAACACAAAGTTCCAAAGCCTTGCACACCCTTTGCAAAACCCACAGGATCAGGATTGTCACAGCAATAGCCCACTCCCTGGTATCAAAATCTGTCTTAGTTACTTTTCAATTGTTACAATAAAACACCATAACCAAGGCAACTTATAAAAAGAAGAGTTTATTTGGACTTATATTTACAAAGGGATGGGAGACTATTGCCATCATAAAAGTTTGCCAACTATTTGTGTTGGCAAATAGTCATGACATGGTGCTGGAGGAGCAGCTGAAAGCTTACTTCCTGACTCACAAACAGGAATCAGAAAGAATACTGGGAATGGCCCTAGTGTTTTGAATGCCCCACCCCAATGACAGGCATCCTCTCAAAAGGCCACACCTCCTAATTCTTCCCAAGCAGTTCCACCAGCTCTGGACTAAGTATCCAAGCATATGAGCCTATGGGAGACATTCTCATTCAAATCACAATAGTTCCTAATTGGAGAACTAAGCAAATAGGGGCAGACAGATCTCTAAATCTTTCTGACCAGTCTACCTAGCATAACTGATGATCCATAGTTCACAGTTGGAGATCCTGCTTCAAAAAATTCTTACTGAATAGTTCCTGAGGAATGACATTTGAGGTTAACCTCTTACCTCCACATACATACACACACCTGTGCATACATATGCATATGTACACACCCATAGAAGATGGTTATTCATAAATCTGTGTTTGACTGTCCTTTATTTTAACCTTTTCAACATTGTTTTTAATAAAAAATAGTTTAGCTGGGCCATGGTGGTATGTACACACCTTTAATCCCAGTACTTGGGAGGCAGGGACAGACAGATCTCTGAGTTTGAAGCTAGCTTGGTCCACAGCTATGCAGAGAAATCTTGTCTCAGGGGGGAAAGAAAATTAGTTTATTAGGCTGGGTTTGTAGTCACTGGTAAAGAAATTGCCTACAGCATATGAGACTCTAAGTTCAATCTCTAATATAGCAAAGAACATATTTATTAATCATATGGTGGTCATTTTATGCATGCCATATAACTTTTTCTCTCAGTACTTTCAAATTTTTCTTTATTTGGTTTTTAGTCTTTTGAACTTGATACACCAGAGTACTAATTCCCTTGTGTTTGTCTTACCTGGCATTTGTTGAGTTTTTGATACTAGTATTTTTCAGTAAATGAATCATTTCAGGTATTACTTTTTATTTTATTCTGTGCTAACCTTAATAAATCTCATTAGCATGTGTTTGTAGGTGCCTCTAATTCTTATAAATCTCTGCTTATTGTTCTTCATCCTTTTTCTTTACTGTTCTTCAGAGTGATTAGTACTTATTGTTAGGTCTATGATTTCAAACACTTTTTTCTTTCTCTGACTTTCAATCTTTTGAATTTAACTCTAAGATTTGAACCTTTTTAGCAAGGTTCTACTTTGATTTTTATACCTTTCAACTGCAGAATTTCCATAAGGTCCTTCATCATGATCTCTTTCACTTTATTAGCATTTGGTATCGTGTGAAAAATTGTCATAACACCCTTCTTTGAAATTGCCTTTTCATTTATTGAACATACTTAAAATAGGTTTCTTAGATGTCTCTTTCATTAAGTGCAACAAGACCTCTGAAAAGAAAGCTTTTATTACTTTTATTGAGCATTTAACTTTATCTATTTATTTTAATGTCTCATAATTTTTGGTTGAAAATGGACCATTTAAAACTATTTTTATACGAAGTGTAGGTATTCATTTGTTGTTGGTTGATTTCTTTAGTAATATGTCTAAACTATTTCAGTGAAAATTCTTTCATCAGATGCAGTATACCACTCACATACCCTTCAGTATGTGTCAGTGCAACTAGGCAAGGTCTCCTTGCCCAATAATGATAAGAAGGGTTTTGTCTGAGTCATTTTCTATGGGGCATTTCCAAGAGCACTTACTCAGTTTGTTCCATACCAGCTGATATTGTGTGCAATTCAGTCAAATTGTGTATGGTGTTTTGTATTAAAGTGCAAAGATACTTTCCTGACATTATAGATATAAAACTTCATTGTTAACAACTTCTAGGTGAAACAAACAAAGACATAAAAATATTATCAGTGGTAGGGTGGTGGTGGCACATGCCTTTAATCCCAGCACTTGAGAGGCAGAAACAGGTGGATTTCTGAGTTCGAGGCCAGCCTGGTCTACAGAGTGAGTTCCAGGACACCCAAGACTATACAGAGAAACCCTGTCTTGAAAAGAAAAAAGAAAAGAAAAAGATATTATCAGCCATTAACATTCCTTTCTTAGAAAGGGCAAAATGTTAGATATGTTTATGAGAAAATATCTGGAAAGCATGGTATTCAGTCTCAACACAAAATGAGACATGATCAAGGTCCTTCCACAGGTAAATGATCAAATAATCATTGGACTATCACAAATATAGGATATTGGGTAGATATTTAAAAGGAGTATGAAAAGAGAAATCCTCCATAGGATTAGAAAAGAAAGGTTTAAATGACTAAATCAGAGAAGAAAAGAAAAATTATAAAATGATACCATTTTATGATAAAGAAAAATATCCTGCTTCCTCTTTTCATTGTATATACTTGAGATGCACTTTGGGAGTGGGTGTGGTATTCAAGTGCTCAGTGGCCACAGTGCTTGCTATGCAAATATTATTTTACAAGTTTCTTTTTCTAGGACTTATATGAAATTTAGCTGCAATAATTCATGGCTGTGATAGCAGCACTCCTATGGGGAGATGAAATGTGAAGACAACAGAATGCTGAAAGCTAGTGGGCCATTTACTCTGCAATACACAGCAGCAAACAATGAGAAACCCTGCCTCAAACCCCCACACAGGCACACACACACACACACACACA
>NC_045030.1:132605230-132610050 GCF_008632895.1 Mastomys coucha
CACACACACACACACACACACACACACACACACACACACACGCACACACACGCATGCATATGCACACACATTAATAAAAACAAAATAAAAATTAAAATAAATTGTAAAGCATAATTTCTTAGAAAAAATGACTATACTATCAGGCAAGATAACATACATTGTCATACAGTTTCCTTTTAAGAAGAATATCTGAAATACACTCAGCAAATTGATACTATGCAAACAGGTATTATTAACGCTAAGCATCCAATACTAGATTTATCCATACCTTCCATGCCTGCAGCTCTGGCTTTTGAGATACATGTCCTAGTTCCTACATGGGCTCTTGTGATCAATATTCCATACTACTTTATATATTCCTTTATAGAGTCCACAAGCAAGAGATATCAATGCAGCATTTTCTTTTGGTGTCTGACTTTTTAAACTTCTGAAAATGATATGGTCTCCTTTTTAAGTGTGTGTAACATTTCATGACAGCTAAGTGAGTTTGTTGGTACATACACCAATACAGAGCATAATTGCTTTCACCTATTCATGAGCTAGCATGCACTTAACATAGCCCACATTATGGCTCCTGTCTATATTGTTTTTCCAATACCATTTATTGAGGAGACAAACCTCAGCATGATGATACAGAATACACACAGATCCATGGAAGAGAATCAAGAGTCCAGAAATAAAGGCAAGCCATACAACATCTAAATTTGACATGGAAACCAAGAATAAACAATGAATTATCTGAGAGACAGGTTTTTGGGTATTCCTGTGAGAGATGATCTGGGTTCATTAAAATGAGAAAATTCTCCCAGTGTAGGTGGCAACTTTCCCTGGGCTGGGATCTCGACCTCTATATAAAAGAGAAAGTGACCTAAACAATAAATTTGTCACTCTCTGATCTTTCAATGCAGATGTAATAAGCTGCTTGAAGCTCTGGCTATGGTGACTTTTGCAACCGTGAACTAAAATAAGCACTTTATTCCTCATTAGTTTTATCAAGATAGTTAATCACTGCAATAAGAAAGGGAACTAAGACATCTGGCTTTCTATTTTTTTTAACTGTACACACCTATTCCTAATGATCTTCCTTCTGAGAACTGCTATTGTTATAGCCAATAACTTTTGGAAATTTTTGTTTTTAATTTTGTACTATTTGAGATAGCTCATCAGTGCAGAGTTCATAATGGGCAGGATCCCTGCTTTCTATTCAAACCCTACCTTCATGTCAAGACCCCGATGGAGTTAGGGAGTTGCTGGATTTCTTTGTCCTTCCCAATGTGATCATGTTGACAAAAGTAACAACAGAAAAAAATTCTCCCTGAATATTTATCCAACTAGACAACTCAAATAGGAAAAAGTCACTTTTTAAAGCTGTATTTTCTCTATGACATATAAAGGTACCATTCTCCATTAACTTTATTTTTCATTATAATTACCAAGGATGGTAGCTGGCCATCCGGAACATTTATCTATGAATTCTATGAGAACCGAAATATTCCAATTTGCTCCAGAGGAATCTATTGGGCCATGGTGTAATAATGTATTCTACTTATTGATCCCTATGTACTATCTGATGCTGCTGCTTTTTTACTCTCTCTTAATTCATATGTACAATGTGATGTGCTTGGGAGGCCTTCTTCATGCTTACTGAAAATTTGTTTTCTTAAACTTTTCTTTATAATATCCAAAAGAACTCATTTCTAGCATCCTATCTAAAGATATACCAAATTAGCTTTGCATTTTATATGTGAATATTATCATAAAATGTTGCATAAATAAATATTTTAGAAGTGACCTAAGAAAATATATTAAAGACCTTTAGAATATGAACCTGCAGGTGTGCTGTTCAGTTAAATTTAGTTGTAGAGGTTTCCTGATTGTGGCTGGGTTCATTTGGATATATGCATGTTGTTAGACAGTTGGACAGTTGCCTATGGAGATATGCATCCTTCCAGATGCCTGGAGCAAGGGGACTATGATCCTTTTGTCTTTTATAACATTAGTTTTGGCATATTATATGAGTGACAAAGTATAGCAATTTAAACTAAAACCTCAAAGTGCTTTTATATGCCTCTGATTTGTGCCACCACCATGATAATCTTATCAATCAATGCACAGAAATGAATAAGATCAAAATGAATTGATGATATAAATACAGTTCATCTCCAGATAAGAAATTCTACTAAGTTCTTAGACAAAGATAAGATAAATATAATAAAAAAATGTAGAAGGAAGGAGGAGCTATTGCACATCCCATGCAGAACATAGGAAGTCCAGACTAGACTATACTTACAACTACAGTGAAAACAGATTTAGAGA
Organism: Mastomys coucha; assembly: GCF_008632895.1. NCBI lineage: Eukaryota > Metazoa > Chordata > Mammalia > Rodentia > Muridae > Mastomys > Mastomys coucha. The sequence goes on from NC_045030.1 coordinate 132,607,547, forward strand.
AGCAGCAGCATAAACTCAATGTCCAGTCTAATTACCCTACTGTTTTTCAGGATGTACTATAATAGGATAGTTGTTGAATGCTTGACATCTACATTATAAAATATAAAAAGTGGATTTATTTTATTTCATGTATTATCCTTTTAGATTATATAAACAAAAAAATGTATACAATGCACATACAACATATTCTCATAGCCCAAAATGGGAATGGCCAAAATGTTAATCAATTAGTAAGTGAATAAAAATCTTATGTTATAACCACATTATTCATCAAATATCAAATTTAGAAATAAAAAGAAAAAAGTTCTGATCCATCCAGCAACATGTGTTAAAAAACATGCTGTATGAAAGGAAGCAAACACAAGAGGATATATTACCCATTGGAGAGCACTGGGATACCCTGTAGAGTTAAGTCACTGGGAACAAATAGAAACAAAAGAGGAACAGGGCTCACAGCAAGGACACAGATCTGAATAGTGGCACCAATTTCCTGCTGATGGATAGCCTAACAAACAGCTCTACCTCACCAAGAAGTTGAACCAGTATGTTTGTTCCAACAGTCTAAGAAACACCACTAACAGCAGTTCTATGTAGAATGAGACCCTAGTCACTATTCTTGCCAATCTACAAGGGAGAAATGCTACTTACTGCCTTCTTCACCCAAGGCTTGATTTCTTATACAGCACAGAGCCACTTGCCTAGGGGTGGCACCGCCCACGATGGGGCAGAGCCCTCTCACATCATTCAGTCAGAAAGATGAAGTCAAAGTCACGCAGATAGGCCAATCTGATGGAGGCAATCTTCCAACTGATGTTCCCTCTTCTCAGATGACTATAACTTGTGTCAAGTTGACAAGAACTAAGAGCCTAAGCTCAAAAAACAAAAACAAACAAACAAACAAAAAAAACCAAAAAAAAAAAAAAACCAAAAAACTTAAAAAGTATAGAATTTGGGAGTGTGAGTATAACAATCAATGTAATATTACATGGTATTTCATGTAGCTAACATGGTAACTCACAAAGGACAGATACATAGTACATACATAAAAGATTATGAAAAAAGAATTTATCTGGAGAGGTGGTTCAGTGCTTAGGAATGCTTCCCACACAAATGAAGTTTGGATCACAGCATCCACAAAACAAGCACAGCATCTTACAAAATGCCTATAGCTGCAGTTCCAAGGATCCAGTGCACTCTTCTGCCTTCTGTATTCACACACCTGCACACGCATAGACACGAATAAATTATTTGAAAGAAAGAGCTTAAGTGTCCATCAACTGACTAATAAATGAAAAAAATGGGACACATATATACAATGGAATAATATTCAACAATGTAAATGAAGTCTTTCATTTTTAAAAGCACGGATGAAACAGGAGATGATCTTAAGGGAAACAAGGCACAGAAAGGGGAACCAAAACACATGAGATGTGACCAAAACATAGCTATAAAATAAATGCTTTTAGACTAACAAAAATTTAAAATGTCAACCTGATTTGACATTTTAATATGACATATGTAACCTGATTTGTACCTCAAATGCCTAGAAATGAACCAAGTAAGACCAAAGTTAGAAAAAAAGAGTGGATTAAAAAAACTTCCCAGAATGGGCTAGTGAGATGGCTCAGTGGGTAAGAGCACTGACTGTTCTTCCAAAGGTCCTGAGTTCAAATCCCAGCAACCACATGGTGGCTCATAACCATCTGCAATGAGATCTGACGCCCTCTTCTGGGGTATCTGAAGACAGCTACAGTGTTCTTATGTATAATAATAAATAAATCTTTTAAAAAAAAACTTCCCAGAAATGTTCCTCTCCAAAAGAAGAACAGGGACAAAAAGTAGAACAGAGTATTCTGAGCTTCTGGGCTAATATCCACTTATCAGAGAGTGCATACCATGTGTGCTCTTTTGTGAGTGGGTTACCTCACTCAGGATGATATTTTCTAGTTCCATCCATTTGCCTAAGAATTTCATAAATTCATTTTTTTAATAGCTGAGTAGTAATCCATTGTATAAATGTACCACAATTACTGTATCCATTCCTCTGTTGAGGGACATCTGGGTTGTTTTCAGTTTCTGGCTATGATAAGTAAGGCTACTATGAACATGGTGGGACATATGTCCTTACTACATGTTGGAGCATCTTCTGGGTATATGCCCAGGAGTGGTATAGCTGAGTCCTCAGGTAGTACTATGTCCAATTTCCTGAGGAATCGCTAAACTGATTTCCAGAGTGGTTATACCAGCTTGCAATCCCACCAGCAATGGAGGAGTGTTCCTCTTTCTCCACAACCTCACCAGCATCTGCTATCACCTGAGTTTTTGATCTTAGCCATTCTGACTGGTGTGAAGTAGAATCTCAGGGTTGTTTTGATTGGCATTTCCCTGATGACTAAGGATGTTAAACATTTCTTTAGGTGCTTCTCAGTGCCTGATTAATACAGAAGTAGAGGCTCACAGCCATCCATTGGACTGAGTACAGGGTCCCTAATGAAGGAGCTAGA
>NC_045030.1:132610138-132611163 GCF_008632895.1 Mastomys coucha
GTTGGTGAGCAGGAGGAGGGGGGAGGGAACAGGTTTTTTATTTTTTTTAATTATTTATCTATTTATTTATTTATTTATTTATTTTACTTTTTTAATTTTTGGAGGGGAAAGCGGGAAAAATGATATCATTTAAAATACAAATAAAGAAAATATCTATTAAAAAGATGGATCAGAGACTGAAGGAAGGGCCAACCAACTGGTAACTGCCCTAGTTGGGGATCCATCCTGTCTGCACATACCAAACACAACACTGTTGCCATGGTCAAAATGTGCTTGCTGACAGGAACCAAGTGTGGCTGTTCCTTGGGAGGTCCAGCCAGCAACTGACCAAAGAAGATGTGGATGCTTGAAGCTAACTATCAGCTAAGCTCAGGGATCCTTGTGGGGGAGCTGGTGGAAGAACTAGAGGAGCTGAGGGAGATTGCAACCCCATAGGAAGAACAACATCAGCTGGCCTGACTACCTAGTTCTCCCAGAGACTAGACCACCAACCATGGAGTGTACATACCTAAAGGGATATGGTTCCAGATACATATGTAGCAGAGGATGGCCTTGCCTGACAGCAACAGGAGGGGAGGCCCTGGGTCCAGGGGAGGTTTGATGCCCCAAAGTAGGGGGATGCTGGAGCAGTGGGAGAAGGTGAGTGTGGGTAAGTGGGGGAGCACCCTCATAGACGCAAAAGGAAGGGGGAAAGGCAGATGTAGGATGGGAGGTGGCAGAAGGGTAACCAGGAAGTGGGATATCATGGGATGGGGGATTGGTGAAGCGGGTAACTGGGAAGTGGGATATCATTTGAGATGTAAATGAATGGAATAATTATTCATAATAAAAGAAGAAAAACAAAAAAAAGAAAAAGAAAAGAAGAAAAAAGGTGGAAACAATAAAGATCAGAACGAAAAGGGATTAGAGACTATAAGAAAACTAGAAATTGTCAGCAATACTCAGATTTGGTTTCTTAAAAATATAAATTTGGTTAGTTTTTCTCTTGATTCAGAAGGATAAGTAAAATCAGAGGTGACGAAGGA
>NC_045030.1:132613945-132614952 GCF_008632895.1 Mastomys coucha
TGTTTTTTAGAGGGGAAACTGGGAAGGGAGAAATTTACATGTAAATAAAGAAAATATCCAATAAAAAACAAACAAACAAACAAACAAAAAACTACAGGCCAACCTCTTCAATAAATACTTAGGAACAAACAAACAACAACAACAAAAAACCTTTTAGATCAAATATTAGCTATTAGTTTACAGAATTTAATAATGCCTTAAAATTATCTTATTATCAAGTGAGATTTATCTCAGGGATTGAAAAGACATTGCCATATATAAATCAATTAATATATGATACATCACATTAGCTGTAAGTGGTACAGATTTCTGCCTGCCACGTTTATTTCCACTTTAAGACTATAATGAAGTAGACTTATATGAGTCTTCTGATAGAAATAAGTCTTTGTACATATCGGTTGGTTTTTTTGTTGTTGTTGTTGCTGCTGCTGTTAAATTCCTCAAAGTGGAACTGCGGAGTCACATGTTCAACTTCCCTAGAATTTCCCAGTTTTCCAGGGAGGTTGCAGTGTGGAATGGTCTCAACAGCAATCTTGGTGCTCTGTGCCCTTGCTGGTATTTGAGGGTCTTGTTTTTCCTGTACTAGCTTTCCCATGGCATATGTAGGAGCAGCCAAGTCCTAAGGACTAAAGATAATGGTCGCTAAAGATAATGCCATGTTTTGAATATAGAGTCCCTCATAAAAACCTCATTGTTGAAGGTTTAATCCCTGACATGGGTCTCCAACCATCAAGAACTGATTAGGTTATGAAGGCACTAACTTCATCAGTTGGATCCATCGATGAATTCATAATTTGCTATCATTGGTGGGAAGTGGATGAAGGTGAATCAAGTTGAAGGATAGGGATCATGGGGGCATGTTTTCAAAAAATGAATTTGGCTCTGCAGCCCTTCCTTGTCCTCTCTCTTTCTGCTTTCTTTTGTCATAAAGTGAGCATCTTTACTTTTCGTTTTTTTTTTCTTTTAGATATTTTCTTTATTTACATGCGAATTTCTCCATTCCCAAT
>NC_045030.1:132615415-132625093 GCF_008632895.1 Mastomys coucha
ATTCTCCAGATCCATCCATTTCCCTAAGAATTTCATAAATTTATTGTTTTTAATAGCTGAGTAGTAAAGTGAGCATCTTTACTTCTCTATGCCTCTCTACTGTGGTGTTTTGCCTCACTGCAGACCAGAGACAACAGAGCCAACTGATCATAGAGTAAAACTTCTGAAATCATAACTCAATTAAATCCTCCCACCTTTAAGGTATCAATATTTGTCCAATCAAATAACCTAGGAAGGAATCCATTGTTTCCACTTTAAAAACTCAGTAAGTACTGGCAAGATAACCTAGCTAGTCAAGGTGCTTGTCACCAAGTCTGATGGCCTGAGTTAGACCTCTGTAACCCACACGGTGGGAAAAGAGAGAAAGTTCCCTCAAGATGTCTTCTGACCTCTATACTTTTGTATTTCCATACATATTTTAAATTGTTTGAAATTCACCTGTTCCTTGGAAATAGTTTAACTTAGATACTACTTTTGTAATTTGGTATGTACATTTGTAGGTATACCAACCAGGACTGATAATTCCCCATTACAGGGACCAAGTTTTAATGTTACAGAGCATAGTGAGGAACGAGAAGCTGAGCATATGTGTCTATGTGTGTGTGTGTGTGTGTGTGTGTGTGTGTGCGCGCGCGCGTGTGTACGTGTGTGTTACTATTCACTAAAACATATTCCTGCAAATAAAACAATAAATACAGTCATTAGCCATATAGCACACTTCAGTGAACAAATAGCCATATGTGTAACACTAGTCTCATATGATCATGACAATTGAAAAACTCCTATTAGTGCTAGCACACCAACTCTAATACTAGCACAGTGCTAGCTAATGTAGCAAATACATTATTAATATGTTACTGGTGATACTAATATAAGTGAACTCTCCATTGTAGGTACATGTTATAGCATACATAATTAAGGGCAAGGAGTACAACCTCATAATGATAATAAATGATAGTTATTAGCTGATAAATTTATTGTTTTGTATTTTTAACCATTATGCTATACTCATACTATGAGTAGTATAGCAGTATAATATGATAACAGTATATCATACTATGGTAGTCTCTGCCTCTTACATCCTCATGTTTCTTTTGTGCTTGATTTAATCTCCTGTTGTTAAAGTTGTACATTGCAATGCATCCAGACATATACAAACATGTGCATTTAGTAATCTAGACTACTTAGGTTTATATGTGTAAACCCTGGTAATCACAATTTTGAAACCTGCTAATGATGCCTTTCTCAGCACATGTCCTCAGTGTTAACTATACTTTAAATCTTCTGCCTTTCTTTTGAAACCTAGTTAATGAATAGGAAGAATGTCTGCCATTTCAACAAAAATTACAAGCAAATATAAACCACTAAAACTAGAAGCTTTATTGGGAAACTTATGGTTTATGGGTATAGTAATGTGGGGTGGCATTCACAGATTTTAATTACTGGTGTAATAAATCAAAAGTTTTCCTGTAGAGTAACAATGTTTAAAGTGGTGTTCAGATATCTAGGAAATGTTGAAATGGTTCCTGGAAGACCAGAAGACAAAGGGAGTAATATTTCCTTTTTCCCTGTCACTTCAAAATTTATTTCAGAATTCAAAGATTCACAATTTACCTTCCCCAATTTTCCTTAATATATGTGGATATAGTATAAACAACGATGTATCTTTATGGGTATTGTAAAAGGGGGTTTGAGGCAGAAGTTCATAGTTTAAAATTTTTTTTTTCAAACTTCTGCTTTGTGGTATCTGAGACTGTAGAGCCCTTCCATTACGGATGTCATCTAAGGACACGGAAACAAGAAAGAAGACAGCCATTTCAGTCTCCGCTCAGTAGGGGCTGCCTGCCTTCTCCCACAAGCAGTAATCAAGACCTATATTTGCCATCAAATCTTCAGTCTTCATCTCCACCTTCATACACAAACACAATCTGCTAAAGGTACACCCCGAAATGATATTATTTGTGCAAGTGTCACACACTTATTGTCTGTAAATATTCTGTTTAAATGTTTCTCCTCCCACATTAGGATAGCATAGTCCAGTTGTCATAGAAACCAGAACTATATCATGTGATGGCTGGTGCAAGTTTTCTATAGCAACTGGACAGTGCAAACTCTTTCTTAGAGACAACATTTTAATCATTGCCTCAGAAACTTGAAAGAGCACCCTAATTCAGTAACTAAATGAAAATGCATTAGAGAAAGCACCTGAAATTTGCTACATTAGAGGAAAAGATTTTTTTTATAACTTAATAAATCAATTTAGAAAGATGCATTGACAGTTTTGACTTTCTTTGCAGTCCCAATGGCATGCTTTACAAAACACCCTTAGCCTGTGTTACGTCTAAAAGAGATCTCACATGCTGATCTATCTTAACTGTACTTTTACTTCAACATGGCATTTATGACACAAATTCTTAAGAATAATAACAATGAAGACTATGCTTATTTGTGGGTATACACTTAAATGCTTATTGTTCTTAGCAATTATGCTGGCTTAGTAAACTATTGGTGGTAGATCCTACCAATAACTGTGACTTCCCCAGCCCTGAGTAGTTAGCAAGGTTTCCAATTCCAGAAGGCACCATGCAAGCTTCCAAAGGAGAGAGGCAACCAGCAGTTCTATCCAGCTACGATGTCTTAGGATTCCAGTGAAATCTTACTACTACTTCTATTATTATTATTAATGTGTTTGTGTGTGTGTGTGTGCATAATGGGTTTATGCTATGGTGAAACAGTGTATGTGTATAGGTCAGAGGACAATTTTGTGGACTTGATTCTCTTGTGCATTTATGTGTGTTCCAGGCATCAAACTCAGGCCATTAGACTTGTGTGGAAAGCACCTTTACGTGCTGAGCCATCTTGAAGCCCTACAGTTAAACCTTAATGTGATGTGTGTTTGCATATATAGTGTTTGGGGTTTGACAAATATATAGGAATAACTAGGTGGCAGGAACCAAGACCTAACATAAGGGGTATACGAAATATGGGAAGGGGACGATTAAGTGTTACATTCTTTCTTTTAAAATTTAATTTTGCTTATATGTGTGTGTATATGTGTGTGTTCAGGAATGGGATAGGGTCATTGTACACGTGAGTTCATTGCCCAAAAACTTTGTGTTTCTTGGAACAGGAGTTCCAGGCAGTTATAATTCACCTGACAGGGGTGCTGGGAGCTCAACTCAGGTCATCTGCAAGAGCAGTATGTGCTCATAGCCTCCAAACCATCTCTCCACTCCCATGTACTAGCTTTTTGGGAATACATTATTGTGCATCTGTTATTAATATATGATTTCAAATACTATAGGGTGAAGAACAATATTTCAACATTTTAGGGTCTCTTCCTCCATTTAGTGACTTAGCTAAGTCATTATCAGGCCAATCAATTACTGTATTGGATCTATTAATGCTGGGTTCTAGATTATATCTTAAGACCAGTATTACTACACCTCATTCAGCACAAAATGGATTCCTTCATCTGAGGTAATATTATTATGCAGTATCCCTGGTCATCAAATCAGGCATTTTTAAAGCTTAAAATTATGATACAGGAATACTGAGGATGGGGTAGCAATACAAATTAAATACATATCTGGATAAGATGTTAATTCTGTTAAACACATATTGTTTCCTCTAGACAGGTCTGAGGTAATAAACTTGCCAGCAAAGTGCTGACTGATCTTTTATTTTTTTATTTATCTTATTTTATTTTATTTTTTTGAGACAGGGTTTCTCTGTGTAGCCCTGGCTGTCCTGGAACTCACTCTGTAGACCAGGCTGGCCTTGAACTCAGAAATCTGCCTGCCTCTGCCTCCCAAGTGCTGGGATTAAAGGTGTGTGCCACCACTGCCCAGTGTGCTGACTGATCTTAATGAGTTTAATTGTTCTTCAAAACACTTGAAACCTCATGAGTCACAGTGGAAAGCTGAAATCAGTTGATTTTTTTTAAAAAAAATTGCAAGGTCTGAAATTCTTGTACTTTCTCTTCTCCTTTCTTTCAGTTTGCAAACTAACTAATTCTCTCCCAACTCACCTCTTGCTTATGCTATTTTTTCAATCAGAAATAAACACTACTATGACCATGAACATCACTGGGTGCTGCCCCTGAAGAAGTCACCTAGTCTTTAATTATATGTGCCTTGTGTATTACAGTTGACTATTTTACCAACATTTGTAATTGCAAAAACCTACCACAAAATTATGTAATCAGTGTCACATTTTAACTTTTAGTTACAGCAATGCTCTGATTTCAGTACTTTTAAAAATGAATCAGCTAGTTAAACCACAGCAAGAGGATCAAGAGTTCCATGGTGAGCTGCAGGCTCTTGGGTCGGAACCACTTAGATGACCTCATCCAGTCACAAAATATAGGAATTACAGCTTCCCAGTGTCCATAAAAATGGAGGAGAAGCAAATACTGTTGAATGTTTTTTTTTAAACACTCTCTCTTATATTACATACCTGCCACAGTTTCCTCTCCCTTCCTTCCTCCCAGTCCCTCCCCACTCCTCTCCATTGTTGAACTTTTTTTCGTATGAAATGTTCAGATACTACTGGAATAATATAGTTTATAGGAACAGAGTGAAATCACAAATGTTAAATCCAAGCCCAAGCTTGGTCACTTATGGCCTGATTCTAAACTTGGGTTTAATATGTAAGTAATAAGTGACTGTTGGAATAATGGCTGGTTTTAAATTATATTAAACTTCTACAAGGCTTGACATAGTTCCTGGCATGCAGAAATCACTCAACTGATCATTTTTTATGATTCATGATCTAAGACATTGCCATTCATTAAGCTGTGATAAGAACCAGCAACAGCTGTGGACAATCTCAGGGACATCAAGATATTGCCTCTTAAAACATCCACATTATGACAGGTCGAAGCCATTGACTAGTCCCTAAAGGATTGGGAATTTGTTGATACTGTTTTACTTCCCACAGTAAATTAAACTGAATACTATGATAATAAGAAGAAAAGTACCGAGATGGGGGCTATTTTATTTTTCTAAGTATCATATATTCTGTAGGACTATGTTCCTAAGCAAGTATTATTTTTCATTTAAAATTTGTTATAAATTAGGGACTACTTCAAACTAGACATTTGAAAAAGAAATGCATAGCAAGAGCAAGGAAATGGCTTAGGAGAGCCAGTCAAAATGGCTGTTTATGTCATTCTTTTATTGCTTGATGCAAATTCCACCTTCTGGTAAGTAATTTTACCAAACTTTTATCTGTCTTGAAGGTTTCAGAAAAAATAAAATTTTCTAACAGACATTATTAAAGAGTGATTTATCCACTTTAAAGAGATAGGTATGTATTACAATTTTTTTTTTAAAAAAATCCCATGGAGGATCTAATATGTTAAGTATATGTTGTGATTATGATACTAGAGTCTTGTTTTGGTGTAATAAGTTGTTTATAAGTTCAAAACATTAGTGATAATTATATAAAACACAATGTTCAATTGATAATTCCATTTTAAGTAAAAATTTCAACTTTGAACAGTTTTCAGATCTGTAATGAAATGTTCTTCCAGAATTATGAAATTACCATATACTTGCTAAAAGCAATGGGCTGAAATATTGTGATCTTATGAAAACTAGCATTTCAAAAGTACACATTTTTCCCCTCGCTCCAAAAATCCAGAAAACCTGTATACTAATGAGTCCACAGTTTCCTCAATAGTTGTTGTCTGTGCACACGTTTGTGATGAACTCAGTACACCACAAATATTCTTTCGAGTCAAAAATATGAAAGTAATTAATTTATTCTCTGATAGTCAAAGAAAATACTTGCTTAGGAACATAGCACAACTTATTCAAATATCTGCCCACTGGTAGACGTACAATGTCCCATAGTATAGAGGATAAAAAGACCTTGTGTACACAGTTAAGACTGGAGAAGCCAGGAAAGTTAAGCTCACAGCTTATCTCTTTAGTGGAATGAGGTGCTTAGCTCTTTTCCTGGAATGCTGGGCAAAAACATAGTTTACAACCCGCTAATCCTTTGTTACCTGTTGAGCCAGGCCCAGCCCATATTTCCCAGAATTTATGTTTTACTTATCCCAGACCCTTTTCTCTTAAAACCTTGAGCATTACTTCCATGCCATAAAACTCACCCTTGTGAAAGATGTCATGTGTACAACATCCCAAGTGACTTTGATGTTTGTTATCTTAGGGCCAGGCCAATCCTGATATCCAGAGGCATTATGTTTACCTCAGTCCATCTCGCTAGACTCCGAATCTTGGCCATTATCTCTGAGTCAACAGTACCCATTCTTGTGAAAGAAGTCAGATGTACTTTGGAAAGAATCTCAATGTAAACATGTTGTTGTGCACTTGGGACTGAGTTCATTGTTTTTAGAAAACTTCTCCCCCCAAATGTGCTGTGCTTAAATATGGCTAGAATAAAATGATCTGGGTCAGACTCTAGAAGTCCTGACCTGGCTCAGCACTGGTTACCAAAATTGGGCTGATCTGAGTTTTGTTATTTTTCTTACCCTGCTAAAATTTCCCTGCCTGCTGTAAAGCACACAGGGATGCTCCTGCAACATACAGTGCTTTGTCTTGATATTATAAATAATGTCCCAGTAAACTTTCTAACGCTAACTAGAGAATATCAATAAAATATATGAATCTCTAATTGATAGAGAAAAAGAAAGAAAAAGAGAGTTGGGCATCTCTTTCCACCAAATATGAGGTAACAATATCTAGATATCCTGTTCACAAATGCTTTCCATGTTTGTTCTTTGCAAGTTATATTTGATTCTTAACATTATTCTATTTATTCTTGAATGTCCATTGGTTCTATTTTGCAATTTCCATATGCCCAATAATATTGTCTATTTTTTTTTAAAAAAATGAGCATATTATTAACCATAATAGTTTTAAAGATAATATCTGATAACCCCAGCTTCAAAATCTTGCCTCTGTTTCTATTGTTTGTGTCCTTGATTTTGGTCATATGGCCCTACTTCCTTCATTCCTGATGATTTGGGGAAGAAAGATCCCAAACATTACATATAAAAAGCTCTAGCGTCTGGATGCTGCTATCTTCTTCAGAGGAAAATAAAGTTCCTAAACAACAGACAGAGTGGAGGTAGTTCACTACTCCAAGCAGTTGGAAACTGTATTGCCAGTTTTTTGCTTATTCATGAAGCATAGCCCTCTTGGAGTTAACATAAACCTCTCGGGGTAAACAACATAAGTTGTTTATGAGAGTCTTGACTATTTGTTCATTCCTGTATGTTTCTTCTGCTTTCCTAGGACTCTGATATCACTAAATAGTTTTGTTTTTGTAGCATTGTATAAGCTTTTTGTAGTGTTGTATCAGATGTTTGCTTTCTTATTTGTTTTGAGACAGAATCTCATTATGGCATACTGAATGGCCTAGAATTTGTGATGTAGATTATGCTGACCTTGAGTCCTGGGGTTAAAAACATGGGCCACCAAGGTACTTTTAGCTTACTTTTTTCCCTTTCATTCTAAATAAACCTGACTTAAAAGTTAACTAATGAAGGATTTACACGCACACACACACACAAACACACACACACACACACAGATACTTTTCAAACTGATTTTTTAAAAAGATTTATTTATTTATTATAAATAAGTACATTGTAGCTGTCTTCAGAGACACCAGAAGAGAATGCAGATCTCATTACTGGTGGTTATGAGCCACCATGTGGTTACTGGGATTTGAACTCAGGACCTTTGGAAGAGCAGTCAGTGCTCTTACCCACTGAGCCATCTCACCAGTCCTCAAACTGATTTTCTTTATACATCTTGTGCACTGATAACATTTAAACAGGCCAGCTCCCAGACTTAGTGGGTACATTATGACTTAAATATCCCAACAACCTTGTGTTGTAGTGGTTTCACTAGGTCTTTCAAAGACACAGTTTTGGGAAATTTAAGCAAATTAATCAAGGTCAAGCAACTGTAAATGAAAGTTTAAGAAATCTGAATTTTGCTGGGCGGGGGTGGCGCACACCTTTAATCCCAGCACTTGGGAGGCAGAGGCAGGCGGATTTCTGAGTTCGAGGCCAGTCTGGTCTACAGAGTGAGTTCCAGGACAGCCAGAGCTATATAGAGAAACCCTGCTTCAAAACAACAACAAAACAAAAAGAAATCTGAATTTTTTTTTATTGCTGTAACTAAAAGCTGGCTTTACATTTATGGTAGTGAAACTAGATGTGAACTGTAGGTTAAACACATATATCTGTTGTAACCAATGCCTGCCTTCTGTAATCTGGAAGAAAGATAAATGATCTTCAATCAAAGGCTAGTGATGAGAATAATTTCTTAATCTTTGGAGCATTTAATACACTGATTAATAATAAAGGTAGATGACATTTTTTCAGGGACCTCAAGGTCCCCTAAAGAAACAGGACCTTCCAGAAACTTGGAAAGTTGGAGAAGAAATAGCTTATTTTTAGGCATGTGTCAGAGGTTTAAGCACTAGCTAAATAAATTAGCACAGGCTAATAGGAACTATTTCTACGCTATTGAAGATATAAAACCACTGGGAGTTTCCTCTAAAATCCACTGAGAGTACTAAAACCCAGCAAGCATTTGAGGTCTTGGCTATACAAGTATCTGAAAAGTGCCAAAACTGCCACAGTATAAGCAACTTAATTCCATCCAGGATGGCCAGACATTCAAAAGTTGTATTGTTCAGGAATTAGTTGCCTATCTTATAAATGATGCACCAGATATTTAACAATGGGACTGGGGATATGGATTAATGAGTAAAGTGCTTCTACGTAAACATGAAGCATCAGGACTTGAGTTCAAACTCTCAGCACAAAGGTAAAAAGCTCTGTGTGGCAGCATCCCTCTATAATCTCAGTGCTGGAATCAGGGATCATGGCAGGACAAGACAGGTAGGTTGTGGGGTTTGCTAGACAGTCAGTCTAGTGAAATTGGTAGGCTCTGGTTCAGTGAGAGACCCTGTCTCAAAAAAGAAATGTTACAGCATGATGGATCATACACAATACTAGTCTTTAGTTTCACACTCATACACACTATACACACACATACACACACACACATACATACACACACATACCATACATGCACACATACCACTTTATTTTAAAAGATAATATAAGCACCTCAATTAGAATCTACTGTGTCATAAATTGTATGTAAGACATACATGTTTCATATAATTTTACAAAACAACATAGTAGTTAAGGCGGAGGGAAAAGGTATTGTCATAGTAGCCCATTTTGAGGGGACAGGTGCCAGGACTCATTTCCAAATTAAAATAATTTTTCAGACTTGTGTTTTCTTAGAGGTTATCAGTTAATGTGGCTATTTAAGACAGGAATATAATTTTACTCGTATACTAAAAAGGTTAACTGTATACAAGATGGAGGCTGGTATTATGTGGTCATTAGATATTCGAGTTATGTAGATGTACCACAATTTCTGTATCCACTCATCTGTTGAGGGACATCTGGATTGTTTCCAGGTTCTGGCTATTATAAATAAGGCTGCTATGAACATGGTGGAGCATGTGTCCTTGTTACATGTTGCAGTATTTTTGGGGTATATGCCCAGGAGTGGTATAGCCTGGTCCTCCAGTAGTACTATGTCCAATTTCTGGAGGAACCGCCAAACTGATTTCCAGAGTGGTTGTATGAGTTTGCAATCCCACCAGCAATGAAGT